>NC_090661.1:53934386-54251052 GCF_013368605.1 Nyctibius grandis
ACACCATATGGCATCATGCTCAGCATATACAGCTGAGGGAAGAAGAAGAAAGGGGGGACATTCAGAGTGATGGCATTTGTCTTCCCAAGTAACTGTTACGCGTGACAGAGCCCTGCTGTCCTGGGGATGGCTGAACACCTGCCTGCCGATGGGAAGTAGTGAATGAATTCCTTGGTTTGCTCTGTCTGTGTGCACGGTTTTTGCTTTACCTATTAAACTGTGTTTATCTCAACCCATGACTTTTCTCACTTTTACCCTTCTCATTCTCTCCCCCATCCCACCAAGGGGGAGTGAGCAAGGGGCTGTGTGGGGCTTAACTGCCGGCTTGGGTTAAACCACAACACGCAGGAAAAGAAAGAGGGGGAAGAGGAGGGAACATCGGTATGATCCTCTAGACCTTATTTCCTTCGTCACCTCAGAGCAGCCCCACGGACTGTGGAGCACTCACTCCAACAACCTGCGGTGTCGGTGAGACAGAGAAGAGGGGAGGCTGAGGAAGCACCTGATGGCCGCCCATGCCCCTCATCTCCCGTGAAGGCACCGGAGCACCCCTGCACTGATCCCACCACACCAGAAAGGCTCTCCTTCATATGGCAGCCGCCCACAGCTGCATCTGTTGGCAGAAGGACCAAACTTCCCGGGCATAAAAGGTAACTTTGCCCTTCTCTTAACAGCACAGATGACTGTCAGCCAGGTGTGCCCCTCCTTCCACTACAGCACAGCTTGCCCTCCCCAGGGAAACCCACAGTGCTGCAGTGCTGCCCAGAGCCAGAGTGCCGTGGCTGCTGCTGCTTTTGCTGTGTGGAGAGTCCTCAACGGGAGAGGCACTGACTGTAGGAGATCACTGATCGTATCCTAGGGCTCAGGCACAGGAAGTATTTTAAAAGCACAGCACCTACGGGAAGTAACTAAAGGCAGGAAAAGATTTGTTTCAGTGTTGTCAAGGCAGGTGGTAGAGACATATTGCCAGGGGGTCATTCCTGCAGTCATGAAACAGTCCTCTAAAGCTTGAAGACAATCACAGGTACTTTAATACACTAAGCTTTTACTGAAATTAGTATTATGAAACTATGCTATCAATATATAAATAATTGCCTTATGCCCAAATTCGAGCACAAATTAGAAGCAAGGGACTTAATATCCTTCGGTAAGATTACTGTAAGGCACTCTGCCTTTTTATGGTAATCCACCTTCTTCTTTGGGTACCAAATGTGAACCAAGCCCCACACACCATTTCTGTTCAAAGTTACTTTTGTCTGCTCTTGAGTTGATGACTGCTACACAAAATGCAATGAAATGGAAAACAGATGTTGTCTATTACATTGACAGCATTAACAAAGTTCTGATAAAATGCCATATATAAAAACCACACTGCTTTTACAATTATTCTGCAGAGACTCTTGTGCTAACGTACAAAAACTTCACTGTGTTAAAATACAGACTGTAAAAGGATCCAAAGCAATTACGTGAGTAATAAAAGCCTTCAATACTCCTGAACAAAAAGGGGAGTTGAGAGCGAGCGAGTGAGAGCAAAATGACCAAAAAGAAGTTAAGTAGGTCTACATTCAAAAGTGCTGGAGCGCACTGGGGCATGCACTTGTCTGAATACGCACGCTCGCTTCGTAGGGCTTAATGTGACCAATTGTTTGCATTCCTTATAGTAAGCGCCAGCTCTTCAAGTGTAGCTCAACTCACATGAAGGTCAAGAGCTGTTGAGGGCATTCATACTCCTGTAGGACAGGCTTACAGTTCCATAGCACATCAGAGTCCAGGATAATCTCTGGGACAGGAACCATCACGCTACAAGTGGAAAGCCATAGAATAGTCCTCATACTGTACAAATTTGCCACAGAAATCAGAAATCCCAGTATGGCAACTACATGCCCTTCAAAAGCCCAAGAAAAAAATGGTGAAATTCTGAAATGAAGCCATGGAAAAAATTTACTCCCAGGCTGCTGTATGCCTGTACGTGGGTGGAAGAGGGTTAAAGAAAGGAGACGCAAAAGCGTATATATTTGAATAGACAAAACGTCTCTGCTAAAGAAACAAAGCCGTAATGATTTATCTTATTTTCCAACTTGAAAAAAGGCCCAAGGCTCTCATAAAAAACTTCATCTGATTCAGCACAAACCCACATGAACTGAGAAAATTAACTGTGCTTTCCCAGGGAAGGAAGCTAAAGAATTCAAGCATGTAAATAACGTACCGCAGCGACCGGTCAAGCCTTTCAAACAACAAACTTCTGTGTTTGCCGGGCTTTGCTGAAGCTTAGCTATGCCTGATCTGTGTTGGATAAATTATCTTTCTGTTCCCAAACTCTTGCACGTGAGGTCTCAGATGGTATTAATTATTAAAACATATTTCAAGTTGAGAAATGACAGAATTAAACTATCTCTCACTTTAAAGTGTTCAAAAGCTGCTTCCTCCCTGTTCCACATTAAGAAACCATTTGAAGAAGTTCATTCTTCTAAAGACCATCTATAATAAAAAAACATTTGGTCCATCCCAGGTGTTTTTTCAAATGAATTGTTTCTTCAGTGCTGTCTGTAAGCTACTGGAGAAGAGTGGCTCATTTTCCTACAGAAGTAACAGCGTGGTCTGTATTTAGGCAAAATAAAAATGCAAAATCTGGTTTTGGAATTTCCTTTTGTAATCAATACATGCTGTAAGATTAATATTTATGCAATTAGCATTATTGATGGCAGAGTTTTTCCCCAAATTTATCAACTAAACACAGTGACTAAAGTAATATTTAATTTCTAATAAATTCCCATGCAGCTACTAGAAGAAAAGCAGTAACTAGTTTGAACTCTGAGTGTGAAGAAACTTGTGCCCTAATACATTTTTGTTATGCACAGATTTGGACTGACTTAACTCCCAGCAGCAGATGAGCACAGGGCACCTGGGGGAAAGATGGACTTGGATCAATCATAAAGAGCTGAGATTTCAAAGGAACATCTTGAAAGAACATGAATTAGTATAGTTTATGGATAAGATGACATGTGAAACACCAACAGCTACCTGTCAAGGACTGTTGGTTTGATTTGCAGAAAATGCTATCGGTTCAAGCATCCCCTCAGCCAAAGGGATATCCAGGCTGCAACAGTATTTGTAGAAAATGCATAAAACAGGACCCAGGTGCGCAAGTTCACGTCCATTCAGCGCAGGATCCACCTCTCTCTGAAGCACAGTCATTGTCTCTGCAGCATCCGTGCACCACCACAGGGAGCAAATTAAGTATTCACATGCTTGCTGAAAACCAGCAGCTGAGAGAACTGATGACTAACAATGTTTAACCCGTGAGCACCAGCTCATGCGAAACGAGAAACCTGGAACCAGGAGCCACCTCTGATCAAACCCAACCTTTCTTGGGGATCCGCTATCGATTTTTAACGGCAAGTGGGACTCGATTTACACCCAAAGCAAACAACGAACTGTTTTTCCTCTGATGACACAACCAGTAGGAAACTTCATCACGCCGCAGGGCCCCAGGCACGGGAAGCAGCCTGACATAGGGCTAGCAGGGATTTTTCTGAGGGAAGGCTTTTCCATAGGAAAATGTTGCTTTGCTGACATCTAAAACATTCCATGGGAATGTGTTGATCTGGACACCACTTGTGCTGGAAACCAGGCCGACACAAAGGCTGGCTGGCCAGCCAGCGAGGGTTTGTGGCAGCTGGCCAGCCCAACCAGGAGCTCCCAGGGCATATAGAAGCAATAACGCCTGTGAGCCCCCCCGATTACTTATTTCTACCAACACATATGCCACACATTTATAAAAATCTTTAAAAGGTGCATAGGCTTCAAGAGACTTAAAAAAGGAAACACAAACCCTTTGTCTTCTGGAATTCATATTAGAGCAAGGAGACGGCAGTTCTTAAAGCCAAGCGCTAAAAAAAAAAGCCAGGGTATGAATTCTCTCTCACAGTTGCAGTATTTCACAACTATGCCAAAAACTCTCACAGGCCTCTTTGTCAGACAGGCCTCATTAATAGATTTAAAAAACCCAAACAACTGAAAATTCAAAGCATATTCAATTGTGTGGGACTATATGCCACAATGAAGGGATGATGAAAACACAGAAGGCAGGCAATAAATATGGGCCAATGACTGTGTTACCAAATATGTCCAGAGGGTGATGGTAAGCAGGAGGACACAGAAAGGGGGGAAAACAAACAAACAAGCCAACAACCCCCCTGAACAAACACTTCAAAGGCCTCTGAAGCTGAGAGCTATTAGCCCGAAGAAGGAAGGCTCAGCGGGGAGGAAGGGAAGATGCTCCCCACACACCTCAGCCCATCAGGCCAAGAGGCGGTGGGCTCAGCTGCTGGGGCATAGCTGGTGCCAAAGCACACCCTGGCTCTCAGGAGAGCTTGGAGTACAGGGCAGGACAGCTCGGTAAGGGGTAGAAAGATGAACGGTGTCAGCTGTAAGCTAACAAGCTGTTGCACACAATATATCCAACACAGAGCCTGCAGTAAGCAAACAGGCTGCAGTGACACAGAGGATCCCCTCTCTAGCCCTTACCAGTTGCAAAATTGATGGGCACAAGCAAAGATGATTGACTGAAGCACCTCTACATCCAGCTCAGGATGAAGGTTTTGCAAAAAGGTGTGGCAGGAGGAAATACAACTCTTCTCCTCCTGACAAGCCCAGTAAGTTCCCAGTAATGCAGAAGAAGTGGATGGGAGAGCACCCAATTCACTGCGATCGCTGCCCTTTGCCCCAGGGTCGACCGCAGTTATCAGGACAGCAATGTAATTGAAAATTCCCAGGAGCAGAAGCTGCAGCTGCCAGATGAAGGGAACAAAGGCATCGCTGTACCTGCGCTGTAGGTACTCCATTACCAACCATCCATTGTGCAAAATACTTCACTGCATCTCACCTACACTTTCAACAGATAGTGAACTGAAGGAAACGTCAGGGATGCTAAATCTAGAAACAACAAACCATTTTGACAAAGAGTAATCAGCAGAGCATCTTGCAGGTATAGAAAGCCACCTCTGAAAGCTTCTGAAAAGCAGCAAAACCCCAATTATTCTTACGTTCATGTTGCTGAGATAAAAATAGGTGTAGGTGCCTTTCTCTGGCTGGAGCCCATGGAACCCTGTATCTAGTGGCAGCAGGGAATGATGCTTTTGGCAAGTACTTCAGCTCCCGATGCAAGTGGGACTCAGATGGCTACTGTAAGGTACATAACTGGATGTCCAACTAAGCTGGAAGATCATAATTTTTACCATTCCTTGAGAAGTAAATTTAGGATGGAGTAGTAACTGAGAAAAAAGCTTAAGAAGTGTACTGTTGTGGGAATAGAGAATCCCTTGATGCTAGAAGATGAACAGTACATCCTTAAAGCAGTCAACCTGTGTAAGGCATGAGAAATAGCCACGACTACGGCAATGAGCAGCCCTCTCAGATCCCAGCTTCACGAACGCAGTCTGCAGAGCTGCTGTCGGATGGCATGGGAGGAGGTCACTCGGTCCAAACCACACTGCCACGAGCTTGCAGAGTGAACATGGGACAGACGGCATCTCATTCTGATTGAGGACTCTAATGCTTGTCAGCTCTTCACTGCTTGCATCGGAGAGCTCAGATCCTTCTACTGCCATATCAGCTCTGTTTTCTACACTCAACTTTAATGCCATTACTGGATGGGGGCTCATAAGACTACTGCACTGCCAAGAGGGGTTAATGCTCTACACCTCGGTACATTACCATAGTCGCATTAAAGAATTTATCACTCCCATTATAAATTTTGAGCAATACAGAAGCATTTAGATACCGCCGCACCTCTAACACACGCATTTTGTTAACAAGGAAAAAAAAAATTTATAATCCTTGTCAGCAGCTTTCTGGCAGTTAATATCACAATTAGTGATGACCTAGCAACAGGCAAGCGAGCTTCCTCTCCAATCAAAGGCAAAAAAACCTCTACTAACCCAGGCTAATGACAATACATAAAAAAATATCTGGAAGGTACGTGTTAAGGTATTTCCTGATTTTAATGAAAACTGATTACTTTGGAGATTTTAAATATATAAACCCATTACTCCCATTTTCTTGAATTTTCCATAACTGACAAAACATTATTCTTAAAGAGATTTATGAATTCACAATACTAATTTTTAATTTATGAAGGCTAACGTAATATTCTGGTAATGCTTCTCTTTCTCCTGTAATTCCCTCTTTTATTGTCTCTCAGTATCTCTCACTTACTGCGACATGTGGGATCGAGACTTTAAGCTCCTAGATGGAGTCTTTCCTGGTTTCTCTAGGGTGTCTAACACATTTTCAAGTGAGTAATAAAATTTTGATCTCTTGCGCACTCTAAATGAGTTTTCTATATGACACAACTGCCAGAGGGATTACATCTAAATTTTTATTAAAGACAAAAGCAAAGTTGCTCAGGAAAGCTACTCATGAACAAAACGCCTGAAAATAAAATTTAATGTTATTTTTTGAAGGACCAAGTAGAAAGTTGGCCAAATCTTTACGTTCTCCTAACAGCCAAAGCCATCCTCCTGCCACTGTCTCCACTTAAAGTAAGTAATTAAGCAAGAAAACAGAGAGAGGGAGAAAGAAAAAAAAATAGGATTAACAAAGCTGCTCAAATTTCCAGAATTAGGGATAAAAAGAGTAATTCCTAATTTCACAAAAAACATGGTCATGTGTCTTTCGGAGCCCATCAATGACTCTGCTGTGGTGCTCAAAAGACCCCTCTCATTGCTGATGTGTTATATGAAGCCTTCTTGTCCCCTTGGTGAGACTCTGTAGCCTTCAGCCAGAATTTGGTCTTTGCCAAGAGCTGAATATGTACTGATGGACAACAACGGAGGATTTGTTCTTTAAATAAATAAAAACATCATAATTTCTAGAGAGCTGTTGTTTTAAGAGACATGGCTATTTGACGTATGACAGCCATAGTGCAAAACGCAAATTTCTCACTCATCTGTGTTTAAATATTTTAACACATTTATTGTGAACACATAATAATTCTAGCCTGAATCCTGAAACAGGAAAAAGTCCAGATATAGTTGAAAACTCATGGTGAGACAACTGTCCCACATTACTTTTAATTAAAAAAGATTTGTCTCCGTTGGGAATTGGGAGATGTCAGCTATCAGCCTCCAATTCTAATTCTGCCTCTACCACTGAATCACACAGTGACTTCAGGCAAGTCTTTTCACCCTTTCTGTCTCATTTTTATTTTTCTTCTTTTGTGTTAAAAAAAAGGAATAAGTTCTTACCAACATAGTCTACCTATCTCTGTGAGGAATAAAGAATTGTTAAGTAACAACAAAATAGGTGAGGGAATAGTCTTTTGAAGTGCACATAGTTAAAGAAGGAACAACACAGCTCACTTCTAGAGCATGGGTTGTTATTTGTTCCTGCTTTCCTTACTCTGAAGTAAGGAAAAACACTGCAGGTTACTTCCCATGCTGTAGTGATGTTTTCCTCCTTATTTCACAACTGCTATTAAATGGTTCCTAGACTATCTATCACTGGATGAAAAACTGGTGGTCATCAGGCTGGGGAAACTTCAGAGTTATCTAAACTTGCTCATGGGCTACGGAGCATGCCTGTGCCAGCTCATGCAGGCACCGCAGGTCAGTCCCCTGAAGCCCAGGTGAATAGAAGATCCTGTTTACAGACAGCCATTGGCCTCTGAGACCACAGAGGGTTGTGGCCTCTCTTGGGCTGTAGCAGCATCAAATGCTGACTCAGCCAGTGGTGAGAAGTTTGATTCTCTTCTATTCTACAAAATCAGAAATGAAGCACTCCAGTTTTCTGACGATAGCCTTCGTTTGCTGCAAAACAAGTGAGAGAGAAGAAGAGGTTCATTTCTGTTTTGGTTTTACTTGATTAGAATTGCACTGGAAGGAAAAAAGTCTTTCATCTCAGACTCCAGAAAAATAAATGAGTCCTAGCAATTGCCTATATCTAGGCTCACCTTCATTTTCAACTTGAGGTAAAGAGTCTGCTCTGATAGTTAATGCATAGTTAACACAGTCAAAGCTCTAGAGAACTTCCATGCCAACCACCTGAGCAATTGAACTGCAGTGAAACCGCAGAGCTGCCACTCAGGCACAAGACTGTAAAGCTCTACTAAAAGAAGCATTTCTCCCAAACTGAAACTGATTACATTTTTAAAAAGCCCAAGGTCACCCAATTGACTTCTGTTATTCTAGTCCTGAATTCTCTGTTTACTGTTTTTGCAGAACTTCAAACAGCTTTGCTGCTAGACCTGCTTGGATTCATAAATACTTTCTACACGAGGCTCCCACTCACATTTCCTACCACAGCTTAACCATGTCCTGTCAGTCAATCGGACTTGAGATTAACGATATGCACATCCCTCCTAGAACAGCTTCTCACTGTTAGTGAGAATAGGCCGCTTGTTAATTTTAAAGACACCAATGTACCTTGAACATGCACAAAGTTATAAACATATTCATACACAAAAGTGCAAATTTGATCTCCAGTGAAACAGAAATAGATGGGAAAAAGGAAAGAGAGGCCTTGAAGTCCCCCCGGCAAATGCTTCATGTCACTTGCTGAAATTCTTGTTTATCCAGTATGATACGATTCCCCATTTCACCAATTTAAGTACTAAGGAAACTGAAAACTAAGCACGACCCACAGGCTGCTGCCAGTATGAACTCCCCCTCCACCCCTTGCTCAAAGCCAAGGCGCTTACCAGCTGAAATTTTCCATACTTGGTCTTTCTCATTAATCTTGAATGAATGTGGTTCAGATGATTCAGAACTAATCTGGCTTCTGGAATTACAGAAGCAGAGGACAAAACGAATGTTTAACCTCTCCCCTAGAACATTTAACCTCTCCCAGATGCTGAGGGTATTTTTCCCTGGGAAGCTTAATGTGCTTATAGGCTCCGCAGCACTGCTGCAGAGGAGCATGCAGAGATTTGCAGTCACTGGGCCACACACCGAAGTATTTGATGCAAATGTCAGAAAGTTATGTTAATGCAGAAAACATGAAAATAATAATAGTAACAAACCAGAAGTACTCAACATTATTTGGAAAGCCCCAATCACGTTGTTTGATTAATCTCAATTCTCCCTCTTTATGCATATTTACTACCCGAGTCCTGCATTCAATAGTCACACTCCCATCCTCTAGAAGATCAGTGCCTGAGGATCATACTGCACAGCATGTGAGGTGCTCAAAAGATGAATGATAGACAGTTTGTGGGTGCTTCTACTACTAACACAAAAGTTTAATGCATAAATATCAACTTATCCTTAAAGATACCATTTTTAGAAATAAACTGCTAAGGCATAAAATATTTAGTATCAAAATTTGTCAGTTTTCACTCATTCACATTCCTGTGACGTCAGTTTGAAGCACTCAGAGCTGTATTTTAGGGACAGGGGAGGGACAGACCAACACACACATGAAACTACAGCACCTAACACCAGGCTGCTTCACCTCGCAGTCTGGGTCTACAGATGTAATAAAAGAGGGAAGAGAATATAGTATTTTTTGCGTTCAGAAGCACTGTAGAGACATCACCTAGATCAATCCTTCCACCCACAGAGCTACAGAGATACCATTTCCATTCACAGAAAGGAAAACCTACACACAGAGATAACAACGTACCTCTAAAAAACCCAGAAAACCGTGGCAGACCAGGACCAGCCCCTGGACGCCCACCTCCCAGCTCCAGGCCCCTGCTGACCACCCACACTGCTATCTTATTAGGGCTCCTCATCACTGACTGACATGAGCTGCACCTACAAGAGTTCAGCATTTCTCCTAAACAGATCCCCCAATGCCTCAGGTTGGATGCAGAGGAAATTAAAAGCAGAATTAGAATATGCCCTCCACTGTACAGTAAATTTGAAGCAAACAGCACAAGTTTGACTAAATTCTATCTTATCAGCCCAATCCAGTCAGGAGAAGACAGGAATTTTCCATTTATACTAGAAAAGTCTTCAACTCAAGAAAGCCTCAAATTCAAGGGGCAGAGCAGATGCGACCTTACAGGCCAAATGCCAAAATGAAGAAGCCCCACTGAACTGCGGCTGGGAATTGTACGTGATGGGTACTTCTCTCGTCTCCAGAACAAGAGCACTCCTAGTTATTTTTACAGTAGCAATAACCACAGCACCCAACTCTCGATATCTTCCACTTAACATTTTCAAAGCAGAGCTATGGAATAATGAATTTCACACGTTCTGCAAATCTAACTGTAAACAAATACTCAGAGGACTTCATTTTGACTCATTTTTAAATTATCTTTAGCCATTTTAGCAGAAAAATAAACCTCCCACCCATAATGGGAAATAAAATTCAGTGTGTGTCTTTATCCCTAATCCTTACCTCTCCAAACAGCTGTTCAGCCTGTTGAGAATACTAACACTGTACTTAATAATATTCTAATAATTTTCTCAAGTTACAATATTACCTGCATGAACGAAGGAACTCACTAAGGAAAAGAAAAGCTGACCTTCACATAATTTACAGCAGGAAGTCACCCCTCTACCTTTAAGCCAGCAATTCTTCATATGACTGATGAAGCTGCATCTCTACCAAGGAGACTACTTTTCCAGAAACTTTCATGGTTATTTCAACAAATCTCATCCCCCCCAGTGGAATCTGCGACCTGGTCTATGTTTCCCTCCATTTGCCGCTTCTCCTCAGCTGTTTGTGCAAAAACTGGACATGATTCAGTAAGACAGGGCTTAAACACTGCTCTCCACTCTGGGATTCTCAGCAGGAGGCAGAGGTGTAGAAATAAAGGCTGTATGAGGAAAGGTGAAGGTGGGCAGGCAATTGCTTTTGCAATGAGATACTGCTTTCTACACCTCTGCTTTATCTGCTGCAACTTCATGTGGGGAAGGCTGAAAAAAATAATCATGAACATGAAAAAGTCACAAACAGTTGCAAATATCCACTGTTTCCATATGGTATATCTAAACAGCATTTTGGTAACAACCTCATGCCAAAACACAGAAGCCTAGAGAGAGTCTAGGCCATTCACTCTCTCTTGATAAAGCTCAAGAAAGTTAAAGAACAAAACCAAATATGACAATCTAGCAATCCTCTGTGCCCCTCGCCGAACAGCTCTGGTTTAACAGCCAGTGGAACAGACCGCAAGCTCTCTCCTTAACGACCCAAGAGGTTCTGGGAGGTCCATCTGTGATGGGCAGCCCCAGAAACAGAGGTATTTCACTGACGGAGAGCACAATCTTTGCGGGCACCAAAAGGAGCTGCTAAGGATGGGCATAGTTATCTGTCAGATACTGTGTAATTCTCCTTCCAGTTGAAAAAGTGTCTGCCATGCAGTTGCAAAAAATCCTCATTAGTATTAACTAGCAAAAATATGTTCATGAGTGTATGTGCACTCTCACTCTCTCTGTAATTAATCCCTGGAGTAAAGTTGTTCCCTGGATCACCTCAAATATAGAAAATCAATGAGTTAGATTACAGGAAACAATTAATTATAGTTCACTGGTGTTTAGATAGAGACATTGACACTCTGACATCCCCAGATAGCATTTGTGCCCTCTAAAGCAGCAAATCACAGAAAGTAACAAACTAAGCTTTTCAAACATCAGATGACCTCAAGCTTGCTCATTCTAGTGAAATGATACTAATCAGTCATAAAATGAACGGGACATAACCTTTTAAACATTAAAGAGGCAATTAATCTATAGCACATCCATTTACTACAACCAATTAAGCAGAAATATTTTCTTCACGTGTTAATGTAACTTCTGACAAATCGGGGCGGCGGGGCGGGGGGGGGGGGGGGGGGGGGGGGGGGGGGGGGGGGGGGCGCGGGGATGGAACAAATGGCGTTGCCAAACCATTCCAGTTAATTCTCGTGTTAGTGGTTTCATTGATAGCCAAGTCTCTTTTTTCAGTGTCATATACAGTGCAGCACTGAATTTTCCCACCAACACGCAAAGGACTGAAAGTAAATAGGCATAAATTGGAAAGCAGCAAGGCCAGCCGTTTGCAGCACTGAACCATCCGGAGAGCTGCCTTGCTGGGTGCAGCAAATACCACCTGCGGCTCTCAGTTCAACTGGAACACACTCCACCACCTCTTCAGAAATCCCTAGGCCTAAGTTTCACATCACAGAGAAACATGACTTGAAGTGAAGCAGGACTTGGATGGTATCAGCAGAAATTGTTGTCATCTCAGCACACTCTTTACCCTTTTCAAACCATTTCTGCTGACTTACAAAGAGGACTTGCCGTTCTGTTTTCATTGCCAGCCCCTGCCTAAACTGTCTCCTCCTCCACATTATCCCCTTTGCTGAATCCCTTTTGGGTTTTATTATTATCTTTATTCTACTTCAGAAGGTTTATGGCTATTTTGTAGAGCCTTTAGCATCTCAGCACGGGACAACTTCACAACTAAAGCTTTATTAAGCCATTTAGACAAGTCCCACGGACAGGACAAGAGTTTGTGTTTCTTCACCAATCCCCCTTCTCCCTGTGTCTGTAGGAACTCTACTGGCAGGTTCGTCTCCTGGTCTCTCACTCCTTCTTTTCTTGGAAGGACTCTAGAATACGTTGTGAAGGCTAGAACACAGGTCAGATTCACCAGATTATATGAGAGCAGCATAATGGAATAAAAACCAAAATGGAATAAAAACCAAAATGGACAAAAAATTAGCATTTAACAAGTGCTTTGGATGGGAATTAAAACGTGTTTATAAACAAGTCCAAAGAAAACAGCTCAGCTCCAAGAACAGAGTGCAGAATGTCCTATTTTAATGTTTTTGTCTAGAGAAAAACTGTCCCCTCTATTAAAAGAGAGGTTTTCTCAAACAGTATATTCCCCATACAACTCCATCTTGCCCATTATTCATGCTACACTAGCCTGAATGGCAAGATGATTCCTCTTAACCTCTCAGTGCCACACTGGAAGACAACTATAAGCATTCGACTACAAAAGCAGGTTTAACAAGGGCTCATGCAAAACGCAGCAGTAAGTGAAATTAAGAGCATGGCAGAACTCACTACTCCTCCATGTCAGGAAACTCCCCTAAACTTGTGGGCAGAGCAAACTGAAAGCAGGGCTTTTGAACCTGACTACACAGGTGTGTGTTTCACACTGAGAAGTTCCACTGAAAAATAAAATGAAAGAAAGAAAAAAAAGCTGGTAATGGATACATTCATGATCCCCCCACACCTTTTGACTCTACGCCACCTCAATAGAAACAGCTTCCCTCTTGGGAAGGGCAGAAAAAGAGTCACCATTTCATACGGTCGTGAATGTACTAAACCAAAGTATTTCCTATTAAATCCACAATGTCTGTAATTCTCTTCAGTAATTCTGCCTTTTGAATTTATCTTTCTGGAGGGAGAGGGAGGGGGAAGAGCCCTCTTTTTCTGCTGTCTCCAAGCAAGCTCCCGTCTTCAGCCCCAGACACTTACTGCTATATGAGTGCGTATCGTGGTCTCTTCAATAGGGCAGCAAGGCTTAGTGCCCGCTTCCCTCCTGGAGGAAGAGAAGGACATACACCACTATGGCACTGACAGGAGACGGTGCTTTTAGCTGAAGTAGGAACTGCCTGATTCGCATCTCTGAGCAGGCCAGCAAACAAAAACTGGCACTGAAACTCATCTGTAGGATGGGTGGTGAAAGGGTGACTCCGGTGCCAGTCTCATAGGAACCACTAGGAGAAAAGTTTCCCCAAAGAAAAAAAGGGAGCTCAATCCGCCTCCTTTCCTTGGCTTCGCTTTTAAAGAATACAAATAAGCTTCCTGAAAAACAACGGGCCTTTTGGTGAGGCAATAGCTTTCCTCCGTGTTTTTGTTTGTTTGTTGAAAACGCTTTGATTTTGCAGGAAGTACTAACAAACGCAACTGGGGATCAACTTCGTTAAAGAACCTTAAAAAGCAACAGGACACACATATCCTACTTCAGCCACTAAACTGGATTGTCTCACTGGCTCGAGCAAAACTGCTGAATTATTTCCCTAACAAAAGAAAGGCGCTTTTAGGTCCTATAATCTCATTTCAAATCCTTTTACCCACTCCCTACTCTTTTTGGCCTTGAAATTGCAATCCTCTTTCAGGACTAATCTCAGGACTAATTGGTGCCAGCACTCGAGTTTCTCTCGCCGTTTCTTCCCCCTCCCTGTCTCATTGTTTAGATGCTGAAAAGGACGGCGGGCCAGGGTTCAGCGCCCCTATAATGAGTCTGTTCCTACAGAGTAACTGTTAACAATTAGCAGGAAGCATTTTGTCTTTAAATTGCACAGCATGAGCAGCAAGATTTCGCAGAGCCAAAGAATCGCTTCACTATTGCTCAAGGAGCTCCACTAATTTGCGGGTGATCTGCAGGCCGGGCACGCGGCGTGTGGGGTGCCGTGCCCGGGCCAAAGCCCACCAGCCCGGCGTGCAGGGCAGCACAGGCAGCGCCGGTGTTTCCCAGAGCTACGCCGGCAGCGGGAAGGAAGGAGGAGGGAAGCGAGGGAGCGCCGTGCACACCTCACCTCCGGCACTGCGGCAACGCCACCGCCGAGGAATGCGTCGACGTGACGGGACCGAGTCGGTGTGGTGAAAGGACTGCCTTTGTCTAAGAAATATTCCAGAATACAATTCCCTGAAGAATAATGAGCAAAGAGGAGATTTAAGAAAGCCTGCTACTTTTCAGCTAATGACTGTATTTGCAGGTAGGGCCAAAAAGGAACAATGACTTCTCTTACTGAGGGACTATCAATGTTGACCATTTCCCAGCCAGACTTGGAAGCAAGATTAGTTTTTCTGTAATTGGAAACTTCAACCTAGCGAGTGCATTAAAACAAAACCACAGAAAAAAAGCTATTTCCAACGGACATTTGTTTCCAGCAGACCTAAGGCTAACCTTGAGCTTTGATTCAAGCAAAATAACCCAAAAGCTTCAAAAGGTTTTGAAGCTGGTAGGACTGCATCACGAAGAGTCCACAGAAAGTTTTGACACTTAAATATTGTACCGTGTCTTCTACTGTCTTGAAGATGAAGGACAACACAAGAAACTCCATCTGATAAGATATACATTGCTTCCATTGTAATCCCAAGGAGTGCTCTGGAGTTTAAATGCAATTGAGACTACATGCACACCCTCATTCACTGCTGCACGCCTTTCGGCATCTGAAAGCAGGTATGCTATGAAGAATACATTAGCATTAAAAAAGAAAAAAAAGATACAGCTCGCCTCACTCCCCTGAAACATCAACTCTTCTTGTGGAGCATCAATAAGAGACAGGCTGTCAGGTACCAAGACCCCTGCAGAAGCCAGCACACAAGACACAAGGTCTCACTAGATTTAGTGCATCTACTGCTAGTGCAAAGAGGCAACACCACAGGTTTCTCTGTAAAAAGGCATACTCTCTGGCATGCTCAGCCAGCAGTTGACTATCACTTGAGAAAAAAGCACAGTTTGTTACTGCGAGTACCCTGTAAAAATGGTGTGGGTACACAACAGCCACACAGTAAGAACTTGTCATTTATCTCCAGTCACAGAAATCGATAGCAGGTTTGAACACAGAGCTGAAATTACTGATGATTTTTCTTCGTTTGCACCATAGCTTGAGATTAGGTGGTGTCTCGGTGGCTTCTGAATCAAGATGGGCAATAAGTATGCTTGGCTCTGTGCATATTACCATCCTCTGAATGTGAGGCTACCCCACTACACTGAAGCCACGCACAGCGTGACACCTTGCCGAGGGAACCGTGTTACACAACATCAGCCAGAACAAGTGCATTTAAATTCTCCATCTCTTGAAAATGCAGTTTGCAAACCTTGTGCTCAGGATCCATCGCTTATTTCTGTTTGCCTTTGTGTCAGAAATTTCAGACAGAGGACTCTCCTCAGGTCATTCAATTCAGCTTTCTGCCAACAGAAAACTCCTTCCTACCGTCAATTTTCTAGGATTTTATTGAGTCTGCTTTTCACCACTCCACCAGATGGATTTCAGACCACTTCCTTTAAGAGATTAATTCAGTCTAATAAGTTCATTATTTGCGCCTGGTCAGCGACCAAGGAAAGACAAGCCAGAGTACGTGTACTTGTTTCCTCCCCACATGCTATTAAAATGGCAAATTTTCCATCTAAGTGTCAAAGTCTGTTCACAACAGCAATACAACAGAGCCAGAGAGACACCCCCATGAAAACCGAGTGCCTGCGTTCACAGAGGGATATTGTTAACTTGTTTATAGCATCAAAGCAACCTCCCTTTTCTACCTTGCAGTTTGAAAACTGAAAATCAGAAGACGGCAAGTGAAGATCAGTTCCTGTTGCCAGTTCCCTCTCCCCAGGTTGGAGTCCCCAGGTAGTGTTCGCCTGCTTCGGTGCGGTCCAAACTCCTGTGCCAGCCCAGGCTGCTCTACTGCTATTGCATTAGAGCATAGGCTGAGAGGTTCAGGTTGCTGAACTATGCCATGCGAACTACCTTGTCTCACCAAGCCTGTGAAGACCAAGGAATCATGAAGTTGAGGTGCAGCACCTCTTTCCCCAACTGTTGCTTTACCTGGCACTGGAAAACTTTTTAATAGCATGTAAGTGACTTGAGAACACAGGTTTGCAAGTCAAGAAACCTTTAAGGCAGGTCTGTAGCGCTCACCTGCCAGAATACACCTGAGTCAACACAAAGCATGATGATGCCTCCATGCTCTTCTGTGCAGAAACTCTGCTTTGGGAGCCAGACATAGCATAATTTTACTAGCATGGCACTGTGCCATCTAACTAGCCTCAGGGAGATTACGGTTCAAGGACCTATTTTCTCTGGTAGGAATGCTTTAAGAAAGCTCTCAGCCCTCGGTGACAAGCCCCAATTCCTTCAAGAAAAAACCAAATCACCAGGATTCCATTTACAGTGCAACTACACAAGGGTCTTCACTAGCACAACTGAGAGGACAGTTCACTATTGTACAAGGGCAGCAAGAGCATCTTAAAACTACTTTGCAATGGAAAAACAAAGAAAACACAAACAGAAGAAAAAAAAACCAAACAAAATAAAACCAAACCAAACCCCAGAGCTGACCCTCTGCTGAGCAATCAGAAGATACTGCTCCCAGAGTCCTCAGGCAGCTGTTTGAGAACTAGTCTGGACACTGCTGCATGCCACTGTCACACACGGTATGGTTAAAGCTCAAGTATGTTTTTCTTGTCTTAGACTAGCCAAAGGGCAAACTCAGTGGCAAATCCAAACAGCTTGTGAAAAGTTTCCTCTGTTGCTTTGGGGGGGTTTTAACTGATCAGACAGCAACTGTTAGTGGGGTTTTTAACTTAGTGCCTTAGAGTACCACCCGCGGAGTGCTAGTCACACTTCTCAGGGGCAGCTCATACTCGCTGTAGCGAACTGAGGATGGCACGTAGGCACAGAAATAGGCAAAAAGGAACTTTTTTTTTTTTTGGCAGTGCCACTCCACACAAACTGAACTCCTAAAGCTCTTGCTCCATATTGTTACAAAATACAGAGCTCATCAATACAACTTTCTCCCTGTTTTCAAAGCAGAGTTTTGATGGTAACATCCCCAGGGAGACAGAAAAAGACCAGCTCTACTACTTCCAGCACAAATTTCCATTCTCTTTTTCTCCCAAATCTGAGGAAAGTCTATTTCTACACATGAAGGCAAAAGCAGCAAAATACACTTAATAACCAAAAGACTATAACGCTTTAGCAATATAGCTGATCATGGCTCTTAAACTACCATGGAATAAATGTGTTTGTATAAAGCCTTCCTTTTATACTATCTTACACTTGCAAGTTGCAAAATAAAAGCTGGTTACTCCAGAAGCTTTGTTTGTTATTAATTCCCTGAAGTTTAGAAAATTATTTCATTCTAATTAATTGTTTTATTTATTTTTTTAATCTCATGAGAAAAATGGTCGTCTTCATCTTCCACATGCAAAACAGCTAACGAGAGAACAATTTTTCATATAGAGAAGGAACTCCAATTAATAGAGATATTAAATAGCTGGGGAGCTGTTATGAATTTTGCCATCGATCAGACCGCTGCCTGGAAAGAAGTGTCTTTTCAGGTAAATTACATAATTAAAAGTAACCCAATTCCTTTTTGTTTACATTTTTTTCCCCATCTGCTAATCTGGATTAAACATAAAAATTAATGAAACCCAAATGACACCAAATTTGCTAAATTTACATCTTTTTCATACACTTTTAGTGGAACCTGCACCCTGTACTGCCATCAGTTATGACCTCCCAATGCTGCACGGATATTTTAAAGCCTCACAACGTTTTTAATAACTCAAGTCTTCAGTACCTGCATTACTATGCAATTAATTTTTCCAAATTTCACATATTCTGTCCTAAAAAACACCACCACCACCATATTCACACAAGACTAAAAACCAGAATGATATACACTTCTGACCACTGAAGTTAAAGTGTCAAAAAAAGAGTCTGTTCTGAACATCTTAGCTTTTCAAACTAACCTTAGGAAGTTTTCCATCAAGCTTGTAACCACTGTTTGAACAGAATTTCTTTTGGAAGGATATATAATGGAATCCTGACAAAAATAGCTACAGAAAAAAGCAGTGAGAGGTGTAGAGCTCTGCAATATTTATATTATCCAGGCAGACAACATAGAGAACCCATCAGTGAGGTTAAAAACTGCAGCACAGAGAAAACTGGCAAGAGCAGTCAGGTATAAGGGGCCATAAGCAACAAATGCAAAAAACCACCAGCTGTGTAGAGTTGGACACTGACTACTACCTTCGAAAAGGGCAGAATAATAAACTACAGTTATTCCACTCACAAATAAAGTGCATGTAGTAGTGATTCTAATACCAAGAACGTCATACAGGCTAATGAAAAGAAAATTTAACAAGTGCACGCATGCTGCAGCAAGCCAAGAAAGAAATACATTTACATTTGTATTAGCAGGACCCATTGGCTGTGCAATCTTGGATGCTTTAAAAGCAGAGCAATGAAAAATTACCATACATAACTGAAGTATACGCATGAGCCCACAGAGCAAGTTCTGGCAATTAATGGGAGGAGATTGCCAACAAAGCAGAAATGAGTCAGAAGGAAAAGAAAGGAAAGATCATCTATGAAACTCCGATCCGCACTTGTATCTGAGCTGGACAGTCTCTTCAATCATCCTCCTTACACAAAGGAAAAAATGATCTTAAAACACGGAGGAGGAAGCCATGCTCCTTTGTAAACAGATACACAGGTGTCAGTGACAACCCCACCAACGTCACCCCGAGCAGCAGAGCCAGGCGGCAACCGTACCGATGCTCCTCTTCTGGTATCCGCACGCTATCCATCAACAAAATGAACTTCTCTAATGTGTTTGCTAGTCAAACTGCTTACACAAACCCACTTCAGGCCAGTTGTCTCAAGCAATTCTCCTACCGCTGTTGCTGTATTTATTCTTCTGTAATGGAAATAGGTCACCTGCACTAAAACAGTACATTTTGTTTCTAAGCACAAAAGAGTGCAGCCTCCCTGGCAGCCAGGCTGCCTTTTGACATAAAAAGGACACTGTATATACATATACCTGTGCCCTGAAACCCCCAGAGGTTTGCACATTTATCACTAGAACAACATACAGTCATAGAGGGAAAAAGCCTCAGACTCAAAACAGGAAATCTTATCAAAAGTGTAACAACATCAAAACCACCACACTGGATGAAACCAACAGCCTGTTGGGTCCAGGGTTTCCACAAACAGATGTCAGAGAGGGTAGTGTCACAGAAAGGGGAAGAGCAGCATAGCCCCGTAAATCTGTGCTTGCTACTACAGCCCATGCGGACTGGAAATATCGGAGAGACTGACTGAAAACTAAAAATCCCACGAGGTCTAGTATCCTCTTCCACATGCATTTGTATTAGCTCTGGACATGGTAGTTAAACAAAACTCCACCTTTTGGGGGACTATTGCTTAATCCTTAGCCTCAGCATTCTCCCGTGGTAGCAAGTTCCACTAACTAATCTATACACTGCCTAATCCTCCCGCCCCCTTTTTTTAACCAGTAGCAAAAAAAAAAAAGGCAAATGCTGCACTTTACAAATAGTTTTCTAATTTAGAACAAATGTCACCAACGAGCACCCCACACATACACACTGCCTTCAGGGCCACCTGGAACAGAAAGCCAACAGGAGAGTTTCTTGAAATCTGTCTAAAACACAGCCTCTTAATACTCTTTTATGTTTAGATGTACCAAAAATTGCCTGACAGATGTTCTTTAAACAACTGTGGGGTTCTCAAAACTAAGCCAAAACATCTGTGAAAAAATCCAGTACAAATAATCAAATATAGCCTTCAAAGTTTCATCGTGGCTTTGCTGAAAAAAAAACCAAGAAGTGCAAGTCCTGAGCAGTTGTTTCACAAGGGGAAAGGAGAAGGAACATTTTATCAGGCCGCTGCAGCATAAAACACACGGGACAAGCAAAGAGCCATAGCTCTCACCTCCTTCGGGACAAACAGGTGAACATGTGGGGAAGAGTCTCTTCCCAGCTGTACAGGGCTTTGCTGAGGACGGAAATTTCTCTACTAAGGACCCCCCACCTTCTCCAAAAAACAGTTTTTTAGATGAATACTTCACTCAGATGAAACAAGCAGCTTGATTTTTCCAAGTCAAAATTCAAAACCCAAATGTAAGAAAGTTTCAGTATGAAAAAAGACTCTCTGCTTTTTGTTCCAAAACTTCAAAATGAGACATTTTAACACTGCTTAAGCCCTTTCAGTTTTTATTCCTCTGAGCCACAGAAGTTCCTGTGAAAGGACACAACTCTAGAAAAATAGTTTTATCTGTACAAAACTCAGTCCCATCAAAACAGGAGGGATATCACTTTTACATGGTAGGATGACACCATCAGAGGATGGATCCACACACATTAAAAACTGGATACAATAGAGATCCAGGTATCATGGTGATGAAGAGTCATAAAAGCCACAAAAAATAAGGTCAGTAATCATGACGTGCACGTGGCAACTCTAGCCCTGAGCTGAGGTTTTATGACATCAGAAGTGAAGTCATAACTGGCAATGATGATGAAAAAAAATCACTATTCGAGCATTCAAATATCAACAAACAAAATTATCCCAAAACTTACTTTCTTCAAACAAATGAAAAAGCCTGCCTTCTCCAGAAAGCACACCAAACTATATACAGATACTATACTATCGGCATGCTGTATATACACATATCTATATGCTGGGAGACCATACGTATCCTAGAAAAATTGTGTTGGCTAAACAGACTCATCCCTTAAGTCATTTGTTTGAGCTTTTTATCTGAGAATAAATATTTACTAAAGAAATAGCTTTCAAGGAGAACTGCCTTTCACTTTAAGATTCAGGGCCACTGGCACTGCAATATGACAATGAAAAAGCTCTACTACAGGTTTAGGACACCTGTGCTTTTTAAAAGAACATTTGCAGGAAGACTGATGGGTACTTTGAGAAATACTGGGTCAGATACACAGGCAGGGATTACACAGACACCTACCACAGGTATGAAATGCAACTGCACTTTTCTTTTAACTATATGTATAAAACAATTGGAAACACTATTGCCACAAGCCTGGCTTAGTATGCAGGTGCCTCCTATGACTGGGAGATAAGGAAACCAGAGAGGACTTTGCTCAGGACAAAGACCAGCTGGTCTGCGAGGTCTGAAGGTCCACCTTCCCCTGAAGTTCAAGATATCCCAACCTGCTGCCAGCTGGTCCAGAGCCCAGGCTGAGGGTCCATTGTCTAGTTTATTTTTTTACCTCTGATGGGTAACCCAAGGCCAGATGGGCCACTTCCATCACCTGGACCCCACCCTGTCAGGATTTTCCATTGTCACACCAGGTGCAGCAACAAAATGGGACCCTCTTGTGTTCTGCTTCTCACTAATGTTGTACACAGAAAAGAGGAATTGTTTCTCACTGGCCATGCTCATCTCCCAGGACACTTCCCTATGGAAAATCAGGTTGTTTTGTGTAACATTTGTCACCTTCTGTTATGACCTGGGGAGAAACCAGGTCACTTGCAGCCAGTTCCTCCAGCTCTTGGACTCAAATGGCCTGTACCAACACAATAAGAGACTGCAATGCAAGTCTGCTTGGCATCTTTCCTTAGCCAAGGCCATTGAACCCATGGACAGAACTGACCTTCTCAGGAGGATATTACATATGGAACAAATTGGTTACACAAATATTGGGAGTTTCACATAAACTCCAGCAGCTTCCTCACACTTTAAACATGTTCTCTATTCCCCAATATACATTCAAATGTTAGGTTAAAGGATGAAAGGTCCACACAGGTTTTTGTTCAAGACAGAGCTGCAATTCTTGGAAGTAGTCAATGTACCTTACTTTGAGTCTAAACAAATATTAAATAAATAACGAAGAGTTAACTGCAGAATGCCTTACAGAAAACCATTACAGAAAAGCCACCCCTTCCCTACCGTTTGAAAGATTCTGAAATTATCATAACTTTTTTTTTTACTCATAGCAAGTTTATTACTATTAATAAGACATTAGAAACTGTTCTAAGAATGTCAGTCTTAAAACAGAACCATAAATACGGTGACTTTCCCTGCACATCTTTCTTACTAAAGAAACCACAGGACAGAAGTCCAATAACTAATAGACAAATGAAGAAAATCTAAAATAAAATAAAAAAAATAAAAATAAATTTAAAAATTTAACTTGAGTTCTGGAAATAAAAAAACCTTCTCTGAATCCAACAGCAGTAAGATGTGAGACATCATTATACTATTTCTGGTTTCCCAAGCTTCATGAATCTATGTTTGTAAATGCAGAAGTCAAATGACTTCCACTGCTGTAATCTTGTATGATTAACAAATGTGATGCTCATGTCAGCCACTGTTCATCACACAAACACTTGTTCCTGATTCCTAACTTTCAACTGCTAAAATTTCAGTGAACTGTTACTGAATTGCATTACACAGGCTTCGCCATCCACGCAACCGCTGCAGCTGTAACAGTGATGCAACGGCTATTAATGGGACGAAGTGCGAGAGGTGGACTGAACACTGCCAAGTAGCCAAAGGAGAGGTGTGCCCCATGCTCTCTGCTTTTTGCTACGCCATATGGCCCATGCATTGCGCAACACGTGCCCTAACGGCACAAGAACACACCTTGGGGACAGCGAAGAAGAGGGATGGGGGGCTGCAGAAGACAAACTCAGAAGCATAGCACCCACATGCTTACGAGTTTCTGCAGTCAGCAATTCACAGCCCTATCAATAAGGCCACTCTTAACAATTTTCCTAGGGAAATACCCAGAGCTAGAGAAGGATTTACAAACAAACAAAAATTTCAAAACACATCCCTAGACTTTCCTTTTCCCATGAGCTGAAGTGGAAATATCTATGGTACCATTCCAGGCTATCTTTGGAATAGGGCTATATTTATCTACAGAAGGCACAGAGGAGGGGGGTAAAAAAAAGCCTAAAAAGCCAAGTAACTGGGAAGACTGTTTGACAAACGGGGCTATGAATAATAACGACATAAAGCAAGGAGCTGGTGTTTGCCCCTGCCAAAGCTTAACCCCAGCTGGCAACTAAGCACCACACAGTGCCCAACGTGGGGCTCGAAGGGTTTGAGATAATGACAGATTTGACTGGAAGGTCCTAGACTGAATTTACAGCTGTTATTGCTGTTTAAATATTAACCGACCAGCTCCTGTGCTTGCCACGGGGCTTGCTTGCCTTACCGTACACTAGAGTCTAGCGCTCATTAGTGGCTCCTTTTTGCTTTCAGTGCTTGCTGTAGTGCTTATCATCTTACTCTGCTGTGCCTGGGAACATTTTGATAACAGCAAGGGCAATGCGTCTGGGCTGTGGATGGCCAGGGCATCGCTGACGTTTCTGTCCTACTGTACGGGACAGGCTGGAACTCCAATGCAAACTCAAGTCAAAGCAACTGTGACCTGTGCATGAGTCCATGCCAGAGCAGGTACGTTTCGAAGCGCCTGCGGCCATAGTTATGTCTGTGCTGTAGCAGGTATACCTCTGAGGGGACTGAGGCCCAAGGATAAGTCTACACTGGAGAAGGTACACCTCAAAGCATCTATGGCTGTGCATGAGGTCATGCTGGAGCACCTCAAAGAGTGTGGCCATGGAGAAGCCCACAACAGAGCAGGTACACCCCTGGAGGGACTGCAGCCATGGGTAAGGCCATGCTGGAGCAGATATATCTCTGAAGGTATTGTGGCCCACAGAGAAGGCCACACTGGAACAGGTGCACCACAAAGCAACTATGGCTGTGGGTAAGGCTATGCCACAGCAGGTATACCCCTGAAGAGACTGTGGCTCACAGATAAGGCTCCACTTGGAGCAGGTACACTCCTAAGAGACTGTAGTCTGTGGATAAGTCCAACCCGGAGTAGGGGTAAGGGGAGGAGTTCATCGCAATGTTAAACCCTCTGGTCTAGTCCAAAGGTACCAGGGGTGGAGACTGTAATGGATATACCTTTAAATTATTGTAACCCAGGATATGAGTTGGGTGTTATAGGAATTATTATAGCAGGAACCACCTGAGCCAATGGAGGACAAGCCTTACGTGAAGCAGTGTTAAGTGCAGCAGTGACTCAACCTGAGCTGGCTTTGGTGCCCAGTAACTCCACGCAACACACCACCTCTCCTGTCCTGGCTGACCACCATAACAGACAGAGCCCAGAGTCATGGACTAAATGAACTCAGTGGACATTTTGTGGACATTTTATACACATTTCACAGGGGTGGTCGATAGACCAGGGAAATTATATCTGTGTATTATATCAAAGGAAGGGAAGAGGGGTGGTGGCTAATGAGGACGTATTGAATAGTGTGGGAGCTGAGCATGACGTAAACGGTATGGAATAAAGGGTGGGGAATGTGCTGGTTTTGGCTGAGATAAGAGTTAATTTTATTCATAGTAGCTGGTATGGGGCTACATTTTGGATTTGTGCTGGAAACTGTTGATAATACAGGGATGTTTTCGTTATTGCTGAGCCGTGCTTACAGAGTCAAGGCCTTTTCTGCCTCTCACACCACCCCACCAGTGAGTAAGCTGGGGGTGCACAAAAAGCTGGGAGGGGACACAGCTGGGACAGCTGACCCCAACTGACCAAAGGGATGTTCCACACCATATGGCATCATGCTCAGCATATACAGCTGAGGGAAGAAGAAGGAAGGGGGGACATTCAGAGTGATGGCGTTTGTCTTCCCAAGTAACTGTTACGCGTGACAGAGCCCTGCTGTCCTGGGGATGGCTGAACACCTGCCTGCCGATGGGAAGTAGTGAATGAATTCCTTGGTTTGCTCTGTTTGTGTGCACAGCTTTTGCTTTACCTATTAAACTGCCTTCATCTCAACCCATGAGTTTTCCTACTTTTGCCCTCCCAATTCTCTCCCCCGGCTCTGGGGAGGAGTGAGCGAGGGGCTGTGTGGGGCTTAGCTGCCAGCTGGGGTTAAACCACAACAGCCCCACATGTAGAGAAAAATGACAGGCCAAGGATGCTGCTTTGCAGTTCTTTACCAAAGGTCTGCAAACACACAGTCAAAACAAAGACTCAAAGAATCAAGCCTTTATGTATTTAGCGAATGGGAATCAAGACATTAGTACTATTTTTGGGGTATGGATGAGAAAGAATTGAAAACATGTCCACTGAGAAGGCTCAGAAGCATTTATCTAATTTTGAGAGGAATGAAGATATGATTAGAGGGTTATTTGTGTTTCCACCAGCCGTTCCTGCTGAGCAGAAGGGTGCTGCAGAAAGGATGCACAAAACTGTTGTGTAAAAGAGGACGGACTTTGACTTTCTGCTCTTCTTCTTCCATCCAGGATCTGCTGCCACCTTTCCCAATTTACCTCCCTCCCCTCTATCTCCTTCATACTATAAGGCACAAGGAAATTCCTTTCAAAAGGTAACAGCTGATCTGTTTTCTGAAACTATGCTCAGTGGGATACTTCCCATATCACAGAAGTCTACTGGCTAGAGAGCTGATAAGAATATGTTAGAAAACAAGTCCTGGATTGGCAAATCTTCAATATTTATGCACTGATAGCATTACAGACATCCACTCAAGCAAAAGTTCTTTTTTCTTTCCTATTCCTACCTGGCATCAAGTGGAACCAATGCTCTTTAACTTGCCAAAAAAACAGAAATAAAGCAGCATAATCCCAAAGTATAGATGCTCTTCAAATCCAGGCACGTTATGGTGTCACAGGGCGTAATTTGGAAGACCTTGCGTTTCGTTGGATCTCTGAACTACAAAAACAGCAAAACAAAATTCCCCAAAGGCTCTGCCTTAGCACTATACCAAGAGAAGAAAACTTATTCTGACTCTATCCAGGAAGTAAAATATCTAGATCGATCTTGATGAAGGGGTTGTAACATGCACAGAAATTAGTATTAGACTGCTCTATGGTCAGCTTCATTTCCTATCGAAAGCAAAAACAATAATACAGAATTAAATCTGTGTTTCCAAACGGCAAAGGACAAACAATTAATTTCTTTCCTAAGTTCCTTCTTGCAGGGAGACACCCTGCAGTGTCTTTCAGTGTTTCAAAGTTTCAGTGAATGGGAAAAGGTTGTTTCACCAGCTTCACCAAATGGCCACAGAAGATCATTTCCAATCTCAATTTATAAAGTGTATGGATAAAAAGAGTGCTTACACATCGTCCAAGACGGTAACCTACAACATACTGACTTTGATACAGGTTTAGCGTCAATTAAAAACTGCGAAAGGGTGAAGCTTGTGACAGTAGAGCCAAAACCCGCAAATATTTGAGGGAGTTGTTCCAGTAGCAGCAGTTTCCTAAGCAGCCGATGTACAACAGCTGTCCTTGGTGGGGAACACTTGGCTGTTTCACATCCTTGTAACAGCTCCGAAGTTCCCCATCCGGAGTGGGCTGTATGCAAACTGCATACTGGCAGCACATGGCAGCGAGTTCCTCACTGCAGCAGCATGTGGGGGGACCAGGAGGCACGGGCAGGGCAAGGGCCCCGCACCGGCACTGCCCGGGGAGCTCCTGCCACACAGCCACCCCTCGCCCTCCTCACCATACACTGGCAGGACTTGTCCTGGTGAGATGGAAGCAGAAAGTTAGGACTAAGAGCAGTTAAGACTGTGCGTTTTCAGTCTCAAAATAGGAAAACACAATTTTTTTTTTAGTTCAAGTCAAACATTAAGTGTGCCCAGGCCACCTCTCCTGCCATGTACCACAGGGCCTGCAGCGATGGCAGGTCCTGGCTGCTAAACATTTTCTCCTGAAATCCAAGTTTCATTAATTTTTAATTGTATTTCTACAAATAAATTTCAAAAGTTAGACAGGGGTTCATAATCACAAAGTCCCCTTTTCTTAATCTCTACCTTGAGATAAAGAATAAAGAAAAATATTTTTATCAGAAACAGATATCAGAAGACAAGACACTGGAGAAGTGATGAATGTTTAAGGAGCTCATAGCATTCTTAGTGAAGCCAGAAGCAGCAGAAGGAAATAGTGATAAGACACACTAAATTCAATAAAACAGAAGCCACTCCAAATTTTTCAAATCCCAGGCCAGTAAAGTTTCATAAAACGTTTGGTCACTCATGTACCTGCAGGCCCTCTGTGATCCACTGGCCTACGCCTGCTCCACACATGCAACAAGGGATCATAGAATCATAGAATGGTTTGGGTTGGAAGGGACCTTAAAGATCATCTAGTTCCAACTCCCCTGCCACAGGCAGGGACACCTTTCCTCTCGACCAGGTTGCTCAAAGCCTCATCCAACCTGACCTTAAACACTGCCAGGGAGGGGACAGCCACAGCTTCTCTGGGAAACCTGTTCCAGTGTCTCACCACCCTCACAGTAAAGAATTTCTTCCTAATATCTAATCTAAATCTACCCTCTTTCAGTTTAAAACTGTTACCCCTCATCCTGTCACTACTTGCCCTTGTAAAAAGTCTCCTTCCAGCTTTCCTGTAGGCCCCCTTCAGGTACTGGAAGGCTGCTATGAGGTTTCCCCAGAGCCTTCTCTTCTCCAGGCTCAAGAGCCCCAACTCTCTCAGTCTGTCTTCATAGGAGAGGTGCTCCAGCCCTCTCATCATCTTCGTGGCCCTCCTCTGGACTCGCTCCAACAGCTCCATGTCCTTCTTACGTTGGGGGCCCCAGAGCTGAATACAGTACTCCAGGTGGGGTCTCACGGGAGCAGAGTAGAGGGGCAGAATCACCTCCCTCGACCTGTTGGCCACGCTTCTTTTGATGCAGCCCAGGATGCGGTTGGCCTTCTGGGCTGCAAGAGCACACTGCCGGCTCATGTTGGGCTTCTCGTCAACCATCACCCCCAAGTCCTTCTCCTCAGGGCTGCTCTCAATCCATTCTCCGCCCAGCCTGTGTTTGTGCTTGGGATTGCCCCGACCCACATGCAGGACCTTGCACTTGGCCATGTTGAACCTCATGCGGTTCGCACAGGCCCCAGCTCTCAAGCCTGTCAAGGGCCCTCTGGATGGGGAAAGGAAAACCAGCTCACGAAGTTGTGCACATTTAAGTGAAATACTGTTCTGGAAAGTGACTCTACACAAGAAGCAGAGGTGGTTTTCTGCCAGCTTCTTGTGGGTCCCGGTCCCTCCAAGCCACCGAGGCTGCAGCACCAGCCAGGAGCCCAGCAGCACAGAGGGGCAGCTCTGCAGCACCCGCTCTGCCAACAGCCATGGGCATCACGTACACAGGCTGCGGATCAACTGTGCTCTTCAACAACTGAAACTGTGCTGCAGTCGAGTTTTTGCTCCATGTTCCCTTGTCGGTTTCAGCCCTGGAAGGCTCAAGCCCTCGCTACAGAAGGCAGGCCAGCCAAAACAGAGTGATGCCCACCAGGAGAGGCAGAGTATTTTTCCGATCAAAATGCTTTGAAGTGCAAGGCAGAATTCCACGTCCAAAGCCAAGCACAAATCTAGTTCAGGACTAACTGGCATCTCAACCCTTTCTAAGGCAGAACATGTCAACCAAGCTCACCCAAGGAGCTGTTTCAATGGGAGGGAGCAAACCAACAAGGAACCCAATGAAGCCTTTATGAACAGGCAGGCTGGGGCAATGCAAGAAAGAAACCACTCTTCAGTTCCTGTCTCTGGCACGTTTGCTATTTCATGAGGTATACATCAGCTTAGGACATATATGTCAATGTTTGCTACTGGTTTAACAAACTACAATTAGCAAAACACACTAGAAAAATTAAAAGCAGTGGAAAAATGCTCCACAAGTCTGTAAGGGATGTAGCCAACACTCCTAGAAGGTCACCCAAACCTTCAAAAATTTCTTATGCATCTGTGAAACTAATAATTTCTATTATTTTACATTACATTTTCTGGTAGTGTTTTTCCTTCTATTGCTGAAAACATTAAAGAACTAGCCTCATGTAACACATTCAGAGGAAAGAAAAATCCATTTCAAGATCTCCTCAAAGCACTACCAGAAGAGAAAATTCCACCTACAGTTCAGTTAGAGTCAGAAAACTAGAAATAAAACATATAACTGAACTATCAGGGCACTGACTTATGTAGTCACTTAACAAGGTTTGTGTCTATATTTCAAGGTTGCTATTGCCAACACAATTGTAAATATTTAAAAAGAAACATCAATTTTTCCACACTAAGAACACTTTTTTCTTTATAATGCTGTGTATCAGTGCTAGTTCACCCTTCAAATTCATCGTAAATGGCATAATACGTGCTTCAATTAGAAGAATTACATAAAGATATTTTTCCCTTTTTTTTGGTTTGGCATGAGTTTTGTTTTTCTAAGAATACACATCCAATGCAGTTAAAGTTAAATCATTCGCATTGCTATATTATTATTCTTCTTCAAGCTTATAGATAATCGGCTTCACCCTGAATTGCAGCAGCAATTCAGACAACTATAGTCTGAAGTTCCTTCTTATGTACAAACACTGCAAGGTTGCTTTTCCACTGAAACTATGGTCTTCCATACATGAAGCCCAAAGTAAGTCAGACTTTCTGATCTGAGCTGTATGTCTAATCTCAAATGATAGAAGTATAACACTGACTCAGCCATCCAAATGTGTGGGTTCACATCATAAAACTCCTTCATAAAAGGTCCTCCCTGTTACGTTTATGCAGGATGCCCTAGCGAAGTTGTAAAGCTAAATTATCTGATGTAATTAACTCTGCTTAGAAAAGGAGAATTTGTCTGTTCAGTGAACATCTTGCTTGGGATATTTTTACAATACATTCCTCCACTCTGTGCTCAATTCACCTCTAAGCTGCTTATGCAGATACTAAACAGAACATGTGATTCATTTGTGTATCCCTGTGCTTTTAAAACATCTGATGAAGACAAGCAATAGGTCAATTCGCCCCTGTGGAATCGCACCAAATGATCCTTATAAACCTTGTAATTCCTCCAATTAATCCCGTTACTACAGGCTGGAGTAATATTAGCAAATTATCTGGTCCCAGACATTTCATTAATATCAGGTGACACAGTTTCTCTTAGTTGTGGGATTCAGTTATGCAAGACGGATGGAGAGCAAAACCTCTGCCACCCAAGGATTTTTTCTAGACATATTATCTACACTATCAGAAAAATTTCCCTTGGAATTTGTTACTATGACAATGTATTGCTCTGGAGATCTGATGATGGTGGAGTGGATTTACATTTTCTACACATTACTGAAGCCTCTGAACACATGAGAAAGCAATCACTTACATATGGGATTACTGTTTTTCCAAATGCACAGGGAACGTCCAACTCCTAGTGAATATATCAGAAATAAATTTGAAAAAATTATTTTGCCACGTAACTGCCCATGCATAATTAAATTAATTCAGCAGTCACTGATGGCCTAGACCAGCCTCGTGTTGATGTTCCGCCAGTCATTAGCAGATGAATAAATAAATATTTTAGAAAACCACGGGAAGATGAAGTTTTATTTGACAGCGGAACCGCTGAAAGATATCCAGCTAAAAATAACAGCGAAAACACAATTTCTTCACACAAACCCAGCCTCCTTCAGGCCTCTATTTGCGAGGCATCTGCTCCCGCAGCCACGCAAGCTCTTTGTTTCATGATGCAGTTGTTACAAGGAAGACTCGAAAGTGCTTGGCAGCACACGCAGTGTAGCAGCAGCTCTGATATCCCACAGTTTCGGAGGAAGTTTCCCTTTCAGTTTTGGGACTCGCTTGCAGGTGTTTTCATAGCACCCTTCCTCTCCCTTGCTCAGAAGACAGCTCTGCCATTTGCCCAGCCACACCTGCGCATCGGCGAAAGCAGGCAGTCTTTCAAAACACTTCCTTAAACCCCATGCTGTTTGGCAGGTGGCAGCACACCTCTCCTCTCCCACACATAAAAACAGGCTACCAGGTTCTGGCCACCCACCCCATTAGAAGGCGGCAGCATGACTTTTGCACGAGCTCTGTGGCTCCGCAGGCGTCCTTTGCTGCACGCAGCGAGGACGGGAGAGCAGCGGGCACAGGGCTGTGCAGGGCGCAGGGCAGCTGCCCCAGGGCAGGCTCCTCGACACCCAGCACCCAGCCGGGGCGTCTCTACGGGCTCGTCCCTGCAAGGACTGCTCACGCCAGCGCTGCTGCATCACTTCCTTCAGCCTAACCTGGAAAAGCTATCTGCCAGCTCCTGCAGGCAGCATCTGCCAGCAAATTGCACAGTGGCTCCGGAAAACCCGACCCATTAAGCCAACAGTCACTTCAAGCATAAAAAAAAAATGGAGATCCTCCTGCTTTCAACTGTGTGTGTTTGCTGGACTTTTTTGCTTGCAGGGATTAGAAGGGATCAAAAGCCATTTCTATGTCAGATGTGCATTACACTTTTGCTTGATATGAGAATCTCTGAATAAATCTGTACAGGCATAATCAAAATACTCTTAAAAAAGGCAATAAAAAGGATAAAGTGACGCTTCAACAAGCCTTGTTCAAACACACAAATTATAATTTTAATGCCATTATTCAAATTATTTTCTGTCCTTCTGCACAGCACAGTGGCGCTGGGATCGCTGGGAGCTGGGGAAAAGTCAAAGTGAGAAAATCCCTTCTAGGGGTGGTACTATGGAAAATATTTTTCTGGAGCTCCACGTGAAACACGAGTCCGAGCGACCCGCGCTGCAGCTGCCCCTGCTCCGGGAGACCCCCAGCTCCTGTCACCGCCCGCCGCCGGCTCACCCCAAGGCAGCCGCTCACGTCAACAGGGGGACAAAAAGAAAACCCCCAGCGCAGGGCCCGCGGCGCTCCCCACCTCCGCGGAGCACAGACCCCGGGCCGGGTCCCCGCTTCCAAGGCGGCGCGGAAGCGGCTGCCGCGGCCGCGCGGAATCACCCGTTACCACGGCAACGGCGCGCGGCGGCGCCCCAAGGGCCGGCCCCTCCGCCAGGCAGCGCCGCACGGCCCCGCCACGCGACCGACGGCACCTGTCCGGCCTGCGCGTTGCCAGGGAGACGCCCGCGTTGCTATGGCGACCATCACGCTCACCGGGAGGAAATGGCGGGCGGCAATGGCGGCCTCTCCCGCCGTCGGCCCCGCGTCCCCTCCGCTATCCTCGGCCCCCCGCAGCCCTCCCCGCCACGCCTCAACACTAACCCAAACCGCCCCCAAGCCCCACGAGAGCCCTCGAAGCCACTTCTCAGTCCCGGTGGTGCTGCCGACCCTGACACGGCTGGTTAAAGACACCTTCCCGATTCCGCAGGGTGCGGCACGGTGCTGGCCGCGACCGGCACTTCTGACCCAGCCGTGACACGCTGCCACTTTGGAAAAAGCAAAGAGAACAATTTCCATATGAGCAGCGTGGAGAAAGCAGTTGTGTCAAATCCTGGCGTTTGACTCCCCGCTTGGCGGATGGCAGTCGTAGATTCTCTCTCTTCCTCCGTTAACAGCCGTAAGCAATGGCCACATCAAAGCCAACTGCAAAACAAATGAAAAAAACCCGCCCCACGCCTGTTTCACCGAAGCAAGGCAGAAAAATGGCTATTGCTCTCCCCGTGCCCCTCTGGGGTAACCTCGAGGGCAGGCACTCGCCCAGGGAGCGCATAACTACAACAGAGGCTGTTGAAGTCACCCGGGCGCAGGGCTCCCATGGAGTCCAGGTGGTGGCACAGCCAACACAGGCCCCATAGCACACTTAGGGGGAAAAACGAGCCTGTCTCCCCCGAGCAAGGGTACTGTGCTTTCACCTACCGCAAAGGGGATAAGCAGACATTTGGGAGCTCTCCGTTTGCTTATATGCACTTTAACTTCAGGTGTCCTTTTGCCAAAAGGCTCTGAGGCTCACGCGGGAGCAGGACTGCAAGCTCCGCTCGGGGGACTGTCTGCCACCAGACCAGGGGACGGGCAGGTAAAGTGTCCCGGATGCACCTGAGTGAGGCCAGGCTGTGCCAGCGCTCTCGGGCCTTCTTTGCTAGTACATTTCCAAACTGCACAGCTTAATTACATTTAACGTCTTAGCCAAGATTCATACGCAACACAGGATGAAAACATTTAGAGTTGTAAAATGCATCTAGTTCTTACCTTTGATATGCCTGAGGAGATGTGGGAGGTGTACTGAACACATGCGAATATGGGTGATAGGGTGTCTTTTTCAAAGCCTGAATAAGATTTTGTCTATATTCTGGGTCTATACACCACAAGGACCCCTTTCCAATACTCTGCAAAGAAAAAAGAATTAAAAAAAAAAATCAAATATTTGATCTAATGGCACAGCCTTATTTATTTAGCAGTATTTGTCAGGAAAAGCAGCGGGTTTGGGTTTTTTGTCTGACCGAAGTGAACACAGTTTGTTTGCCAGAGATTATCGCTCCATTAATAATGTATTGTGACTGTATATTTTAAATCACACTTTGGGGGGAAAAAAGTAAGAACGAATGTTTGGTTGCCTTTTTCCCCCCCTCTTGTTACTAGTTAATGGGATTTAATAATATCTGGCAATTTCCCCATCACCCCATATCGGAAAAATAAGAAGCTACAGTTACTGTTAAACGGAAACTTTGAAGAAAAGTAGATTCTTTTTGGAAGTGAGTTTCTTTTCCTTTTGCTGTTATACTAACAACCGGGCTAAAAAGCAGGGCTTTAAACACCCTAGCAACTGTTTTAAAAATAAAGGGACTTAATCCTTCAACCACATGACATCAGTGCCATTATACTACAATATGAAATTAATCATCTTTTCTCCCCTAAGGGAAAAAAAGTACCCAAAAAACCCACAACAAAAAAAAGCCCACAGTATAATCAGAGTTTAAAGCATTTCAGGGTGTTGTGAAATTGTGATCAGTTAAAACAACAGTTACTGTAATTACCCTTTCTGGACACACAGAGCAACTCAAGTCAATCTGTAACGCAAAGACTACACTAAAATTCAGTATTTATTCTGCAGTTACAAGCAGTGCAATTTCAGCCCTTGTCTTGATCCCACCAGAGGTCAGGGTGCAGATATTTTGAATTGTTTTGTGTGAATTCTCAAACAAACAGAGAAACAACTTTCCCTCAGCTCCACTATGAAAGCATACAAAAAGATAGCTCAGGAGCAGCCTTGGTCTGCTTGAGCATACATAAAAACAAATACCCATCCTAATTATTGACTGAACTCCACTGGCAGGCTTTCAAGGCATTATGATAACATTTTTGGTAAATGTTGACATCTTCTGGAACAGGCAGGGGAGGCTGCGCTACCGCCTCTAGATGCTTTTCAAGCCAGGGCCAGCCCTCTTCTCAACTTCAACTTCTATCAGCAGAGCAAGGCGCTCGGTTTCATGTGCCAAAGAACAAACACACACACACACAAAATAGTCACACCAAGAGTGGGATACTACCTTCTAAAACCACAAGGAAGACCAAAACCAGACACTAGTTTCCTTTTGAAAACTTGTCATCTTTGTGGAGCCCTACCAACTCCTAAGCGCTCCTCTGCCTCACGGACGGCTTTAGGATACATGGTGCAACGTACAAAGCGCTTATAGACCTCCTTCTGAGCTTACAGACAGCAAATCTGCACTAAATTCTCCCCCTAAAAAATAAACAGATGAAAAAGAAAACTCTTTCTCAACGTCACTGGATGGCTGTGTGGTAGCATCTAGCAAGTTCCCATCACCACGTGAGACTTGGCTTAAAAGAAAAGGAGAGGGGCTGGCACAACCCGCAGGAGCCGCAACCACTTTCTTTCAGAGACAAGCACATCTGCTGGAGAGGATGAGGAAGGAACCATCTTCTGCACGCTGCTCTGGTGGAACCGGGAACATGGGGTCAAGCCTCTTCAGGATGGCAGGGTTCAAGCTCGTCTCTCCCCTTGCTTCCCAAGAGCACCCTACCAGAAGGCCACTGAACAGTCTACGGGGAGACATCCTCCAGCTCTCAAGGTGAAGCAGGGCCCTTGCATGGCCAAAAAGCACAAGATTCAAGGGTCTAGAGAGAGAGAGCAAGGAAGACTCTTGGGCTTTCATTTCGGTAAAGCACTACAGCAGAGGACTGAAAGATCCACTGCTGGTGTCAGCGGTGGAAGCTGTGCGCCACACATCTCAAACCGGTTTGCAAAAAGGAGGTTGTTAAGTTTAGCCCTGTTTTAAATACGGGACAATGAGCCAGAGACTTGACGTGATAAGCCTAGTAAGTGACTTCTTAGTCAAAGGACAGAGTCAAAAATAGAATCCAAACCTCTCAAATTCCACTTCCACGCTCCATCCAAGCGTCACAGAAAGAAGAACACAAAATTTCCTTTTAAGCAAGCAATGTGCAAAACTAGGAACATTTTTCAGGAGAAAACCTTTGCTGGATTCCTTACTCCTTACAGCATGGGATAAGCTCAAAAAAAAAAGCTACACTTAAATACCATCTACCTTATTTGTACTTGCTGGAACACAACACGTTGTTTCCAAACTTCTCTGTTTTTTCATTTACTTCCAAGACAGACTTTTCATCTACCTGGAAGAGATTACTCCTCAAAACCCATCGGAGTTAGTTCAAGTTGAGGGCCTTACAACATGAAGTCACTACTGAAGAGTAACTTCAAAACCTTTCATTACTGTTAAGCTAAATTTGTTTGGCTTGTCCATATTCTTGCAAAAACCAAAAATAATCTCACTGAAAAACAGAAACTCTCTCACACAAGCAGTATTGACAAGAGTTATACTCCTTGTTAAAAGAAACACTGGGAAGGCAGATTTGCTCTATTTTCACTGCAACTGAGCTGACATAATTTAGCAGCAAAAACAAATGTAATTTAAGGCAAAGCTTTCCAACCATGCAAAGTTCCTCTTTTAAGATAGTTACTTTTGGTTTCCCACCATCACAGAAGAGAGCAGAAATAAAAAGGAAACTGAAGTATCATCTGGTTAAGAATCCTTCTTGACTGTCAGAGGTGTGAAGAGCTTCGTTAACTGTTTAGATGTGTCATTAGTCCTCCCATATGCAGAGCAATCACAAGAAAGGAAAACATTGGAACTCAAGTCCATCGGTTAGTGATTAATTTCCATCTTATGACACTTGGCGTGCTGCTTCACTACCTCCTCCAAGCCAAAAGTCAATAGCGGTTCCAATCAGAAACCAGCAAGGAAGGGGAAAAAAGAAAATCCCTGGATTACATTTGTCTCCCAGGCAACAACTGAGTGAGGAGTGGACAACAGCCCCCGATCATCTTAGCACTGGAGTGCTTTCAGACCTCCCAACACGCCGTCTCCCTCCCTCACTCCTGCCGATCACAGGTTACTGCTTCTGCGTTCGTGTTTAAGGTTATTAAAAACAAGGGGAGTGTTACTACAATTCTCCTTCACCTTGTCCAAGAGTTGACTACAGTTGCAGGTAAGCTATTTCAAAGGTACTAATGGGGAGGGAAAGAAACACGTAAAAGTTATCCCATAAAAGTTTGACTGAATACTTTTTCTTTAAATAAATTCCTGATTGTATTTTCTATTAAGAAATTGTTATGCCTTTTTCTGTCACTTAATATATATGTAGATTGTACCAGGATATGGCGTACTAAATCCCAACTTATTGTTTGTTCTTTCTTGTACCTCAAATATACAAATCTGATTCCCCCCCAACAATTAAAACCAGTGCATTGCCATGAAAAGGTACATGATACACTCCACGTCCAATTGTTTTTTCTCCCAATGGACTGCAAATAAAACCTATTAGGATTCAAACAAAAATGTTTGGTCATCTTTTACTAGAATCGAAAAAAAGTTTGAAATTTAAAAATAAGAGAATTAAAGTGCTGCTTGTCAGCTGTCAGTTGTTACAGTTGGGGATAACAGCATTATCCACTATTAAAACTCCTCATTATAAAGATCTTCCTTCCATATACTTCACAGCTAACTGCCTAGCCTTACATATCACCTATTGTCTGCCAAAACTCAATAAAAAAAAATTGTGTGTTGAGCTCTTTCCAAGACCAATGGCTGGGAAAAAAATACATACCCTGTCTATATAAAAATTCCAGCAAGTGTTTATTTGAGGAATTTTGTTCCCTGGTTATTTTAGCACAGACTTGAAATGTGTTAGGAACGCAACTTTTTTCCAGGGTTGTTCTTTTCCCTGCCATACAAACAGTCTGCCCAAAATAAAGCTTTGGGAAGAGAGGAGATAGAGGAACCACAAAATATGCGGGCTCAGAGGGATGCAGGCAATTTCAACCTGTACCTTCTCAAGCTCTGGTTACACGTTCACTTTGAATACATATGGGACTGAAACCAGGCAGGAGCAGCTCCAGGCACCCACATCTCTCGCAGCAGCATCACCACTGAGAGGGTCCCTAAGGGAACAGAACCCTAAGCGAATGTCCCCGAAAAGGGATGTAGTGGATGGAGGGGTCTGAGCTGCTGCTTCTCTGGTCCTTGCTGCACTCCTCTCCTCCCTGCCCCTCATGCATGTGCCCAGCCCTTCTTCACGAGCACAGAATCACAGAATCACAGAATGTTAGGGATTGGAAGGGACCTCGAAAGATCATCTAGTCCAATCCTCCTGACGGAGCAGGATTGCCTAGACCATATCACACAGGAACGCGCCCAGGCGGGTTTTGAATGTCTCCCGACAAGGAGACTCCACAACCTCTCTGGGCAGCCTGTTCCAGTGTTCGGTCCACCCTCACCGTAAAGAAGTTTTTTCTCATTATTTATGTGGAACCCTCCTGTGTTTCCAGCTTGCACCCATTGCCCCTTGTCCTGTCAAGGGATGTCGCTGAGAAGAGCCTGGCTCCATCCTCATGACACTTGCCCTTTACATATTTATAACATTTAATGAGGTCACCACTCAGTCTCCTCTTCTCTAGCTAAAGAGACCCAGCTCCCTCAGCCTCTCCTCATAAGGGAGATGTTCCACTCCCTTAATCATCTTCGTGGCTCTGCGCTGGACTCTCTCTAGCCGTTCCCTGTCCTTCTTGAACTGAGGTGGCCCAGAACTGGACACAATACTCCAGATGCGGCCTCACCAGGGCAGAGTAGAGGGGGAGGAGAACCTCTCTCGACCTGCTGACCACACCCCTTCTAATACACCCCAGGATGCCATTGGCCTTCTTGGCCACAAGGGCACACTGCTGGCTCATGGTTCATCTGTTGTCCACTAGGACCCCCAGGTCCCTTTCCCCTACGCTGCTCTCCAATAGGTCTGTCCCCAACTTGTACTGGTACATGGGGTTATTCTTGCCCAGATGCAGGACTCTACACTTGCCCTTGTTATATTTCATTAAATTTCTCCCCGCCCAACTCTCCAGCCTGTCCAGGTCTCTCTGAACGGCTGCGCAGCCTTCCGGCGCATCAGCCACTCCTCCCAGTTTGGTGTCATCAGCGAACTTGCTGACAGCACACTCTAATCCCTCATCCAAGTCATTAATGAATATATTGAATAGAACTGGTCCCAGAACTGACCCTTGAGGGACCTCCGCTAGACACAGACCTCCAACTGGACTCTGTCCACTGACCACCACTCTCTGGCTTCTTTCCTTCAGCCAGTCACAATCCACCTCACTACCCGATCATCCAGACCACACTTCCCCAGTTTAGCTGCGAGGATGCTGTGGGAGACCGTGTCAACGCTTTACTGAAATCGAGATAGACCACATCCACAGCTTTACCATCATCTATCCACCGGATTACATCCTCATAAAAGGCTATCAAGTTGGTTAAGCATGACTTCCCTTTGGTGAAGCCATGTTGACTGCCCCTAATGATCCCCCTATCCTTGATGTGCCTAGAGACAGCACCAAGGACAAGTTGCTCCATCACCTTTCCGGGGATGGAGGTGAGGCTGACCGGTCTATAGTTACCCGGGTCCTCCTTCTTGCCCTTTTTGAAGACTGGAGTGACATTCGCTTTCCTCCAGTCCTCAGGCACCTCTCCCGTTGCCCATGACTTAGCAAAGATGATGGAGAGTGGCCTAGCAATGACTTCTGCCAGCTCCCTCAGCACCCGCGGGTGCATCCCATCAGGGCCCATGGATTTATGGATGTCCAGATTGCTTAATTGGTCCCTGACCCAGCCCTCATCTACCAAGACAGATTCCTCCTCTATCCTGACTTCTTCTGGGGCCTCAGGGGTCCGGGGCTCTGCAGGACAGCCTCCAGCAGTATAGACAGAGGCAAAGAAGGCACTCAGTAACTCCGCCTTCTTTTTATCCTCTGTCTCCAGGACCCCCACCTCATTCATCAGTGGGCCTACATTGCCTCTAGTGTTGGCTTACCTGCAAAGTATTTGAAGAAGCCCTTTCTGTTGTCCTTGACCTCTCTTGCAAGGTTTAATTCCAAGGAGGCCTTAGCTTTCCTAATTGCCTCCCTACATCCTCTGACAACAGACTTATATTCCCTCCAAGTGGCCAGCCCCTCCTTCCATGATCTGTACACCCTCTTCTTCCACTTGAGTTTGCCCAGCAGTTCCCTGTTCAACCATGCAGGTCTCCTGGTACCCTTCCCTTGACTTCCTACCTGTTGGGATGCTCTGATCTTGAGCTTGGAAGAAGCAGTCCTTGAATGCTAACCAACTATCTTGGGCCCCCTTACCTTCTAGTACCCTGTCCCACGGGATTTCCCCTAGCAATTGCTTGAAAAGGCCAAAGTTGGCCCTCCTGAAGTCCAGGGTTGTGATTCTGCTAGCTATTCTGTTCCTGCCACATGAGATCCTGAACTCTACCATCTCATGGTCACTACAACCAAGGCTGCCCTCAACCTTCACCTCTTCAACCAGACCCTCCTTGTTAGTGAGGATAAGATCTAGCAGCGCTCCTCTCCTACTTGGCTCATCAATGTTGAGCACATTTCAGTCATTTTCCTCAAAGAAAACTATTTTGCTGGCACAATTTTATGTCATTTAAACTCATTAAGCAGGCTCACATGAAGGGTCTGATGAGCATCCAGCGCTGCTGCAAAGCAGGGGATGGATGTGGGGAGCCAGGGAGGGGAACAGGAGCTCTCCCCTTCTGCAGGAGGAGCCATGGTGACACCCCAATGCCTCCCTTGGAACAGCACACCGGAAAGGAAAACCAGGACTCTGCTGGACACAAAGCAGCTCAGAAGAGGAATGGGAAAACCGGCGTGACAGAGAGCAGGCGTACACGGAAGAGCTGGGGTGAGCCGGTGGCGAGGCTGGCAGACTCGGCCCTGAGGGAAAGACCAGGAGAGCCACACAGCTGAGGCCAGAGACACTGAGATGCTGGGCACAGATGTGTGGGGGCTGGGGGAAGCCGGGTGGGCTGGGAGGAGAGGAACTGAAACAAGAGACCACGAGCACATGAATGACTGCACAACTCTGCAAAGGCACCCAAGCTATGCCAGCAAGCTGAGAATTATTAACTGAACTCTCCGAGTTAAGGACCTTGCTACTTAAACACTGAAACAAAACCAAAACCAAGCCAACAACTCCCCACTGAGTAGATCTTCCTTTTTCTTCTCCACTACCAAACCCAGGAGGGGATGAGTGGCCAGGGCTAGACTCTCCTGAACCGAAACTGTCAGTAATATGAATCAGGTATATGGAAGCTACCCAGGCTGTAGTGGTGTAGATGCACACCATCTTTGAGAACTATGCCATGTTGGTTTCAGGGGTGCTTCAGGAACTGTAAAAACAAGCAGAAAAAGCAGAAATTTCCTATTACTTGAAAAAAAGGACATTTCCAACTAGCATCTGCAGCCCCAAACTTGAAATCACTCCACTGTGACTTATCAGTCCCTGCCTAGCTCAGTGCAAGTTGTTGCAGTTGTTAATACAGGACCCATGAATAACACTAATGACGCTTTCTGCAGTGATGAAGAACCTTCTGGTGTCAGTATTCACCATTACTGACCTAAGGGTCTGCTCTCAGCACAGATGAAACCTGATATTGTTTACAGCAAATGACCAAGTAATAGTGGAGAGATCACTGGGTATCAAGGTTCTTACTCTAAAGAAAATATTTATCCTGAGCTCCTTGTGCCCAGTTACCCTGGCAACAGCAGGCTTGAAGCAAACCTTCACATGGATTTGCCAACAAGTTTATCCACGGGAATGCTGTACAGCTTCAACAGATGTCCAAGTACGCCATGCAAGCACAGAAGTGTTCCTACCGGATCAAGCTTTAGTGAACCAGTTTTTGAAATGTAAATTTCAAGAAAAAAGAACTGGATGATAGAAATACCCATGATGTCACCCCACAGAATTTACAACAACTATTTGAGTAGCTACAGACAGGACCAGAGTCTGAAAAAAGAACTGTTTGAGACCAGAATAGATTTCTGTGCGCAAGGTACAAGAGACACAACGTTTCTCAACTTTTATGTCTGCATCACATCTAATGTGTAGGCACAAAGTACATCATCCTCCTCCTCACAGATGCCGCATCTCTGGAATCACTGTCCACTGCTTACACCTGAGCATGAAAACTCTGGGGGTGGTGAGAGGGCACCCAGGGCTGCCACAGCAAGGACCCACACAACCTCCCAAGAGAACAGGCATGATGGAAACATCTACCCATGAAAAGAACAGGGTATTTCACTCACCACCTGACAACTGCAGTCACCCAAAAACACAGCGCAGTTCTGGAAACCTGGACTAAAACATGTTTCTGTTTGGTTCCCAGGACAGCAAACTAACATCAAGAATTCCTCCTAAACAAAATTCCCCTCTTCTCACCTTATGAAAAAAAAAAATTCTACTTCATAAGAAAAGTGAGGGATTTATGTGAGGAGAGGAAGGAAGAAAGGAAGTAAAATACTTCGAGTGGCACCTCATAACACCCTGCCTTTAGCTCTGAAGCGCATCAAAAGGAACACAATAATCACTCCAAAATCCACCTCAGGAGACAGTAACTTGCTTAAATAACTTTCTTGCACTAAGCAGAGATGCCCGCCTAGTGACTTTAAAACCATCTTGCAGTACAACATGGATTACACATCCTTCACCAAATACGCCACTACTTTTGAAGCTTTGTAAACGCTGTGCAGGCACTATGGGAAACAAGCGGCTCACGATTACAAAATTCACAAACACTAGAGAATGCAAGTCTACTGCAACCACTGACGCCACGGTGAATCAGCACTGCAAGAGCAAGGGCAAAGAGGCTTTTCAATATCCAAAGAGAACTTGTGCCACCAGGAACACTAATCGAAGGCCAGCTCTGTGCCGTTCCCTTGCAGACAGCGATGCCGAGAAGGGTGTGCCTTACTTTTTTAGTTCAGCTACCCATCCCTCACGTTAGTATTGCCCTCCTCTAAACAAATGGCACCGCCGCCAAAACAGGACCAAGTCAGAATTGCGGTTCCTTCATTTACATGAGGCAGAATTAGCATACTAGTATCAAAACTGGGGAACATACTATATAACAAATTGTAAACTATTTAGCCAGCAAATGCTCAGGAAGATTAAAGATTAAGATGCCAAAGCTGGTCTGCTGGTATGTTTAAACTCTGTTGGTTATCTTTACTCACCGATATTTCAAGTTATCAAGACAGACATAATGTTGCTTGCTCTGCTCACCTACACTGGTTCTCCAGTTTTAAATAGTTTTTATGAGTGGTCACAGATCATTGTAAACCTTTATCCTCTTCAACAGCTATGTACCTTGCAGATGAGGCTGGTGGCTTCTCTAGTTACTTCTTTTTTAAACAATGAAGTAATTTGCAGGAAGACACAAATAGAGCATTTGAATCATCTGAGGTCAGCCAGTTTTGTTTTTTTTTTTTTTTAAAAAAAAGGAATACAACTGCTAAGGAATTCTTAAAGAAAGAAAAACAAAGCCACTGCCAACAATTGCTATTATTGTAAAACACATTCCTTAGATCCACTGTAATCTCACATAAAAATTACAAATAACTATTCATGCAGTTTAAGGGCAGATTTTCTTCACTCTCGTCCAACATTTCTAGCACAGACCAGTGAAATTCTATATGGCCAGTTTTAAAGAATTTCACTATAGACCTTAACAGCAATTTTAATGACAGTAACAACTGCATGGTAAGCATTTAATTTTCAGGAACCCTCACAGAAAATCCTTTTTACCTATGAACTCAAAGAGTTAGAAACTTACCCTGCCCTTCCAAGGAAGGTTTGGCAATGCTATGTTACAAGAAAATTAAATTAGTATTTGCATGCAGCATAACAAAACCCTCACACCCACTTCTCCTGCATGTTTTCAACTCTTTTTTCAGTAAACTAGCACAGCTCAGCTCACGCACAAAGCTGAGAAAGACCTCTGACTAGCTAAAACACAATTACACGACCAGAAATATATGCTCACTTAATGCATGAAATTAAAGGGTCGATGGGAGGGCTTACTGGAGTATAGTTTTCAATCCAAGTAACCAGTCGCATCAAGAAATCACCAGCTTTTCTCAAGAAAACAAAAGGCTGGGGCTTTTTAAATCTTACTTTGCTCCAAGTAAAAACATCCATTAGTTCAAATCACACAAGTCCAAGTCTCCGCTTTCATGCTCATCTCTCGGTATTTTAGCCCACTGGCTCAGTGTGCTACCCCAGACACCAACACAGCCATCAACCTTTTAAACCTTGGCCTGCCTCTAGAAAAGTGGCCTGATTCTGCCCCAAGTGCTGCAGGGGCAATAACCTTCTCCATGCCTCTGGTGTCCTTCCAGTTACAAAATGGGCACTATCTTTCCAACTGGAGAGGCTGGGTGGGTAAGTAACTTCACTGAGAATGAGAAGTATGATTATAGTGGAAAAGGACTACTAAGCCTCAAAATAAAATAAAACAAAAAAACCCAAACCAAACGGGAAGCCAAGCAGGCAAATAAACAATGCTACAGGGAATAAAGAGGCCAGACCAGCACTGTGAAGTAACAGCTGGAGAAAAGGAAAGGCTGTGGTATTCAACAGTCAAAAACAAAATACCTATTTCACGGGCAAGACGACAGCACAAGACCCTGCAACACAAGGAAGTGCTACAGAAGCACACACGGCCCAGTGGTCTTCCAATATTAAAGGAGTTCAAGTCAGTACAAGACATATTAGAAGTTTTCTTTGTACCTTTGGACTTGGATGTGCTACCAGAGTGAAGGGCCTGCTTTGTGAAGAGGGCCCTGCTCCTTCAGCAGTGCCTTTAGAGGCTGGCCCCCACACAAGCCCCCAGAGAGTGCCCCGTAAGTAGAGCCACAGGCACACAAGGTCCTATGGCCTTGTCTACCTGCCCCAAGGAGAGCAAAGAAACAGTGAGGAACATCTCACGGCAATGGCTGTGAGAGAGCACAGGAGTGACTGCGTGGACAGTTCGGGTCTTATGCAAATGAAGGCACTCATGGGCTTTCAAGCAATTTTTTACCTCGGCACTCCCCCTCACGACTATAGAGAAGTCAGAAATGTCTTCTAGCATGTGACCTAGACACCCAGCAAGTCCAAGCTGTCACCAAAGACTACCAACCCAAGTCACGCCCCCAGAGTCCAGGCTCCTAATCCCACAACGGACACTTCAACACTGGGTCTGGAACGATTCTCTATTGTCATGTCCATCATGGTGACCCACTGCCAGATAAATCCACGGGCACAGCTGGTCCACTGCTCCTCCTCTAGCTCCTCCACTCCTCCTCCAGCACACCAGCACCTGTATGTCCACTAGGACAGGTAAGCTCGCACAATACTATTGCCTACAGCCTGCTGTGGACCTGCTACACCACATTAGCTTCCACTGCTCTCATCATAAAATGACTCCTCCAACAGGCTCAGGAGGTGTTGCATTATGTCAATCAACTCCAAGAGTCACATTTAGCCTGTTAAATATCTCCTTGCTGAGTTTATACGCAAACCGCCCTATAAAGCTCTTAGGTTGCCATACGGAAATGCTGCAAGCAACTGAAGAAAGCAGCGTCATTAACTGCCTTTAAACAATGCCTTGCTCCTACATAAAGCAGTAGTATGTCATTTCATGCTAGTGCCTAGCAACCCCAGACGTTCCCCAAAGCCTCCCCAGGCTATGCAAAGTCCGGGTGCTGAAGAAGACAGGCTGTGACACTGCTAGGGAGGAACAAAGTGCAAGATCAAACAGAGGCAGGGAGACTGGGCTGGAAGGCAGGAGAGCACAGAAGACAAGCCTGTCAGCATGACGGGCCGTCACATGGCATACTTGAGGGAGATTAGGGTAGCGAGCAGCATTAATGATGCTGTTTCAGCCTATAGAATTTCTGTGTATACATGGAAAGTGTAATTATCCCTACTCTATTGAAAAGAAAATTGAGGAGAACATAGAAACAAAGAATAAAAAGAAGTTAAGTGCTCAAGGTCACTTATATAGTCAAAGGCAAAAGAAAAAAAAAAAAAAATCCCTGAGACTCCAGACCAATAGCCCATTTAGTGGGATGTGCTAATTTCATGTCAGAGGGGCACTCATTTAAATACCCACTGATCATCCGATACCCTTCATGTTATCTATCTAGATTATACAATTGGAAAAGAAACAAATTGCCTTTTCTTACAAATATATAGTTACGTCGTATATTAAAACCTAGAGACAATTTTAAAACACAACCCTTCACCCAACAGATATTCAAAAAATTATTCAACACTTATATCTGTGCTAAAGGTTTGCAGGTCACTTTTTGCCTACTAGTGTATTAATGATGAAATAAGCCAGTGGGTGAATTTCCAGGGGAAGGGGTTAACAGCTAGCAGAGACAAGTGGGAGGGAGTAGGGTGCACTAAATCCATTAGCAGTGACAAATAAAAATAGAAATAAGGAAGACCTGACAAAAGCTAATGGATTTGCACCCTTTCCCCCATAACTGTTTACTTAACGTAGGGTTTTTCCTTGCTTAGTATTTAATACTGCTTCGCACAATGAATTAAGGGGGAAAAACAGGCACTCTGATAAATGATTTGAGAGGCTGCCTGGATGTGGGGTTTCCAAGTGTCCCTGGGCTCTTTAGGGAAGCAAAGCTGCGCTCCATCCTGAGCCCTGCTCGGCAGCCTCCACAGGTCTCCGTCACCTGCAGCAGGCCCACGCTGAAGAAAAACCATCCTCCGGCTACAGAGCCCTCAGTGTTATGGCACATCTATCAACACACAAATTATTTCTGCCACTTACATACACCTACTCTACGCTGCTTATGCCCCATTTCTACACTAGGTTCAAGCAGACTCAGTTTTTACTGTCATTTCTCTTTCCCTCTCCTCTTCCTCATGGCTGAATGAAAACCCCAGAAGCAAAACAAAACACCCCCACATGCTGCAAACATCCTCCAAAACAAGGCAACTTCTTGACTGCGTTTGAAGCCTTCACCTCACTCACACAATGCAAATCAGCACAAACTCCCCAGGGCAGGGCCTGGCTTCAGGAGCCCCAACAGCACACATGTCACAAGCCCAAACCTCACTGATTCCAAAAAACCTCGGACACCTTTGCCAGCAGCCTGCACCAATCCTCCTTCTTCCCAAGTGCCAGGTACTGTCACAAGGCTCTGGAGAAACAACTCCTAACTTAATCAGTAAGATCAATGGCTCTGCAATGAAGGCAAACCAGGGCAGGACCAGTTTAGCTCCAGAAGCAAACTGGCCTCCTGCAGGGAGGTCAAAACCCAGCCACCCCAGCAAGCACACTCCATCTGAGGCAGCGGGCACCCTGGTTGGACTAAAACCGCAGCACCTGCAGAGAGGGCTTTCCTCACGTGGTGGGATTTGGCATCTTGTTTTTATTCTAATACAAAACGAGCAAGAAATCCCACCTGAGAGCCACAACACTGAGACCTACACGTGGCCACACGGGGAGCAGAAAGCCCCTGCCAGGCCTGGCTGCGGAAGAAGAGCACCACCACCTTCGGCACTAACCATTTCCCATGTCTTCTGGAGAGCCGTCCATAAAAGCCTTCCCAGGAAAGGCAGAAACACAGCTCGACTGCATCAAAGCCTTCCAGCACGGGGAGACTCTGACCTCAGGACTGCAAGGGAATTACACACCTGAGCAGAGACCGAGAGCGGGCTGCTAAGTCACCTGCCTGCCTCCACCCACCACCACGTCACAGGTCACTAAAACGCACCAGTAGCTGCCCCATAGCCCACCTGTACACAAGAGCATAAAGGCTCTTCCCGCTGCAGCTGGCGACATGCCCCAGCCCACCAGCAGCAGGAGACAGCCAGGGCTACAGTGTTACCACAAACGCAAACCGGAGATACCATGGCATGGGGGTTAATCGCAGTGTGTCCTTCCAGCCTGGCCACACAGGCAGCAAGCCTTGTCCCCCTGCCCGTCCTGCAGGCGTATGGCACCAGCCTGCACCCAGCCCAAGGGGAAAAGCATCCTACCACCAAAGGCTGGGGAGGCAGAAGCAGGTGAGAAATTGTCCTCTGCACAAGGACGCAGTGGCAGGGGGAGAAAGCAAGCTACACTGCCAGTGTCATCCAAGTCACCCTCAAGGTGGAGTAAGTTAAAAGGAACAATATGGGAATTTCTCTCATTGTGGGAGCAATTAATTCGGACGTGCTTACATTTCCTCCTGTTTTTATTTTAAGTCTGCTGTAGAAGCACAGGCTTGTAAAAACAGTAAGAGACGAAGCTGTTTAGCCCTCAAAAGTTTTATTGAGAGTCAGATTCATTAAAACTGTAAGAAGACTCCCCTTATTTTTTTTCTCCACACAATATCTCAAAAACAGATTTGACAATTACAATGTATTTGTTTGGTGCCTTGGGTTTTTTAGGTGCCTGTATTTTTACACGCATGGCTACATGGGTTGCAACTAGTAAAATGCTGAAAGCAGCAGATGCAACAAAGCTTGGCGTGAGGTGCTTCTCCAGCATGAGCCACTCAATCAGGCATATTTTAGAGTGGGTAATTAATACTGCATTTCAGCTTCCCTGAGCACCTTCACCAGTAAAACAGATTTGAAAGTGTGCAGATAGTTTACTAAACATGGCAAAGTGATTATATTAGAGCAGTAAGACATAGACTCACTGGTGTGCATAGATTTAAAGCAAAAAAATTAATATTTAAATCTAGATTTTTTTCCAAGGAAGCCAGCAAGTCCCTGATCAAAACCTACAGCTTGGCAAGGATAGGATTCACAGGTTTATTCATGTTATTTCCAGGGCAGACTACTTCTGCATTAGCAGAGCATTAATCAAAGTCTAAATACTTAAGAATCCTGACTCAATATAGATTCTTCCTTTGTTTAAAGTCCACCTCATTTTTCCAGATGCGATTCCAAATCCCACTGTTATTTTGCTATTTCATACAAAAAGCAAAGGAAAAGCGGGTTTCCTCAAATTCACAGAAGAGAATTGAAAGGCACGTGATGGAGGCAGCAGCAGAGAGCCAGCCTGCAAACTCACTGAAACAAACCCAACAGGAATAGAAATGTCGCTCTTCGGGGCGCTCGTTCGGCTGAGCTGGTAGCAAACAGGATGTAAGCATCAGTCGCTGCGTGCAGAGACGAGGTTAATCAGAACAGCAAGCTCAGGCACAGACCGGGTCTTTTACCAGCTAAGGAAAGAGTAGGAGGAAGGGGGGTTGGAAATCTTTCAACCCACACACCACAGCCCTGCCTACTTGGGTTTTCCCTGGTCTCTTTTAACTGCACTACCTCGCAAGCAGCCGTTTTCAAGTGTGATGCTCACCAGCAGCCCCCACAAAACAGGGCTGCATGGGAAGCCTGCGTGTGCTTCAAGTTCACCAGGAGGAGGAGGAGAAATGACAGGCTCCTCGGGAAAATGAGGCCGCGGACGTCAGCAGTGCCAGCAGCCCTGAGAACAGGGACTGGGGCACTTGTCAAAAGACACACCATCCACAGAAAGGAAGGATTACTGCTTGGTTGGAACATGAGAACGTGAAGAAAAACAGAGCTTGGAGTAAGGGAAGGGAAAAAGAGAGGACAACACCGTTTGATGGAGTCTAGAAACCTCTGGAAATTAAAAAAGTTCTATCAGCTTCTACATTGGGCTAACTCACCATCTTCACCCTCCCACTCCTCGGTGTTTACCAGCAAGCTATTACCCATTCTGATCATCGTACACAAAAAGGCTGCTGATCAATATTGCACAAGGGTGATTAGTGCTCAGCGATTAAACATCAGTGTATGAATTTATCTGACTTCACATGCCTGAAGTGGAAGGAAACAGGGAGAAACAATTTCTGAGCAGATGCCAGTAATGAAAATTGACAACTCGCCCAACATCAGATGTTGATGTTGTGAGGAGTTCAGAAGTAAGAAGGAGGAGAAGATGTACGATATTCTCAGAAGGACAGAAAATTGTTTTCTTCCAAATTATTCATGACCAAATATGCCTTTGAACAGATCTGCCTTCTAAAGGAAAAGAAAATCTCATTTAAGGATGCGAAAGCAAGGCTATTTTGATGATACAGGTGTCATGCAAACAGGCCTGCTGTGACCTGAGTCACTGTTCCAGGTCTCCTGTGATCTTTTTCTCTATCGGTTTCACACAGGAAGCCTTCATATTTGACGCACCAAAAATAGCAGATGGTTCACAAATGAAAATCTTGCTTCAAAGGTTGCAACTTTTTTCTTTTCCGAAATGCAAATGCACTTGCAGCACAGTGCGATGATGATTTAAAGCACTTGCCCCTGCCACGCATTCCTCAGAGAGACGTTTATGAACTCTTTCATTTCTATATGATGCAAGTAGGAAAAGAGAGAACTAAGAGGGGAAAAACCACAAAAATAGCAATCAGAAATGAATACCTGAAACTGAAAAGCGATCAAAAATAACGTACAAACTCCCTTACAGAGAAAAATGCGTAGCTAGAAAACGAGGTCCAAACTGCTGAAGGCCCTATCCAAAGACTGAGCAAAAAGGAAGGAGCACCTTATAATTGACTCTATTCATCCTACTGATGATGAAAAACTTCGACAGCAGCCATCTTACCTTTCGGAGCTGCACAATGTACCAAATCCTGCTGATAAACAGTAACTAGCCCTTGAGCATGCTGGTGGTGTGAAAATCCATCATCACTTGCCCCACAGAAGGAAGCCAGATACACCAGCTCTAAAGCGCCAGCCCATGGAAAAGGGCTGGCATCCTCCAAAGGGTCCTTCTTCTCTTCATAGTCGCACCCAGTGCCCACAAATGCTGACATCTGCACTGTACAGAACAAGATTTCTGTAACTGCTGTGTTTTCCTTGCAAGACTTTCCAGGGCAACACTAAACACACCACCAACAAAGGAGTTTGAAAGAAACTTGACAGATTACAGCTTTATTGTAACCTCCAGAATCTGGGTTTAATATTGCTGATTCATAGCATTTTCAGCATGTTGGAATTAGAGGTGTTTCTGTTAGACAGTCATGAGATGGTGCAAAATCATGGGGGTGGAACCCCAAAACAATTATATCTTTATCACATCCAGCCATATTATTACACACATACCCCCCTAGATGCTAACATGACTTGGTCTAACTTAAAAGCCATGCAACACAAATACAGAGAATTTATTTGGGCAATTACAGAATTCCCTCCCTTTCCAAACAAAAGCATGTCTCTGTACACGGTGCGGGAAGGCCGAGGCTACACGTAGTGTGGATTGAAAAGCCATTTAAACCAGCTCTGGAATCGTTTTATTGTTTAGCCTGACTCCAAACAACAGGAACTGACAGATAGTCAAAACAGGAAAAAACCCAGAGTTCACTGATGGAGCAAATTGTTCCCCTTTTTAGGGCATGTCTAAATTAAAGATTCAGAGTGCAAATCCAACAAGTTTGTGAATCCAGTTTTATAAATTGCGAGGGAAATAAATCAAAGTTGATGTGGCACACAAGTGGATAATTCTACCATAATTAAGACACGGACTCCTGTCCTGTCAACTCAAGCCCAGCCAAACGCGTTTTTGGCACACTAGACACTGGAGAGTGAGTGGGACTCCAGTGCTGGTGAAGGAGCAGATGGTAATTAGCAAAAGTGGTTAGATCATAAGCATGTTTACTTTGAAACTAAAATAATGCAAGTACTTTAATGGGGGGGATGGGGGTGGGTGCTATTTTCCTGTTTTTTTCCTAGTCAGCAGAAAAACAGGATGAGAAAGCAAGACCTTTCCTACAATTTCAATGCTACAAATTAAACTCAAAGCTTTCTCAATGAAAACTGTATATTTTTCTCAAACAAGAATGACAGAAAAGCTTGCCTCTTAATGGAAAGGTTCATAATTACATTTCTGCTTTTCCAAATTCAAAATTACTCAGCTCTAAAAGCCAACTGCAAATGACACATCAAAGCAGACGTGCTAAGCCAAGAACAAGGGACTTTATTCCTCTGAACAAAAGGAGCGCTGCCCAAAAGGCAGTGAAGTCTTACAGGTGTTTTAGCAAAACCTGAAAGAACAAAAAATGAGTCAAAGTGATGGTGTTTTACTAAATTTTAAGTGCTGGTTTGTTTTGGAAAAAGCAAGAGAGACAGTTCAGGTTAATTAGACTCTTAATTTAGAGTGATCTGTTTAGACTAATTGGTAACCAGTTGTGGCAACAGAACACATCTGTCCCAAGGAAATTCTGCAGAGACGTACCACTATGACAGTATCTAGATAGAAAGTAGATAGAAAGCTTTGTGTGACAATCCAAATCCATACTACTTTTTGCTCCTCTTTTACTTTAAAAGTGTTTGGATGATCTAAAAAGCAATATGACTATGTAATGCTTTTTATGTATAAAATATATTTGTATACACACACACACATATACAGATAGATACAAAAATAAATGATTATTTAAGCAGAAAAGGAGGTGCAACCTGAACAATAAAATCCCATTTGTCTCAATAGCTGGGAGCTAGCACCGTACTGAGTCTTCTGTGCAATTTGTCTCTATGACAGCTTCTTTCCTCTTTCTCTGCCATGCAGCCAAAAGTCGAGACAGTATTAGAACTTGATCTAAAACTGTAAAAAACAAATCTACCCTCTCTCACAACAGCAAGGTTTGTATATTTAAGCCTGAGAATTGAGGGGGGAAAACATTCATCTGTAGAGAGTAAGAGAGAGAAAACCCAAATAAATTAGTGCAATGAGGTAATTATGTAACAATAAATGCATTACGTTAATTGCCAAAACAGGAAAAAACATTTTGGACAAGTTCATCTGATTGCTTCAAAACAAACCATGCAACCCCAAGAGTACCAGCATTCGTCTGATTCCCAGCCATCTCGGCCACATCCGTACTCTCCAACTTCCCATCTCTCCCACCTAAAGACTGAAAACCTGCGTTTCCCACACACCCCATGCATTTCTTTCTACCTTCGCTATGTGGGCAAGCCAGTGAATCACTCACACTATTAATCTACAACTCCTTAGTCCTAAAGTACTTCAGGAAGGGTGGAATTATGTAAGAATCGTATCATTATTTCCAGTTAAATTTATAAACAAATATAATCTCTGAAGGGGATTCCTGCAGAACTAAATACCTTTTGACCCAGGAGCTCTGTACCATTTTCTCTCAAACTCTAAGTGTAATTGTAGCTCCATCTGAGCCAGCAGCATGCAGTTCTTAAAGCTGTCAAACATTTCTCTCCAAAAGCCTTCAAAGTGCTCCCAGGAGCAGTGAGGGTCTCTGGAAGCGCAGTGCTTCTGTGTTATTCTAGGGCTGGAGAAGGCTGCACGCAGCCAGCCACTGTAAGGCAGTGGCACTGAGGAGAATCTTGCAAATACAGCTTCTCCTGCATGGCAAGGACTTTATTCCTAAAGATGAACCGTGCAAGAACTACTTACTTCTCCCCAACAATTTAAAGAAAACAGATATAATTGCAAAACTGGTACACTTATTATGTTCTATATCACTTAACAGGGATGTTTACCCCCCTCCCCCCATTTCATGAACAATTTTCCTATTTTTACTGGAACACACATAACCTAATGAAAGGTGTGTTCCCACTCTCCACCCTAAAGGGTGAAGAAAAGAAATAAAAATATGTAAATGAAAGCTTGAGAAGAGGTATCCAAGTACCCAACCCTAGTCTTGCATTAACGCCCGCAGCCCCTGCAAGTTGCACTGTAGGCATCTTTTTTCAACTGTAAACTCAGAAGAACATTTACAATAGTTGCTTCATCTCAATGAGTACCCTCCCACAGTAGGCAGCCAAGGGATCTCATAAATATAGCTCTGGAGCAGAGCCTAATTTCCTGCTCATAGCTTGAATGAGTGTGAATTCAGCATTCAACTAGACTCTCTTAGCAAAATCCCATCAATAAGTTTCTGCTCCATGTACTGCCACAGACACTTTTCCATGCCATTGAGACTTCCCCATACAGAAGCCCATTCATTCCTCTGCTTACCAACAGTCGCTTTTCAGCAAGTTACACTGGCATTTCAAAATCCTGATAGTACTCAGCTAGTGGTAAATTGCTACCATTCACTGCTGCAACAAAATATAGCAATTCAGCATGCCGTAGATAGTGTTTTGGTATCTTAAGTCACTGGCCGAGGGCAGCAATTTGGTTGCTTTTCTACTGTAGCAAGGAAAAACACAGTCACATTTAAGATCCTTGGAATGAGTCCTATCACAAATTCCTACATCAGTTCCCAAGACAAAGTTTCCATAACACCCAGAACGGAATTTGAAGACCATAACTAATGAATTAAAATGGACTGTCTCCAAAATTACTATTATGGATAACTGAGTAAGATCCAGAGACATAATTTATGGCCACAACTCCTACTTTCCACAGCCCTCAGTCCCAATTCCACTGTTGTTTACTCAAGAGTAAATCAAAAGCAGCTCCTCTGAAATCAGGAGTCCAAACTGGTGGGAGAACAGAAGAAAACAAGTAATGTTTCAGGACAAGAAGGGCCAATAGTGACCTACTAAAAATTTAGGAGGAAAAAAAGATTTAGGCCAAAGTAGGAAGGTCACTCCCTTTCTTCCTCCCTACTGTTGCTTATCTTACATGACCTCTATCACTGATGAGTTTGACACCACTTACAGCTACAAGAAATTTAGGACTTTGTTGAAGCCGAGTTGCCAGCAAATAGATAAATCTTGTCAGCATGCAGACTGTTATAAATGTGCTTATTCTCCAGAAAAGATAACCACTGTTTTATTGCCATTGCAATAATCTGCTCTAAATGACCAGACATGGCAACGATGATGAGCATGGTGTGGGTGCAGTATCTTAATTACCAGGCAGCTCAGCAGCTCCAGCCACTTGATCAGCAAGATCTGAAGGCAGGCTAAGAGGAATCATGGACATGACGGCATGGCAGAGCCGATGCATTCTGCACTCTCTTGCATAATTAAAGGTGAGAATCGCTGCGAACTTCAGTCCTGGACACTAATTTTGCTCAAAGGGAAAACACCTCAGGAAGCTCTCACTAAAAGCAGCACAGCTGAGGAAGCTGCTCCTTGCCCTCATCTACAAGACCAGTCAGTCCCCGGCCAGCCAGACTCTGCTGAATGGCGAGTGTCCCAACAGCCATCCACAGGGCCACTGTCCAAGAGCAACAACATTTCTGCTCCTTCAGAAGAGTCACCTTTGTCTCCGCAATTAAAGAAAACATATGGTATTACTTCTATGCTTAAATTCTTCCAAACCAGAGAAAACACACACAGGAATTAAGTCAGAAAAACTAAGATATAAGACTGATAAAAGCATTCAAGCAGATGTACAGGATCCATTTTACCTTTAAAGATGTCAGAGTGCAAGTATCAAGGACAGGGACTCACAAGTGCACCTGAATGGACTGCCTGCGTTTGTCTGCTGCTTGTCAACTAAGCACTGCCAGACAATCAATTCTGGCACCTCCTCTCTCCCCCAGCCCACCTTTAATAATTTCCCAGTCCTGGAGCTGAGCAGGTACCCTGCTTTTGGCCAGCTCTGAGACACCAGAACAGCTGGGGAATGGCCAGGAGAGGGACTGAAACTAACTGGGAATTAGATTGAATGACAGATGTTAGGAAGCAAAATTAAACAGTTTTTTCCCTTGAGACCAAAACTTAAATACTGAATCTTAAGAAGCCAGTTCCTACTACTGAAGAAAGCAAAATCTCATTGTTCTTAAATTACTTAATAACAAACTGACTTAAACCAGAAGTACCAGAAAACCAGCAAGATTCATGTGTCTCATTAAAGCAAACTTTCTTCAGCATCTTCCTTTACCCAGAAGACACAAGACTTGACTTATACTGTTCAAAATACCAGACTATGAATCAAAAGATAAAAGCAAATACTTAAGAGATAGAAATCTTTACTAGCTTAAAAAATACATATAAGCATGCAGCACAGTCTTTCCCTAGATGCTTACTGAGCAAAACTTAACCAGAGGCAGCCACATGTTTGGGGTTTTTTTAAGCAAATCTGTGTTCACAAGACTAACTGCATCATAACATATTGCTTTGTTATAGCTACACACAGTGCTTGCACCAGGACCTCATCTAGCAATGGTCTGTCCGGTCTTGAAATGACAGGAGTCAATTACTTTATACACTAAGCCACCACTGATCCACACACAAATACCAACAAACTAAATTAAAGATAGAGTCACACTGCGTCCCTTTTTTGTAAGGATTCCACCTTGTGTTACCCTGGACCATTCATTTGTTTTAACTAGATTTACGACGAACACACAGCAATTAGCTGAAAAAAACGTAGGAGAAGGTACGAGCAGCCTGGAGGCTGCTCCTCAGGCCCCACCGGGCCAGTTGGCCAAATGACTTTGCCAGGAATGCCGAGCTGCCGCAGGAATGAGGCAAGGTTTCAGCTGCCTGGGTCAGGGAGTGGGATGCCGCAACTGCCTGAAAACCATGGCAAGGAAGGAAGCATCTCCAGCAACTAAAAGGCTACTTCAGGCTGCCCGAAGAGTATTTTCAACTCCTCAGTTATTTTCAACTGCTCAATTACGATCAAGTCTTTTAAATGCTTCTTCAGGAGGTCTTCACCCAGGAAAAGAAGCCACGCAGCACACTTTACTGTGCTCTTTCAGCCAACGTAAAACACTTCCCTTTTAGGAAAGGAAGGAGGAAGTCTAAAGGACACGTATTTTGTAATTAAAATGGATTCTTTGATGTTTTGCTGAAGAACTGAAGCGCGAGACAGAAGAGCATACACTCGGCCAGACCAGCAAGCGCAGCTCATCTCTGACGTTCAGCTGCAACCAGAGGTAGCACAGCCACCATCGTGGGCCTGGATCTCCGGGGCATCTCTTGCCTATTGCCACAGGAGCTTCATGGCGATCCCCCACGGGCCAGCGTTCATTAACGGACACGTAAAGCACTCTTATGTACGTACGTACTCCAGCCCCACCACCAGCGAGGCCTCCTGTGCTCAAACCAGAGCGTAGCCCCAGGATCCGTGCTTCCTTTGCTGGCAGTGACACGGGAGTTCGTTAACTCTCTGACAACTAGGAAGAAACCTAGGTGGTATGAGGATGTAAAGACAGCAGCACGGGAAAGCCTGACAATTGATTTTACGGACATCCTTCCCTCTTCCATAATAGCTTTTCAGAGTGTCCACAGCACAGCTCCACTCAAGAGCCACCTCTGCTGCCAATATGAAGACCTTTGGGCAACAGAAAGAAACAAACCTTGAGAAAATGAGAAAACACATGTGTGTGTGCATGCACACCCCTGTGCAGTTTTCTCAGGACCATTTCACGTGTGTCACATGGGCCCAATCCAGCTCCAAGCACTTATCTGAACATACAAGCAGCATCAGTGATTTAAGCGCAGCCTGTGCATCCTGCCCCTTCCCTTCCCTTCCTTTCCCTTCCCTGTCTTCTCCTGCTGCCACCAGGTCAGCTCTGAGCTGGCTGAAAGCTGCGGGCACAGTTTCATGCCAGACTAAACAGAGCTGAGCCCACGGCCTGTGCTGACACTGGTGCTCCTCTGACCACAGTGATCATGAGCTAAGCAGGGAGCTGAAAATGAACCCAACTAAATTCGCTCACTGAAAAATAACCCAAACGAAAATAACACAAATAGTTTTCAGCCCGTTCATTGCGTGGTGACACATGTGCCAGTATGAGCACGAGAAGGGCTGGCAACACAGCCCTGGACTGGCTCAGTCCCCCAGCAAGGGGAACAGGCGGCCAGGCTGGGCAGGGACCATGGCTGATGCTGGCAGCCCAGACTTTGATCATTCTAAATCAGCTGTAAATCACCACAAAGAGACGCTAACACAGGCCACTTGAACAACAAATAGCACAGTCCTGCTCCTAGGGGAAAACCAAAAGAAACGTCTCCAGCAGAAGAAAGCTTCCCATTGTATTTAAACTTCTTCTCTCATTTCACCCCAGCCTTTACCTTGTGGTAGGGACCACAGCCATTACCCCACCAAGCAGTCCCGCACCGACTCTCCCTGCAGCTGCCAGCATCCATCAGGCCTTTCTTCGACCAAGAATGGCTTGCCTCCTCAGCAATCCCAACTGGAGGTACTCCCCAGCCTCCCCATCACCTCTACTCCCTCTGCTGGGTTGACATAACTGTTTGTTGTACTGTGCTGTGACCCAAACAGGGGAATTAGGCTGAAAAGCAACTCAAGAATTAAAAAAAAGAGGGAAAGAGAAAAATCCAGCCAGATCAGATCTCTGACCAGATCCATGGTTTCTCACAGAAACACAAAAGTTCCTGTGCCAGGAAGGTGCTGGAGCAAACAGCCACAAGCAAGGGATGTACGACCACAGCTGAAAAACAGACTCATCAACCCCACCACAGCCCAAGCCCAACGGGTGAAGAGCGGCTTGCTCCTGCCTTCCTGTCTGGGCTCCTTCAGTGCTGCTTAACACGCTTCATGCTGGAGAAGAGAAGGCTCCGGGGAGACCTCATAGCAGCCTTCCAGTATGTGCAGGGGGTCTACAGGAAAGTGGGAGAGGGGCTTTTTACAAGGGCAAGTAGTGACAGGATGAGGGAGAACGGTTTTAAACTGAAAGAGGGTAGATCTAGACTAGATATTAGGAAGAAATTCTTTCCTGTGAGGGTGGTGAAACACTGGAACAGGTTGCCCAGAGAGGTTGTGCCTGCCCCCTCCCTGGCCGTGTTTAAGGCCAGGTTGGATGAGGCTTTGAGCAACCTGGCCTAGAGGACAGGTGTTCCTGCCTGTGGCAGGGGGATTGGAACTAGATGATCTTTAAGGTCCCTTCCAACCCAAACCATTCTACGATTCATACGGCTTTTCTGTGGGTTACCAGCACAGACACAGCCAGTTATTCCAGTTTATGTAACTTAAGTAGCCAGTCCCATCTGGTAGGTCAATAGCCTGTCAATGTGCAACTAACACCCCAGTTACTCAGCAGGGCACCTACCCAAGGGCTATCTTACCCAAGAGCAAGATAAAGTAAATACCTGAGATACAAGGTTCAGAGGACTCTCCAGATTTGCCAGCTCTTCATCATTACTTGAGAAAGAACTGATTATGCTTTGCACAGCTCTAAAACAGTTAATACAAGCAGACTCCACTGCAAAGAGTAACCTCTGATGTAAAGTCAATCAGCTGGAAGCCAGTGAAATGGAAGTGTGGTATTTCCATGCGCAGCTTTAGGAAATCTATTATTTAAATATTCTGTATAATTTCTTGGGTTTGCACTTCAAAAACAAAAGGGTTCAAGTAAAGCTCTCCATAAATCATCTGATATCTGGAAACCCCATATTACAATATGGTTCTAGAGACTTTTATGACTGCTCTGGAATGAGATGACCCTCATTTCTCTAAATACCCATTTGAGGAGAAAATTTCTGATACTAGAGAGCTTTTTAGTATGACAGACTACGGTATAAGAAAATGGATTTCATGTCAAACTAGACGAATTCCAGCTTAGAAACACAACATCTCCTTTTAACAATCTGGGAAATTAACACTTGGATCAGCTTATTTAGGACATTATTTTATTAACGGAGTCAACATCATCTGAAGTCTTTAATGTGAATCTGAGTAGTTGTTTTGTTGTTTGATGGTTTGGGTTTTTTTTATATACTTTAGCTCTGCCAGATGTTATAAATGCAGTGAAATTCTGACGCTTGTGTTATTTGGGTCAGTCTAGGTGATAACAATATTAAAAACAGAAAGATAATTTCTGTCCCCAGAGTGCCACCGAGCTTTAACAGGAGGACAGGGTCCCTGGTCCCTCGCCTCTGTGTATATGCAGATCGGATTAGGAGATTCTAAGGAAGAACTACCAGGCTCCTTTTCCTCACTCCAGCTAGTGTTTAACCTTCTGCGGGGTTTTACCTGTCAAAAGCCCAGATATTATCCCATCAGAGGAAAGATGTTGGCAGGAGAGACTCCTGAAGAGTCTCCTACGCTCAAAGGGTCCCCCACAGCTCCTGTCAGAGCTCTTACAAGAGGCAGTGCATTAGAAGAGGACAAGTTGGACGTCGGCCCTCGCAGAGGCCAAGGACCACTCGGGAGTCCTCAGATCTCAGAGCCCGCTCCAGACAGAGGAGGAGCCTGGCTGGATCTCCATGACCCAGTTATGGACCACGTACTTCTAAGAATAACTTTCACATCAAGCGAGGAGAATTTTCTTCTCCCGGCCCCATAAACATATCCCTTACCCTCATTACATTTTTATTAAGACGTCCCTCAGCACAAGTGCCAAACAAAGCTTTAAGAGACTTGAATTTCTTCAGCGTGCACACAGCCAGGAGCATGTGTGCGTTTCCCTATCTCAGACAACGCAGAGCAGACACAAAGAGGAACCCTCTTGATAGGATGGATGCCCGAAGAAGCACAGACCAGGGAAAAGACAGCAAAATAGCAGAAAGGAGCATGGGACAAGAGCGCCAGCTTCTATAACAGTGTGCTGTTCACAGAGATAAAAAAATGCAGAGAAGACAATAAGGTCAAATATCCTTTCCCCTCATCCACTCATTTGATAATAATGATAGAGAAAGTTTGCATTCATAAAAGGCACAGACGTATCGCATGCCCTGAAAATACAATCCTACCAGCCTTTGTTCAAAGCAGGAATCCTGACACAAATAAAACAAATCTTCCAGAGGGAAAAAAATAGGGCTTATAACAAAATTTTTTAACAGACTCCTAGCTAGAGCAGCACTAGTGGGCGCAGCTATAATTACAGCAAACCTACATAATGCGTCTGAACTAGCTTAGCCCTTTCCCTGCAAGCAGAGAAGCTGCCACACCAGTAACTCCGTTGCCCAGGCAACTGCTTACTTTCCATATCAACTGCAAACTCGTTGCTATGGAGACACATATACAAGAAAAATTCTTCTCTATAGCCAAGGCCCAGATGGTAGGGAAGTCAGGGAAGTCATGGGCTAACAGGCTGTACTAAATGGGACACACACTAGAGGACATTTAGATCTGTACGTTCACAATAGGATTAATCTGAATGACTGAATTCACAGGTCCAGCAGTATAAACAAAGCCAGGGAACTCCTCGTCTGCCCCCCATCATGTGATACTCCGTACTCTGGCCAACTATTATTAAACTGCTGAGCTCAATGCAAAGAGGTTCGTACAATCAAGGGCTCAGCATTTTCCCTTCTTCAGCCCAGCTCTCTATCTCAATCCAGGAGATGAGCCTCATCGCGAAGTTACACGAATAGTCACTCTCTCGGCTTGCCAGGTAAGCCTGATGGCATTGCAGCTGAAGTGGAATAGCAGCAGTGTATAAACAAATCCGAGGAGAAAAATGTCTTTTCCCGGCATTCCACACCAGACCTAAAACCACCAGGACAGGGCAAGAGGAAAACTCAAGCGATGCTGCCTGTAAGCCTTTTTTCTTTTTCCTCCTGTTACAAGGATCTCACATCAGGAAATGCAAGCATTCATATGCAGGCAGAAAAAGCTGAGTACTATTAAGTACATATTTAGCCCCATGAATATAAATTAGTGGAGCCCAAGATTGAGAAAACTACCACGCAGAGGGAATTCAAAAAAGAATTAAGTGTTCAGCAGAACTTTTTTTAGAAAAATGATTACTGAAAGGCTACACGAACAAACACTGGAAAGCACAACTATGAGAGGAAAAGCTTCTAGCTTTTCACAGCGTGTCAACGCACATCAACCCGTTCCTGCAGTTCCCAGCACTGATTAAGTCCTCCCCCTGTACTGTACATGTTTCAGAGTCTATCCTGTTAGCATTTTATAACTTGCCATTTGCTAAAACGCTTTTTCCCCCCCCACATAAAAACAGTAAGACAGGCAGACCCCAACCTGAAATTTGCAGAGTCTGGCTGCAAAAGGGAAGAAATGGCATGAAACATTCCTTACAGAGGAGAGTGCCCCCCCTTCCCCTGCCCCAAGCCCCACCCCAAAAACAAGAACCCTTTAGATGGACACCTTCCTTCTGAACAGCAGAGATACTGGCTGCAAGGTACTCAAATCAACCTCAAGCGTGCGTGTGCACACACACGAAGGTATTTTCAATGCCAGCAGTTGATGTTTACTGCTTTCCAAGTCCACAATTAGCTGTCAAGCACCTGATTCAGCAACTCTGACCAAGCGCCAGTTCTGTGCTCGGGACTCTGCCACTGTCCCTTGGCCAGGACATGAGAAAACCCCAGCAGGGGATTTAAACGACCTGCCTTGGTGCATTTTACATTTGAGATTCTCATCTCATCCACCTTAATGTTGGCTACCTGCAGTTATTAGCATCTCCAGGAGAAGGAAGAAACCTGGGATTTTCCAGGAATGAATAAACCCCCACCTCGTTATTCACACAGGCAAGGCCTCCCACCACACCTTGTTGTCTAGCTATGTAACCATGGCTCTAATCACGAATTCGAGACGTAGGTGACTAGTCATGCATTGTGCTCCGCCACTTCCCTGTGGAGAAGCAGCGCGTCATGGTATTGTTCCTACGAGCTCAGCAGACTGCCGGATATTTGACAGATAGACATGAAGACAAGTTCCTCGTAGGAAGGAAGCTGTTATCTAAACAGTCATCTTGTAACAGAGGAAGAGGGACAGAAAACACACAAATGGCAACAGTAAACACATGCCTTAATAGCTACAATATTTTGGGTTTTTTTAAATGTATTGTGTGAAGGTTTTCTTATGGTCTGGGACAGGATCATAGAAGTCTGGTGTGGCACTTGTTATCATAGTCTCACTTCCAAACAACAATTTAAGACTCCGGTTTACACAAAACAAGATCCAGTTCAGGAACAGGTTTTGTAATCTCACACACAATCGTTCACAGCAACTGATTTATAAAAATACCAACATACAGTGTATGATCACCAAATGTGGACAGTGGATTCTAGGGAATGACATTAAAAAAAAGAAAAAAAAAGATTAAGAGAGTCAATAGTTTAAAAAAAGAAAGCCCAGAGAAAAGAAAGTTAAGTAATTTAAAAAGAAAAGTTGCTAGTTTAGGGTAATGTACAACTCTTCCTCTAGAGTTACTTTAGCTCCTATTCCACAGCATCTAAAGTTAAATCGCACCAAAAATAGGGAGAACAGCACCACCAACAGAAGTCTAGTTTCAGGGTAACCAGTTCCAAGACAATCACGGCATTTACTTCACTGAAATACAAAAGTTGAGTGCATCTATTGTTTCTGCCACGAGAAAGTGTCCGCTTTCTGATCTTCAGCCAACTTCAGAGACAGATGGTCAGTGATGTGACTTTACCTGCTATTTATTTCACTAACCTGTGAGAAGGCCTGAGAAATTATTCTGCAAGCTGATATTTTTATCAGTCTACTCGTACTTTGCCAAAGATTCATCCAGACCAGAGCTTCTGAAGACGCTCCCCTTTGGAAACGGATATCTGCTCCCAGGCAGACTGACACAGTAGAAGGCCAGGCAAAGGACTGCCTCCACCGCTTGGCTCACTTCCCCATCCCCTCACACACAGCCTCTTCCTGCAGACGCCGCTGAAGATTCAGCAATGAAACCAGGCGACAACAACAGATCCGAAAGCAAAAATGTGCTCCCCAGGCTTCTGCCACCGCACCGGTCGCAGAAGCTACATGAGCCCAAGGAGAGAACGACTGAAATTTCGGTGAATGGTAACTTTCACTTTTGATGCCAGCCCTATCTCCTCTTTGAAGAGTTTCTCTAAAACCTGCTTGGAACAGAACGAAGCTTCATCACCAAAATTCAGAACTACTTCTGTTTCTTTAAAAGAAAGAAAAGTTTTTTCAGATTACAACACAGACCACGGAAAAAGCGATGGACTCTTACATAAAGCATACCCTTTCACTATACATTTGTATAAGCCAGGAACAGCAAGCAGCCTATTTATAACCATGATTACATTCATCTAGTATAGCTGGAAACCATTACCACAGCATGATAACTAAGAACAATATTTAACCACCATGCATGAAGACACCAGCTGGGGGGAAAAAGAAGAAAACACACACACGCCCCCCGAGTGCTTTCTTACAGATGTCTAGACAATTAATTTAATAAATCAGAATGGGCCATGCTAAAGAAATGTTGGCTCTCTCAATTTAATGAACTACGTACCAGGGACAGCATTGCCTATTCTGCATTTCACTGTTATGGACACGTTCTGGGATTAGCAGGTGAGTATTTTCAGAGCCAGATAGGTTTCCATAGCTCCAAACTTACCTGACTTCTGTCTTTGTCCACTTTCTTAAAACACTTATTCAAGGATAGAGTATGTCTCACAGAATTTTTCCATCCAGTGGGTGCGTTTGCAAAATACGGAAAGTGTTCCAAGATCCAGTTGTAAATATCCTTTACAGGCAGTCTTTTGGTTGGCGAGTCCTCAATGGCCATAAATATGAGGCAGCTAAAGGAATAAGGAGGTTTGCAGTTGGGGTTCTGCTTGGCATCGTAGGGCATGTCAGAGTGGGCAAGGAGACGGCGGCGTGTCATCACCAATGTCCTGAACGGGGCTAACGCTCCTTAACACTGAGTCCCCAAGCTTTTCAGCAAGTTCTTGCTCTCGTGTAAACAGTTCAAATTAGTCAGTTCTTCATCTTCCATGGCCACTTTATCTAATCTGATGGCAGGCAAAGAGAAATCTAGGTCCTCGTCATCGTGAAGTGCCTTTGATAAATCGCTATCTTGTAAACGCTGGCTCAATCCGCTGGGTAACACTAATTCCTGAGCCCTCTGGATTCTTACTGGGAGGCATGACTGGACCCATTTAGACAGCGACTCCTGGGAAAGCAAATCCAAAGGAAGGGGAGAAAGAAACAAGAGAGAAAAGTTAGCTCATAAAAAGATACTGCATAACATTTTGACAGCTTTTCCCTAACTGGTCACTTGCCTTTTGCCATCTGTATTAAAAATGACAGACTCGCGTAAACACTTATCACAACTGTTGAGTAAAATAATCTAAAGTCAGGACAAGGGAAGAAATTTCAGTTGATGGAACGAGATGATAACCCTGATACATCTCGGTTCTGCATGTACGTGAAGCCCCATACAGGAAATCCTGAAGACATGTCCCTTTACTGATGAATGTGTGCATCAAATCATTGAATACTCCGATTGTATCACTTTAACAAGCCTGTAAGCTGAAAACAGTTAAAAAAAATAGAAGGGCTTAATGCCAGTTGCTTCAGATTAAGTTCAGCTGTTTCACTTTTGAGGACAACACAACAGCACCATGATTAAAGTCACTCTGGCTAAGGGCTGAGGCAGACAAGCATCTGATCTGACTGCAGTCGCAGTTGCAACAAAACTTGGACATGACAGAACTTCAAAACCAGCACGGGTGGGAGAAGGGAGGAAGGAAAGCAACGCACGGTAGTTTTGGGACCAGGGCCAAGGCACAGGGAAACAAGAGCCAGAGGAATAGAGCACTTTAAAAATGTACGTAAACAGAGAAGACTTTAACATAAGCTGAACTGTATTTCAAACATGGTAAAAAACAGAGCCAGAAAGACTGCTGTGATGCTCAACAGCGGCCTGGGAGAGGCAGGAAGAGCTGCCAAGGGTACTGCACCAGCAGGCCCCGGGGGGATACCCGCGAGCTGTATTATTCGGGAGGACGGGAGTCCTTTAGAAGCTGGGTGAAGTTGGGCGCCTGCTCAACTCAAAAGAAGCAGACAGGAGCCCAACAATTCTACTTCAGAAGCACGAGACAGGCTCCCTTACCTTCTCCACACTTTAGGTCTGGAGATGTGAACAGCAGTGAAATAAAAATTGGAAAGAGTTAATCACAAGATTTGAAAACGACGAAACTTCCTGCACAAACGTTGAACAAGAGGCAAAATGATTCCCTGTACCTAAAACATATCCTCAGCAGTTCCCTGAAGTCATGCAGTCACACAGTCGATACTGCAATGAAGGGAAAAAAACTACAGATAACAACAGAATGAACCATGTACCTACGGGAAAAAGAGCAAGACAGCCATTCTGGAAAAGAGAAAGGGCAGACTATATTTTAGCTGTTACAAAAGGGCAAAAATGAAAAAGGAAAGTTCCTCAGGTCTTTCCAGAAACACTTTACACCAAAGCAGCCATTACTAGAAAAGAAACGTATGGAACTTTTATGCACAGAAGCCTGCTGATACACACCATCACATAACAAGTTCAGCAAATGCATGTCCTTTTACACAAGTATCTGGAAGGGGAAAAAATACTGAGGCAGATATAAACACTGGGAGGCCACACTTAGGCAGGTCCCACTTTGTAGCTTTCAAAGCGTCCAGCACAGCCAGAAGTAAACACAGCATCGCCGGCGCCCGGGGCACCAGCATCGCTACCTACGCCGCACACTCAACTTTGACTCCAAATGGAAGTTACATCCCATGAGCTTCTAAACAGGAAAATTATATGATGGCTGACAGTAAAGTAATTTAATTGCACTGTTGCTATGACAACACGCTGCTCTCTTTCTGTTTAATTTGCTTATTTGCCAGTATCCTCCCAAAGGGCCGTATCATACCATCCCTCTTTCTTTCCTTCTCTTTCCCTCTCCAGGCAGCGGTCCTCACGGGTGCCGGGGGCGACTGGCGGCCGCGGCCCGCGGAGCCCCCCCGGGCCGGCCACCGGCGCCTGCAGGGAGGCCCGGCCCGGCGGAGCCTGGCCGGAGCGCGGTTCCCAGCGCGGCCGCGGCGGGCGGGAGGGGTGCCCGGGGCTGCCCGTCCCCGCGGCGTGGCCCGGCCGTGGCTGCGCCCGGGTAGGCGGGCGGGAGGGGTGGGGGTTAACGAGGCCCGTGGCGGCTGCCGCGGCGCCCCGCCGCCAGACAAAGGAGCGCCGGTCACATGAGAGCCCGCAGTTGGGCGAACATTTTTAATCCGCTGCCAATTGCGGGTGCTCCACTCTACAGAGCCGCCCGCCCGAGGGGGCCTCCGCGCCCGCCTGCTACACCCGCGGCCCGCCGGCGCGGCGACCCGGGGCGGGGGGGGCACCGGGGCGGCCCCCCCGCGCAGCGCTCCCACCGTACTTGTCGTTGCGGGGGGGGGGGAAAGGCGGGGGGCGGGGGCGCCCATTGGCCGCCGCCGCAGCCAATCAATGGCGTTGCTAGGAGACTGGGACTGCTCCGGCGGGGCGGGCGCGGGCGGCCGGCGGCGCGCATACCTCCAATGCCGGCCAGATGTCACCGGCCCTCGCTGGCCCCGCCGCGCCGGGAACGCAAACTTCGCCTCGCGCCCGCCCCGCACCGAGCGGCGCCTCTTTAAAGCCTCTTTTATATATGTGTGTGTGTGCGCGTATTCAAAAGTCCTGCCCAAGGAGCTCCCGGAAGCCCCCGGCGGGACCACCTCGGGCCGAACCGGAGACGGCCCCGCGGCTCGGCCCCGCGGCGCGGCCGGTCGGGCTCGGCGGGGACACGGCGGCGCGCACGCCGCGGCCGCGCACCAACTCCTGGCCAAGTTGTGGCGCGGGGCCGGGCCGCGCCGGGGCGAGCCGAGCCGAGCCCGGGCGGGACCGCGCCGCCCCGCGGCGGACCCGCCAGCGCCTTGCGCAATCCCCGCGAACAACAACAACAACTTACCTGGCGGGGGGGCGGCGGCGGCTTCACCGCGGTCCCTTCATGGCTGCGGCGCAAACTTTCATCTGACGGAGCCGGGCATGGCGCGCCCCCCGCCTCAGCCCGAGCCCCGAGGGTGCCGCGAGGGTCCCAGCGGAGGGGGCACCTCCGCCAGCATGGGGCCCGGCCGCCGCCCGCCCCGCGCTCCCGACGGGCAGCGGTCCGCCTCGGTGGGAGCCCAAGGCGCGAGAAATTGTTTCCACTGCAAACAAAAAAGGCGACACATGACCAGGGAGGGAGGGGAGAGAGGGAGGGAAAACGTGGGCTGGGCCAGCGAGACGGGAGAAGCCGCGGAAGGGAGGGCCGCCGGCGGGGGGGCAGGGCGGCGGCGCTGCTTACGGCAGGCCGCGGGGACCCCGGCCCGCCGCCACCCGCCAGGGGCGCCCGCCGCCAGCCGCTCGGACGCGTCCCCCCGCGGGGCGCCCGCCCCGGCCCGCCAGCCCCGGCGTGCCGCGGGGTCGGCTCCGAGGCGGGCGGCGCGGGCCTAGCGGCGTCGGGGTCGCGCCGGGCCGGCGGCGTTTGCCTGGGGCGGGCGGTGTTCGCAGTCGGGAGGAAGGCGGGAAGCGCCCGGGGAGAAGCCTTCGGTGCGGGGAGAACTGACAGGGCAGCGCTGCCGGCCCTCGCCGGCGGCCGCGGCGCTCCCACTTGTACGAGTCTCTCCCCCCGCCCGCGGCGTGACGGCCGCTGGTGACAGGCGGCCCGGCCAGACCGAGCCCGGCTGCACTGCCGCGAGCTACGCGGCCGGCACTGGAGGCACCCCCAAGCGCCAGGAGCCCAACGATGAACGAGCGCACCGGAGCCGCGCTTCGCCCTCCCCCGCAGGAGGAGCAGGGGAGACATCTTCCCACACCGGAACGCCGCGCTCCCTCCTGCACAGCTCCCAGCAGGCAGCCGATTCCTGACGGGGAGGGCAGCACCGGCGAGCCCACCGCCGACACGCGGCTCGGAGCACGGGCTCCGGTACTAAGAGAGTCCGTCAGCCAGTTTCAGACACATCCATCCTCCTGACCTGTGCAGGAGCCAGGTCCCGCAGAGAGGCGCGCAGGGGCAGGGGGGAGCACGCCGGCGGGCAGCAACAAGCAGGGGATAATGCGGGGGGTCTCTGAGTGTATCGTGAAACTAAGGCCTCTGCTGAGGGTCAGGCTGCACGTTCTGCAGTAAAGAACCATGCTGCAGAAATCTGCAATAACTGCCAAGGAAAAAAAACCCACCAGTTTATTTCTTTAATTAATGAAATTTGCTTTAAAATAAGACGTGACTTAATTAGGAAGAATGTTGCATTTTCTCCCCTGCTACCATACCTTGACATAACTAGTATTAACTTGAGTAAAAAAACCCTTACCATTAGTTAATTGGAGGGAACTAACTGGATTTAAAAACCAAAAAGAAGTTGCCCAGCGTAGACAGCACTAGTTAAACGTACAGCCTCCCATATGCAACATGCTCGATCTCAAGCAGCTTCAGTGATTCGCAGCACAGAATTAACGTATGGCTGTCCACCCATAAAACACGTACATGAAATTGTTTCGTAGCTGATCCACAAAAATCAAGGATTTTCCGCTCTGGGTAAACAAGGCTTGCAGATTTAGCATACTTCGAAATTAATTTTCCTTTCGGTATAGAAAAGGGCTGCTGCAGAAACGTATAAACAACATAATACAAGTTAGAAATACAGGTAAATTCGTAGGTCCTTTCCAGTGCAGCCCTGGACACAGAAATTATCCAAGAAGAAAAGCATTGTAGCCGTTTTATTTAGAAAAGTTAGGCCAGCTGTCTCAAGACCTTGCAGGAATTCCGTGCTGGCCCTCACAGTCAATATTATCCCGCCTAACCAGGATCACCACTGTATCCTCCTGCATGTCTGTGTCCGTACTCAGTCATTTCCCAAGGCATGGGTTACCTCTTTTAATCTCTCCGACACTTGCGAAATTCACGTATTTAGGCAAGAGTGGCAACTACCTCATTCCCAAAGTGCAGGGCTGAAGAGCGTTTCATTGATTCTCTCAAACTAGAAATTCCTGTCATAACTCGCCAAGACCTTCTTTTGCTGACAGCTTTCCCTCCCCTACCCAGGGAACTGCTATTTCACATTCTTGTGTAATTTGAAGAAGACATGCCAGCAGCTGGATTGCAGAATGGGAAGAATACCTAGCAGGCAGCAGAGTGTCATCCTTACCCGCTGATAACAAGCCCTGCCCTGTGACTCCGCCAGCCCTGACACTCAGAACAGTCACCAGACCATTTGTTTACACAGTTCTTATCTCATGGCCGTTTGGTTTCAACCCAAGCTAAATTACCAAGTCATAACTCCACCCACCTGAATTTAGTCCAGATGCTTCAGACGTTTTTCTGAGTGAATCAACATGTCTCTTTATCGGCAAGCAAGGAGATTTATCGCATTTATCATCACTTGTAAAAGTCAAGTGTCTTAGAACAGACTTACCAAGAAGAATTCAGCTAGTGAGAAGTATTTCTGCAGTGAGCAGGGGGAAGCCTCGTGAGGTGCAGGGTAGGATGCAAAGAATATTACACCTTGAATACATTATGTATGCATCCTGTTCAGGTACACAGCTCAGTTCTGTTCAAAATTTGTGGCAAAATTCCTCATCAATATTGGTGGAATAAGATGAGTTCCAGAGTTTTGTATCTGTTCCACAGTGGGTAGGAATTTCCCCAGAGCGCACACAAAGGATTACAGTGAAGGACCACCACGAGACATTTGCCGTGTAGACAGAAGAGCCAGCGTGATCGAGCGCAGGGGCCAGCAGCGGGTGACACAGAAGCCTAGGAGAGCAGGGAGACAGACTGCACACCGGGTCGGAGGGCTGGCACGGGGCCCCCCACCAAGGCACTGGACATAGCACTTAGTGCCGTGGTCTAGTTGACATGGTGGTGTCAGGGCAATGGCTGGACTCGATGATCCCAGAGGTCTCTTCAAACCTGATTGATTCTGTGATTCTGAGGGGCAGCGGCACGGGACAGCCTCTCGCCGGCTCACACTCACCCCTGAGCTCAGCAGCAACTGCAGTTGCTGACTTGCAGAGCAGTAAAACACCAGCAGCGAGGTAAACACGGATAGCTTGCCTCTTGGGAAAGACTGTCCCCCAGATTCTTCTAACTCTTCGCTGGAATACTTAATACAGTTTATTTAAGGAAGGAAAAAACAGTCTCACATGGCACCACTGAAAGATCATTAACTGCTGGCTTAGAGACTACGGCAGCATCAGAACATCTGATGTATGGCCACTGTAATCTTAGGCCAGCCACCAAATTTATTAGGGTGTCGATTTCGCCATTTCAAGACAGGAATAATACTAACTTATTTAGCAAAACATTTGCAATACTGACAGGTGAAAACTGTTTGTACCTCAAGACCAAGTATTTGCCGTACCGAAGGGCGATGAGAAGTACCAACAGTGCAGAGCTGCACTTTAGCCTTGTGGGCTAATATGCAACAGTCTAATCTCTCCACTCAGATTTCAGAATACCAACTGCAGATGTTGCAGTATCTTATTTAATGAGGATTTCCAGCCATCTCCCTATACTCCTTTATCTCTTATCCTCTTCTAGATTGGAATCCCTGATAACCTCCCACAAGCCATCGTTGCAAAACAAGCACAGCAAGGGTCACAGGCTCTTTATCAACCCTCCAAAGCTCATCTTCCCCCCTCCATCTCCATTCTCTCCTGGGAACATCTTCCTCTGCTAGTATTATGACTGTGCCACATGTCCTTCCTAAATATTTCCACTTTCTGCCCTCTGACCTCACCAGTCTTACCATTCAACAGACCTGCACTTCTTATCCTCACCTTTAAGCCCCCGTTCCTAAACTGATCTCCAATTATAATGTCCTCATGGACTGGCATCCTCGTCAATGTTTATTCTCTCTACATCAGAGTCAAATTTCTTCCCTGAGGTCTGCTGCAAGTTTGCCAGCTAAGCTTGCTCATTAGGATTCATAATTTGGCATGCAGTTGTACCCAAAAACCTCTCAATTCTGAAAGGGTCCTGATGTGCAAGGTACCTTTCAAAGACCGAAGTGGACAGGGCTACTGCCCCTTGTGATCACTGATCAGACCCTCACAGTGGGACTCATCTCCGGCTCTAACACTGTACACTGGCCATCTCCTTTTGTTCCCATTCTTCACCCATGCAGAATGACTGACATCCCCCATCAGTCTTGCCATTTCTAAACTGCTTTCTCTGAGGCGATGATTAATCTTGTGTGGAGGCAGAGCACGTAACACCTTCAGGCACTATTAAAAACTAAATCATGAATGCAATATGTGTTTGCTCGTTTCCTCTTTCACAACTCCTGTTCCCAGCGTTCTTCTCCAGTCCCTCATACAGAACCTGCAGTATCCAACACTTCTTTATTTTTAACCCACGCCAGACCAGCCTGGTTTGTTGTTTGAGCTATGCCCACTTTAGGGCAGAGAAACAGCCATATCTGAATCCGCACCTGAACAGCCAGAGTTTCTGCCTTACTGTCATGGTTTTAACCTGGCCGGCAGCCAACCACCACACAGCCAGTCACTCATGCTCCCCACCCAGGGATGGGGGAGAGGAATTGGAGGGGTGAAGGTATGGGAAATAGTAGGTTGAGATAAAAATAATTTAACAAAGGAAATAAAATAAAATTTAAATAATAAACAATAATAATAGAAATAGTAGAATATACAAATGAGTGATGCGCAATGCAACTGCTCACAGCCTGCCAATCGAAAGCCCAGCCCGTTCCTGGCTAAGGATGCCCGGAGGAGAGAGATCCCAAAACTGCAATCCTAGAAAAGAGAGCGAACTTCCTGGCCAACCCTCCTCTATATACTGAGCAGGACGTTGCATGACATGGAATATCCACTGGCCAATTTGGATCCGCTGCTCTGGCGTGCGCTCCCTCCCAGCTTCTTGTGCACCTGAACACTAGCAAAGCATGGGGAGCTGAGAAGTCCTTGATTTCTCAGCACAACTAAAAACACCAGTGTACTATCAACATTCTTCTCATGCCAAATCTCATACTACAGCCAAAACACAGCGCTATTCTAGCTACTAAGAAGAAAAATTAGCTCTGTCCCAGCCGAAACCAGGACACTCACACAGAGGTAACGCTCCTAACAGCTGACAAACAGTGTCTCGCTCCCGTGAAGAAGAGCAGCTCTCGCCTCGCAGCTGCTTCCGAGCACATCATACCCTGCCTTCCTGCCCCATGTCTTTTACAGGCTCACACTCCCTGTTCTTCTCCCCACCCCAAGCACTAGCTAAAGATACAAGCTGCACACACAATGAAGGCCCAGCTTACTCCAGCTTACTGATAGGAGATCTACCTTTTGCTTGTTCACTTGAGACCATGGAATCAAGATTTACAAAGCATTTTCCCAACCTTTCATTTAATTATTCTTCAAGTTCTCATTTTGCCCCCAGCTGGCGAAACCCAACAGAAACAGAACTGAATTACCGAGAACAGGAACATCGAAATGAAGCTTTGTCAGAAGTGCAAGCAAACAAAAGTATCTACAAGCATTTTGGTTTCACAGGCTAAAATAGAATGAATTTCTTACAATAAACGCCAGGGTTTTTATGAAATAGTTCCTTTATACAATAATGTATGCACATTTACAATGTTATTGTAACACTTGCTTGCAGCTTCTAAGAAAATGAGTACACTTAGTGCTAAAAATTATGTACAGCTGACAAGCTACGAGCAAGTGTGTTTCTGTATATGAGTGCGGTGGGAGGAAGAGTATCATGCGTGCTAGTTTGTCCTACATACATTTATTAAAACAGGTCCAGATGAGAGATGCTTTCCCAGTGTAATTGCACCAAACGTATGAGAACGCCAAGCACAAAACCCAGCTTAAACTGGTACAGGGAAGCTTCACCAGTGCAGCTTATTTTAGTAGACTGGCCAGTGGGGAGCAAAATGTTGCTGGGATAAAACCTATCTTTACTGGAATCTCCTGCTATAGATGCTATATTGGTCTGAAATCACACACCTAACCGAACACAACTGGTACATTAACTGCAATACAAGCCAGTATTTCTGGTACTGTTGAAATGCTTGAAGAGGCTGAAAAAAAGAACAAACTTTTCTGGGGTTTGGTGCATGGACTCTGCTATCTGTTATACAGGTGTAATGCCACAAAATGTGGCCTGGAGTTTATCTCAACATTAGTATTCCACCATTTGGCAGCTGAAGTCAAACTTACAAGTATCAGCAGAACCAGAATCAACTGTATTTTTGTTCTTAAAAGCAGTGGAGGGAAAAGCAGCAGCCAACACTGCATAGAAGTAAAGATCTCAAGTTTTGGGGAAAACTATAATGAAGAACCAAGTTCTTTTTATAAAGTTCCCAAACTGTATTGCTGAATTGAATTTCTAAAACTAAGACAAAATTCCTTCTGGACAACACCTCGAGTCCTGCCTCAGCTTTCCTGAATACAAGCTGTTCACTTCATCAAGGACTTCAGGAGTTTGTCCTTTATTTGTGTATCTATGCACGCAAAATTAAGTTGCAACAGGACCTCACAGGTAGTGAAGTTTGTGTTCACCGCTCATCAACTGAGGATCTCGGGACCTGACACTAAACACAATTTGCTGTCACTACTGTTGTGAGTAGGCAATTTTTCTCCTCTGACCGTTTTGCTTGCGCCAGGTGGATTTCCTAGGCACAACTGTACTGAGGTCCCAGCTTGATTTCTAGCTCTTTGTAGCACAGGATATTCCAGAGGGTGCTTTCCTCTACTCGCCACTCGGTACTATTCTTCCTGTACGCTTCTTGAACACTGTTCCTGGAGGAAATCCTGCGAGGCGTGGGTCCAGATTCCCAGACTGTGGCAACGCAGAGACAGCTACGAGGGTCTGGATGAGGTGATGCAGTGATGAAGCACAAGCACGGCTGACCGACAGCTGTGTCTGCGTAGGGATGCTGAGAGGATGGAGGTTTTGGGAAACAAGCAAAGTGTCATAAAATGATTAAGCAGACTTCTACCCTTGGTGTGTTTTCAGTACTACATACCAGCCTACCAAACACATCAGGGAGCAAGGAATGGAAAGCAATGAAAGGTTGCAGTGGAAGGACTAAAAAGAGTCAGTAGTATCTGCAGAAAGCTTCTACGCTGTCCTGTGCTCCCCTCCACAGGCAAAGGCGAGGCGGGCTTCACGGCTGAAGCAGAGAGCAGCCACCAGGCAGAGCAGGTAAGCGAGATTTGGGAAGGAAGGAGGAAAGCTGGCACAGGAAGAAAGCACAACTAAATTACCCACATCCCAGCAGCAACTTCTGTTGCCAGCTGTGGTCAGAGAACCACCCCCTGGCTGCCACAGTCGTGTCCTGCAAGGTGGGTTTCCCTGCGAGTAGCTTCTGTTCTCCATAGTGACAAAAGTTTGTTATGATTATGGGCTGACTTACACACTGGGGCATTAATTTACGCCGGGTCTTTTGGCACTGCTCCTGTCTTTTTGGCAACAGGTAACTTCAGTTAACAGCTGCAGTGATCTGGGCAGTACGGTGCACCTGACAGCTCACGGTTTTTGCAGGCAAATTTCTCATTCCACAGGTTTCTCCCAAGGATGCCACAAGGATGGATGGGCCTCGGCAGCCAGAGCACTACAAAATTCTTGGAATTCCCAAATTCTTGGGAATTTTTTTTTTCTTTAAATCTGCAGTCCTGTAAACATTGATAGTTATGTCTCCTTCTAAGGTTCAGCTAGTTCCAGCACAGTTTAGCACTTCTATAAGCATTTCAAGGACAAAAAAATGCTATAGCTATAACAAAATTTTGAAGCACGTTTGAGGAGAAAAGTCACTTTTATTGCTTGTACCCAGAAAGAGGCTTTCACTTATTCCACATCACTTGTCACGTAATCTTCAGTATTTTTTTCCATAATGGAAAAAAGAAATACAACATGAAAACAACACAATATCAAACCAAACGTCACATATAACCAAAAAAAAAGCTATCACTGGAGAAATCCCTGCAGGTTAGTGGACCAGCACTGGGCAGCAGAGTGGGGGTTTCAGTAGAAGACAAAGGCCAGTCGAGGCTGGAAGGAGACCAGCTGTCCTGCCACAAGCCAGCCAGCCGCCGTGCCGTCCTTTTGCCATGCAGTTGAACAGAAGGCCCATGTAATGACAACCGCAAAACTCATTTAAGCTCTGAAAAGGTGACTAATGAGCTCATTCATGCTGCCTATAAATTATTCACTACAACACTGACCCCACTCAAGACAAACGGCAAAGTAAACTTTAAATACAGGGACCCGGAGCCTCCTGTGTTGTTGGCTTCTGCCTGTAAAACTTTTTGCAATCAAACATGCTTCACTTGCTTCTGCCCCCTTGTTAAACTCGCTTGGGTGTTTAGGCCGCCTTTTTTACTACCTCTAGTAGAGTTAAAGCAGCTGCAGCTGTTACGTATTTATTTCTCTGTTGCCAAGTCTTTTTCATTAGTAGTTGCAGGTAATCACGAAGCGCTATAAATAGCTTTAAATTATATTCTTCAGAAATTAAAGTCTGACCTCAAAATAAAGGCCAGGTCTAAAGTAAGAAGACGACGGCACATGCATGGTTAATGAGAAGCAGCCCATCTCCAGAGCTGTGCTTATTGATACTTCTGTGAACATCTATGATTTCTGCCAAAATGAAAACAAAGGACTTTAAATAAAAACATACTTCCATTTTTTTAGGTGCTGGACCAAACAAATTTCTGATATGTTTAGAAACAGACCATTTCTAAGAATACTTTTGTTATCCTGTTTAGCATGACACAGAATCACAGAAACAATCATGTTGGAAGAGACCTCAGGGATCATCGAGTCCAACCATTGCCCTGACACCACCCTGTCAACTAGACCATGGCACTAAGTGCCATGTCCAGTCTTTTTTTAAACACATCCAGAGATGGTGACTCCACCACCTCCCTGGGCAGCCCATTCCAATGGCTAATAACCCTTTCTGAGAAGAAGTTCTTCCTAATGTCCAACCTGAACCTCCCCTGGCGAAGCTTGAGGCTATGTCCTCTTGTCCTATCGCTAGTTGCCTGGGAGAAGAGGCCGACTCCCACTTCACTACAACCTCCCTTCAGGTAGTTGTAGACTGCTATAAGGTCACCTCTGAGCCTCCTCTTCTCCAGGTTAAACAACCCCAGCTCCCTCAGCCGTTCCTCATAGGTCAGACCCTCCAGACACTTCACCAGCTTGGTCGCCCTCCTCTGGACTCACTTCAACACCACACACAAGAGACAGGTTACAGTTCAATGTTAGCGGCACAAGCTGTGGTGTTTGCTGCTGGAGTGGCTGGAATGGGCACTGGCTCTCTTCAAACAATACTTTTATTTGGAAGATAAATTGCCCATAGTATTTACAAGTTAACTTCAGTAACTCATTGCACCTTGAACTAGCAACTACGAAGTGCCATTAAAGACACTGTCTTATATGACATGCGTCTGATCTTCAGTGGAAAAATGTTACTCACACCTCTGGTTGCACAACCCAACTCCAAAGGTCGGAAACAACTAGATAAAAGGGAAAACCAGGAATTACATAGCTAAAGTCCAGTCACTGTGTAAGGTATAAAACAAGGTAAAGTGTGGGAGACATAAGGCAACATCATACTGATATCTAAACACAAGAAAAAAAAAAAAAAAAGGGGGGCTAGCAAAGGAAGTTAGCAAATGATTGCAATTAGCAAATTGCAGTTTTCACTAATCACTCACTTTCTTCCAAGCTGGAAATGCTGTAACTAGGCAGAGTAAGAACTTCTGGACTACTTGAAGAAAAGGACTTTACCACCTACCGACAACCATGTGATTAGTCTTCATTTATTTACATCCACAATTCTGAATTTACCAGAAATGCACAGAAACCCTGTTGCCCTGTTAGTACTGCTCTTTAAAATTATGATTAAAAAAAACCCAAATCCTCTGACAAACACAAGACAGCAACAGAGCAGCTTACACCACATAGCATGCAAGTCTTAACTTATCAGAAGCTCTCCACCTGACAAGATTCCTGAGCCTCTCGTAGCTGAAGGGTGTTGGCAAAGGGCTGCTTTGAAACCCCGACACATGCCGGACCCCACTAACCTGTCTGACGAGCGGAGTTCACCTCCCAGTTCAGTGGTGGGAAACGGAGGCGCTTCCTGCAGCCGGCTCCCCACACCCTGCTCCTCGTTTCCCTAATGAGGCCCAGCAGTGATGTCAGTTTTGCTCCAAGGCATGATTTGGTCCAAATAAAAACAACCTACAGTTGGCTGCAAAACCAGAGGAATGATAAATGTGGGGGAGGATGAGCAAACAAACTGATGGTACATCTTTTAACTGCATGCGACAAAGCCAACCCTTAGCTGTGACTGACAGTGAATCTCTTGACTGGTCAGTGCCACTAACCTGGCTGAGGGTGCCTCTTCAACGGTCAGTGCCACTACTCTGGTTGAGGATGCCATGGATGGCTTTCGCCTGAGAGGTCACCTGGGGGTCTTGAGTCACCGCTCTCTGCAAATTCAGTCAAGACTCCCACACCATGGATATGGCGCACAGCCAGCACCGGCCAACCCGCTAATCCTCACCACCACTCTGGGGCCAGCTGATGTCATGGAGGTGAAGGCAGCTGGATCATGCTGGGTACCAAGGTAAACTCAGCCCAATCCAAAGCCACGCATAGCTGTTACCTCTACTGGAAAACTGCTTTTCCAACTCCTCTTCCCCCTTGGCTCTCCAAACCACATCATCTCATGGCTCTCGAGACCCCAGCGTGTGCCCATCTGTCAGGTAGGTTGGGCTCCTCTGTGCTTTGCTCATATCATTGCAACAAAATACAGATCTTTCTTATCAGAAAACAGCAAATTCGGATGTTCACAAAGAAAAAAACCTCATATTTTCAACTCAAAGGAAAAGCTGTGGCTTCTCTATTAATCAACTACCACATGCAGGTCCCATAACATTTACACGCTCCAGTAGCTACAGGGTAGTCAGTGGGAGAGCGCAACTCCACAGAGTGAGAAAGTCCATAAGTGCTAGCCAGATGAGGCCAGAGAATAATACATGTACCACCCTTACGTTTATTTGTTTCTCTCTATTGTCACAACTACTGCAACAGTGGAAAAGGAAAAACAAATGGCCTTGAACAAGCACTGCCATCAGTAACTTATTACTTGCTCTTCTGCCACAGTCCAGTCTTGACACACTCCCTGTACACAGCCATGGTTGACTCTGGATTCTCATACACACCCATCAGATTTAGGGAGGCAGGGATGTGCTTCACTCACACATGAAGCATGGGACTGCAACTGGGCCTAAAGGCACTCTCTCTCTGGAGAATCCCACAAGTCCAGTGTGGGGAGGGGTCCCTGGCACACAAGCTGCTCTGGAAAAGTAATCCTGGCACATGCTCCCTAGCTATGGACCAAGATCCTGGCGTGTAAGGTACTGAGCAAACAAAGGAAGAGCAACTGTGTCTGCATCAAAACGCTCATCAGCCAAGCACAAGAGACAACAGGGAAACGAGGACAACGAGGCAAATTTGGCCACTTAGGTGCGCACCACTGGATTTGGAGAAGGACTGCGTACTTTTACTGGGTTTTTTTGATGGCTCTCCTAACACACATGTACGCTCTGACTTGGCTTCTACAAACCCCTCTGGACTTGCAGAATGGCCCCTGTCAAGCAGCTGATCTCCGTGAGTGAGCAAGCACGTGTGTGCAGGGAGGTGTGTGCGTGCATGCATGCCATGGCAAGTACATGCTCAAGTCTCTTCAAGACTGGGATTTTAGTTGTCAAGTATCCAGAGGGGGTCCTTTCTGAAGTTAACAGGTTCTACTTGATCAAGGTTTCTTCTTTCATAGGTCAGGCAGATGGAATAAAATCTTGAAAGTGGCCAGATGGAAATTTATGCCTGTACTTGCCTTATTGCGTGGGAAGTGCGATACTGGTGCCTGCAGAGTCCTTAGGGAGGTGGGCTGAAGCTGCTCTCAGGTACCACAGTCCCTTGTGGCTCTTGTGCACTATTTGATTGCACCCTTGGATTTATGCCAGTGCTAACTAAATCAGCATCCAACCCTCTACCTTTATTTCTCCCTTTATGTCCCTGTCACATAACTCCCTTTAACCTTTACTGTAAGAGTTGAAGAAGCCGGTCAGACCAAAGCTCCTCACGCCCACCTCCTGGTTCCAGACACATCCTAAGGAAGAGCAGGGCAAATGCACAGTGATACTCTGCAGTGTTCTCCTGCACTCCCAGAGACTTGCTGCTTAAAAGCTTCAGCTAAAGATGCAATCGGATGCTGTGATATGCTACAAAGCCAAAGATACTTTTTCTTCTATCAACTTGTCTAAAAAAGGTTCGTGTAAGCTTCAGCATCAACAACAGCCTGTAGCAAGGAGTTCCACGTTTTAACTATTGACTGTATGAAAAAAGTTCTTCCTTTGCTTTAAACCTGCCACCTGATAGCTTTACTTGAACACCTATTTCTCGTATTACGATACTTATTGTATATGTAGGACATGTGACTCATGTCTATGTAGACTTCTGTTGATTTTATAGTGCCTTTCTACTGCTCAGACAGTGCTACTAATACACTTAATTCTGTATTTCATTCTTTGAAGTAACTACAGATGTACATGAACAGTAAAACATAATACATAAACATACCTATCAATGACCATCCAATCATACAGTCATAATTATCAATATTGTGTCTACCCAGATAGGAGAAAAGGGTGTTCTTTTTCAATAAAATGGTCCTAACAACATGCTTTCCCTTCTAGACTCACTCTGTAGTTTTCCCTTTATAGTCTCACTTGAAGTACCTGGAGCTTTTCCAAGCACTTAATATGTCCATACAAAATGTGGAAGCAGATCATTCCAGCTGATGATATCTTTATCCATGGAGAGAACAGCAGCTGGAAGATGCTGCCTCACACAGACACAAGCTGTAACGGATCAGGCCCTATGCATGTTCAGTCCTTTAAAAAAGCTGCAGTTTCAGAGTTACCAGACTTCTCAGGGGTGCTCCAGTGCAAGGCGCAGCCTCTGGCTTACACCTGGAACCTGCCTGAGACAGCAGGAGCTTGGCCAAGGTGGAAATGGTCTGGGAGATGAGGCAGGACCGTGGAGCGTGGTGGGAAGGGCTATGGGGAAGGGACAGAGGAAGAGTGCTTTCAAAGAGTGGCATGGGGCTAGGTCGAGTCTGGGGTGGTGATACGGGAAGCGATGGCCTTGCATCATCTTGTACTCAACTTTCAGCTCTGGCCCCATGTGAAAAGGGCCACCCTCCCTCCAACAACCTGCATTCACCGTTATACATGACCTCCTTGTGCTTGGATCGATACAATAATAATAAAAACTGATAAATAAGGGTGAATATACATGCAGGAACTTAATTCCCGCTCAAAGTATCCTGAATTCTTCACCTGCGCTTCCAGCTCCCGGGAGCCCTTCCTAACCGCCGTGCATGGTGCGGGGCAGGAGACCTGTCCATTTTGAGGCAAAGACCAGCAGTGTTTCGCGGCTCAGCTGGCAGGATGTTTTCGAAAGCAGCTCAGTTCAGTCAACAATCTCTCCCTAGAGTCCACGTACATCACCTCCAAAATATGTCTCAGCTCTTCTGGCGTGGAGCCTGGGAACCCAAATTTGTTTCTGATCCAGGTCTTCCAGCTGGCAGCGTAACAAATTGCTGTCCTGCCACCAGGATGGATAAAGTCATTTTTCACTCATTATGTTATTCAAAAATAGAGCAGGAGCTTTATTTAAAACAAGACAGCAATACACTGTGCTTCAGGAAATTAACAAGGGCTAAAAAGCTCTTTTGCTTTATAAACCACAAGGACAAGAGACTGAGTTAGAACAACGTGAGTTAATATCCCAAGGAGCTTGACCAGAAAAAACATACTCCGGTTACAAATTCTACCATTCCCGGTCTTGAGGCTAAACCTAACGTTACATCCACGTCAGGCAGCCTGGCTTTTCCTGTGGGTGACTGATATTTTTCCCTGCAGTCTACAGAACGGCTTCAGGCAAAACGGTACCGATCCATACCAGCTGCTGGACGGGATAACCTGCGGATGCTTTCCTCCATGAGCACGGGATGTAGGTGAAGCATGCTGCAGTTAGCGATACGTGCGCTGTTCTGACTGCACCTTCCTCAGGTGCAAGGCATCGCTGTCTTTCCCGGGGCGCAATCCTGCAGCTGCTCCCACCGCAAGAGGCAGCCCCGAGAAGCAGCACCCTGAGCATCACCCGTTTATCTCACAAACCGCAAGGACTCTGCTGGCCTTCTGTCAGAGGCTTGTGACAGCAGTAACAACACTCCCTTTAAATCCAAGTTGTTACTTAACAGCCAGATAAAGTAGAGCGGGCATGTGTATCTTGTGTCACCTGACGGTAACATGGCTACAGCTGACTCATTCACAGACTCCCGAGGAGACCCTGCTCTCCCCTAAGCACGTCTCCCTTGGACTCTCCCCTGCTGCGGTGAAGGAAGGGCTGGCCACACAAGCCGCTCACGCGGACCTGCTGGCCTTTGCCTGCAGGATCCTTCCGTCCTCGCACTGCCTGTCACCTGCCCGAACCGCGCTCCTGGAAAAGTGATTTACCATCAGCTTTCATTACTGACTGGGTTATTTTTCCTATTAATCTAAATCAATATACTCATACAGTAAACATCCCAAAACTCAAGTCAATATAGAGAATTCATACGGTATTACAGATTTATAGATATTTACAGCTTTGATTAGAGATCCTCAGGTGGATGGTGCAATGGAGGCACAGCCAATAGATTAGATTTTCAAGTACTGATGGTAACTTCTAAGAAAAGCGCTGGAAAGATTTAAGAGGCCAGGTCTTGCTAACTTTTAATTGACTTTCAGTGAAGTTAGTATTGCTACAGCCTTCAGGTACTTTCAGAAGTGTCATCTTAAAGTCCTTCCTAAAGGTTTGCCTCTCTCCCCGCCCACACAGCGCGCCTGTGAGAGGGGAGGGCAGTTATAGCGGGATATTCATCTTACAAGATGCTTGTCTAGCCTAGGGGCAACGTCCTGCACAGAAATGAGTGTGATCCTGGGTATATTTGGCCCTCAGTCATGACACAAACCAGTATGGCCAAACCGTCTGTGGCTGCTGTTAGTCCTGCGCCCGTCCGGCTCTGCGGCCGGTGGGAGAAGCAACGCAGACAACCGAATCAGCATCCCCCTCTCCTCTGACAGCTCTGCTTTTAATTTCTAACTCAGATGGACGAGACAGTAACACACCGTTACACAGTTTCTTCTATGAATTATTTCAGGACTGTGCGTTACAAGTACTGGTTCAGGTCCTACTCCTAGGAGGCACTGATCCCCAAAAGGGACGTGCCCAGCTCTGCGCAGACTGAGAGCATGCTCAGCGTGACGGAGGCCCGAGCCAGTCCAGGGGATGAAACCACTGCCAAATCATGTCTCTGCAGAGTCCGTTTCCCGTATGCTTAGATTGTCTCTTCTCCATAACTATCAGCAAGCCTCCACTCTTGGGAGCACGTATGAGCAATCATCTAGATTTGGAAGCTAGCTGAAACAACGGGGAATCACAACGTCTTCTCACATGGTAATCTCTAAGGATGTATCTGCTATCCCCTGCACAGTACGGTGTAGGGACAGCCGAACTATGGCACGTCCTGTAAGCGATGTCCCCACGCTTGCACAAAGATAAACTCACAGTCCAGATGGCTGAACTTCTTTGAGAGAGCTCCTCTGGGTACCTTTACAGAGCACTACACAGGCATGCCCCTGGAGACAACAGATTGGTCTGGTTTGTTTTTTTTTAATAAGCTTTTTTAACAAGCAAAAGTCACATTCAAAATATTAATTTTTATTTAAATATAGGAAAATGTACTAATAAATGAAAACTTGTCTTTTTGTCCTGTGCTTCTACACTGCAGAAGAGGGATTCTCTGCCCAGAAACTTCTGTTAAGACTGTTACACAGTATTTCTTCTATTTAAATAGGTCACCTGACAAGGGAAAATATCTATGCAAAATTTCAGTAAAGCCAACAGAATTCTGATCAAGATGGGCATCTGGCAATAGCTGTAGATTTCCACAGATTCATCCCTTGCAGTACAGGAGTCATACATCTGATGCTAACTCTGATGCTTATGGAAAAATCTTGAACACATTAATACAAAATGTAGCAACTTCCTTCCACGTTTTTACATCGTCCCCTAGAAAACAAAATAGCACATCCCTGTTACAGAGTTCTGAAAGTGGATCAAAAATCCTATATAAGGAGAGATTTCTGTATTTAGCTCCAATTAATTTGACTTCAGTACAGATATGGTGGAGCCAAAAATAGATCCTGGACTGTTTGACTCCCATTTTCTGTTTTAGCCACTCCACCACGCTTTGACAATGATAGGTACTTTACATAAACGTTGGTTTCTCTCAGTATTACATCTTTTCAGTTGCCCTTTCAAATCCACTCCACTTCAAGTGGGCTGCCACATGTACGTGTTCTTCGAATCAGAGTTCGGTTTGACACTTTGCGGAACTGCCTCCTTACAACATAACCCTTGTGATGTATCAGCTAATTACTAGGAACTAAATATATGGGTTTTATCAGAATACATCTATCAGAGTTCATTACCCTGCTGACTGCTGCCAGCTGAGCGTAGTATCAGGTACAGGCACAGCACTTAGAAACAATTGCTTCAAAGCACAGAAATGGGAACGGGACTTCAGCAAGAGGTAAGGTCAGGGCAAACACCCGTAAGAGAAACATCCCAATATTGGTGCCACCAGTCCCACGCAGGCCAGGTCTCATTGTTAAATGTGGCAATTTAAAGACTTTGAAAAAAAAAAAAACAACTTTACTTGGAGGGCCCAGGAAGGGCAGGAGGTCTTTCCAAATTGGCACCAAATCCTGCACTCTTTATTCTTGGAAAGGTTTTATTTACATTATTGCAATTCTGGGTAAGGATTGCAAGATGTAGCTCCGAGATCAGACCTCTAATCCTGCCTCTCTGTTTACTGCACTGATTGAGCTCTTTTAGACTCTGATCTCTCCATTCCTGCTTAGCGCAGGCTCGCTTCTGTTGGGGATGGGGAATTAAAGTGGGATTCAACTGAAAAGCTGAGGCAGAGCAGGGAAAGATGAAAACACATCATCTGCCATGAGCAGCCCTCACCATGGTTAAATTTAGAATGTAGGCTCCTCAAGCAGAGAGATGATCCTCTTTCCCTGTGGGGTACCAGTCACAGAGTGCTACATAAATATTAAAATAATAATTGATGATTAATTAATAATGGCTTCCTTTTCCTCATGACCATCTCTCAGCTGCCCTAAGAAATATTAATTTCCTTTCTTCTAGATGCAGATACAAACAATCATTCAAAAACTTATCTCCTCAGAGAAAATTCACTTTCCCACTCCCTTTTCACTAAAACATTATTTTCTGCAGCCTCAGACATGAGATTCTGGACCATTCACAGGCACTCTGTTTAAGAAATAAACACTAATTAAAAAAGCCTCAGAAGCCACAATAACCAAAATAAACATCAAGAAGGCAAAGTTGAGGTACAGGAAAAATAAGCAAATCTATTCATTCCCTCTTGCTGTATAATCACGTCCTCTATAAAGACAAAAGTCTTTCAATAAAAACCATTTTAGATGCTGTGAGAAGTTTCTAGGGATACCTGTGTTCCTTTGGTGACAGTAGAGACGGACATCTGACTCAGAGCTTACACCGGCCTTATATCAGTGTATTGTCCTTGCTTTTGATCTACACCAAATCTGGTTTCTGTGAAGTTAGAAAACCTCCAGAAATTCAGCAGCCGCCGGTTCCTTTCGCTCATCATCTTGCTCTGCCCATCTCCCCCAAGCCAGGGCAGCCTTACTGTACCTCCACCTACCAGCCTCACTCCTGCCACCAGCGAGTCCTCTTGCTAGTTACTGAGCCATCACACAGCCTTCTAGCAGATCTTCTAGCCACTAGTCTCTCTTGTAACCCTCCTAGTTAAAAAAAAAAAAAAACAAAACCTCCCCCCAAAAACAAAAATCCTTTGTTCTCAACCTGGCATATTCTCCCAGCATTCAGCCCTCAAGCTCCAAAGTTGGCTTCTGCTGCCTGAGTTCACTTCTCTCCAACTTAGCCTGCTTCCTAAATGTCAGATCCCACCAAAGCCTTTCCTTACCAATGACACTACTACTTCTCTTCCTCCTCACTCTTTTTTTCTGTTGTTTTTTGTTTTTTTCCTCCAAATAACCAGCTTTAGCCTTTCCTAGCTGCTCAGCTCTACAGGTGTCAACCACCTAGAAATCACTGACCAAGCCTTAAATCACAGACTAAGCCTTAAAATCCAATTTAGCTTTCAAGATAATTATTAAGATAATTATGCTTTATAAATAAAATTCTGTTTCCTTGTGGAAAAAAATTAACATCATCCAGAACATCAACATTTGTCTAGGAAATTTCTTTGTGGTATTTTTACTGATAATGAATGCCATCTCTTAATAATCCCCCAGGTCCTCTTTAGAGACAACTATTATAAAAACAGATCTTCCTAATGAAGATAGAGTTACTGAGTCCAGAAGTTTTAAATCACTAATCAGGATAGCTGTGAGACTCCATGCAGCAATTAGTTTTAAAACCAGTTTTAAGATGAAGCTGGATCTCTTTCTGAAAGGGATGCTACAGCCCGCAGACCGGTGAACCCCGAGGGGAGCCCTGTGTGCCTGCAGCTGCACAGCAGCAACTTGCTGGGACCTATTAGGTCATACGCAGCACGTCCGCTGGCGTGTGTGTGTCACGTAAGCAGAGAAGGACTAAAAGCACATGGGAAGATTGTAGGAGAAATTAAAACCACCAGAGACCCACGTGCAGGAGCAGCCCGGGGAACGTGCCGGGGAGCCCCGCAGTGCAGCCCAACAAGGGCATGCGTGGGCAGCGTCCACTGCGAAGGGCTCAGCACCAACCGACGTGGCTGTAAACGCGAGGGATGTTGGGCTCCACCTGGTTGTCCTGTACGCGCTGAACAGCAACCTGGATGTAAGAAACTCTCTCTGTAAAGGTTTTACCCCATGAAATAGTGTCTCCACATGTTTATAGCCCGTAGCGAAAGGATGGCACCTGCCTCCAGGAACATCATCTCACTGCAATGGATGACGGTCACCACTATGCTAAAAACGTGTTTTAAAAATTCTTGGGCAAACGAGCAAGGGCTCAGTACTTGAGCCCGGACCCTGCAGCTCCCGCAGCCCGCCGTTCCGGCAGAAGGCTCCTGCCTCCTTGCAGGAGGGGGGCTCAACACATGAGTGCAATTAAAGTGTTGATAATGCATCCAAACATGTGCATTCCTCATTTATTTAACAAGCACAGTTTAGTTTTAATTATTTATGATAACACTTCAGAAGAAACCAGTAAACATAGTGCAGTAGACTCTACAGAAGTAAGAAAGCCCTTGCTGTGGGAGATGCTCTGTGGCCTCCTGCTCTGGAACCGCTGCTGGGACAGGGGCTCAAGCCCTTAGGAAAGGGATTGTGAGGTGCAAGGATTAGGGAAAATGAGGAATTTGAGGTTGTATTTGACTTTAAAAAAAAAAAACCACAACAAAATTTATCATGGAAAACAGTGAGCAATACTATAAATAAAATTTTCCATTAACATGAACAGTCTCATTCTGAGCTGCCGTATTGAAATCCTCTCACCTCACCTACATGTGCAGGATGTAGGTGCAAGTGACTCAAGGAATCTTTAGACCTACTCCTCCTCCCCCTCTCACCAAGAAACTCGGGAGTTGTTGCAAATCAGTGTATTTACTATACAAGTAGCTAAGGGGAAGGGGAGGCCCTGGTCCGTTTGAGCCAAGCAATGTGGGATCAGACGTTGCCCCCAAAAGCCCACAGCCCGTGTTAGGGCTGAGGACGGCAGCACCCTGCACGAGCAGACTGACAGCCTGTACATGTCAGCTTGGTGCCAACAGTCTCTTAAACACAGCTAGGGAGGAGCTCTGTTGGGGAGGACAGGAGGAGGGAAGTGGCCCATGAAAGGAAAGGGCAGGGGAGGCCTGGAGATGGAAAAAGAGAGAGGGAAGAAGCTATGAGAAGAGGGGTAGGAGCTCACAGACAGCCACCCCAGGGCGCCCATCCAGCATCACCTCCCCGAGCCCCACTGCAGGCATGGGGACCTCTGGGGCACACCTCTGATACACCTCTCTGGACTTCTGCCAGCCTTCCAAATCCAGCTGTCTGAGGAGGCAACAGAGTTTTCTGTCTGTCTCCCTCCTTGTTAGCAAAGCCTCAGTCCCCGTCGTGTGTGGCTCACCGTTACTGCTTTCAGAGATTGTTGGAAATTTCAGTGGAGGACGAAAGGACGTTGCAGCGGGAGGGAGACGGTGCCAATACCAAGGGCCCATTCTCAGTTGCACTGCTGCCTGTCAGTTGCCATAAAACACGCTGCTGTCTCTTAGCCTGGATTAGTACACCCAAAGGTGCAAACCAGAATGGCTTGAGGCTGAAAATACTCCAAAGTCACGGCATTATTCCCTGCCTTCCTGAGACAATTGCAGTGGGTCAAGAATCTGTGTTGTCTACTGAAATCCAAAAATACCTGATAATAAAGATCATCACACAGAGCACTGCCAGGCAATTTCAGGACACTCGAACTGTTAGTACGTTCAGTTGGTTTCCATGGATCTTTGGTGAGTGGATGAATAGTGTATCTGCAGGAACTGATGTCCAGCTCAAAACCATCCTGGTGCACAGACGTACAGAAAGACCACGCAGCCCCTTCCAGAGAGCTGTGCGTGAATGTAGAGATGTCCAAGTCTCAGGCCAACTTGGGATTGTTATTCACCAAGGAAACCTGAAACTAAGTTTAGCACTTATCTGGAATCAATTCTATCTCCCTCACTCTATAAAAGTCAGGCCTCTTCCTTAATGAAAGAGGTGCTATGCACTCTAGCTTTGCCTTTTCTATATTTCGACTTAAGGTATTGCTGGCTGCATTTAATAGTTTCGCTCCTGCAGAGCAACCTTCTGAAAAGGTCAAAACAAAACACTAGGAGCCAAATTCATCACTGGTACAACTCCATTGACTTCAGCAGCATTACACCTGGGATAGATCCAGCCGTAACTGTTTCCATTAAGGTAAGTGGAAAAGAAGTGTACTTGCTGTCTTAACTTTGCTTTTCCATTGATCTGTTCTGTTCTACTCTGTGTGTTTCATTGCAATCAACAGGAATATATCTATTAGAGAAAGTTACAGCACAAAACATCTAAATAGCTTTTAAAAAAGTTGGCTTCTCAGTTTATAATGAATGTCAGGGAGATGAGAAGGTAGCAGGCATTCAGTGTGTGCTCAAGTGCTTTATCTTTCGGAAGAGGATAGACGTAAGCAGCTACCATAAATATTTTTATGTATAAGCTACATCATAGCCCACAGAGATCTTCCTCGAAGATCTGCTCTTGATAGCAGACATGAGCTGCCAGCCCTGAACAACAACGTCAAATATAGCTCAGATATTATAGGGATGGGCACCGTAAACCCTTACGAGCAGTTAGATTAGGGGGAAATAAACTTAACTTCTCTGGGATTGTGTTCACGTTCATCATGTTCTGCTCTGCACCACATCAGCCGTGCTGACAGACGCCTTCTTCTAGGCAGAGGTAAGATTACGGGAATCTTATTTGTATTTCAAGTGTTTGTTTTCCTTTGCAACCTTTCAATGCTTCTTGCTTCAACTCTTCTTTATATGCCATGATGGCACTCTACCACCATACCAGTGCCCATTGCTCTGGCTGAAACACCACCCAAAGCACCACTAACTGAGCCATTTTTAATAAGTGATCCTGGAAAAATACCACAAATCAATCTTCTGGATCAGCTTTAGTAATTGAGGATGTCAAGAAATGAGATGACATTACCAGACTAGACACCTTCTAGCGTTTAAATGTAGTCATGTGGATCTTTTAATTTGACATTTAGAATTTCATTTAAATCTTTGCCCCAGAACTACAGAAATATCTATTAATGCCTTCCATTATTCCAGATTCTAATTTTTATTGCATTTCAGTGCCGTGCATCATTGCACTGGAAGCTTCAGAAAGATTCTGCAGTCTGTGCCTCGCAGTTTGCAGCACCTCCCAAACTGGGATGTGGGATGAGCGATGGGTGAAACTAAGAAACAGAGCAAGCAAAACTAAATGCAGTTGCATCACTCCTGTGCACATATGCTATTTACTGGTTTTAGATGTGGGATTTGGATTTTTAGAGTTTGCTGATGGAAAGGTTCGTCTGTTGCTGGAATGCTGCTATGCACACGTACAGCCACAGCACTCTCTTCTTCGCTTATGCCTACACCTATAAAAACTGTCTAAGGTGGACTTAGTGCCCTGAAGGACCAGGCGCTAGAGTATATCCATGTCCTACCTCTTCCACAGGATAAAGACCCTCTATCCCATACTGTCGAGTTACACACACTCTCATTGACTCCGTTGTGCAATTCAGAAGGATTGTACCAACTCTAATTATCACACAGATCCTTCGCAATTCATCTCATGTCAGCTCAGTCAGCGCCAGTGACCAGGTCTCAGGTGCTAATGGCTGTCATTTAAAGGTTCCTTTTAATGCACAATCAGTCAAGGAAAAAGCAATCATTTTAAGGAATCCTATCGTATTGATTTAGGTCGCATCACTGGGATGTCTTAGCGTAATGGATGAGGTATTCATGACCAGCGTGCTACGATATTTCCTGTGAAAACATTCTTAAGATGTAAATCATGAGGCAAGAAGGATTTGGGAAAGAGGCCTTTTCTGCTCTTCATATTTCCTTGCTCTTCTTTTAAACTGAGTATCATTCACTTTAACGTACGTATTCTGAACAGCTATGCAACTGAGAGTAATTCAATTTTCCCACCACAATCAACAAAATGTTCTTCCCTTGATCACTCCACTTTGTACACTACTTTGTGGCCACTTCAGTGTCAAATTTGGTCTTCCCTGCAATACCCAAATGCTTCTAACACAATTTACAGCCTACTCAGAGAGTACCTTCTTGGAAATAATGTTAATCAGGATAATTTCTCCTCTTACTTTAAAGAGCTCTTGATTGGGTGCTTTCAATCAGCTGTTAGCCAGAGTTACCTCAGGATTTCTCAAGTTCTTATGGTGAAATGGGACAATGCCATTTAGCAGTCAGAGAGCATGTTTAATGGATCCTGCTAATCTCAAGGAGGGCCTATGAAACTCTAATTTGTCAGGTTTCATTACATTCAATAATGACTGTAATTTTCCTGAAGCGTTCAGCTCACTAGAAAATTATGTACCATAGTTTTGCACCCCATTTTGTCTAACTCTGTATTCAGAAAAATTGAAGGCATCTCGTTCTCCACAGCTACTACCCAGAAGAGGCCTGCAAAAGAGGGGTTAAGAGTTCACTGTCAGATGTATTTATCTCAGAAGCAGGTATAATTCTTTTGCAAACAGCTGAGTGTCTGTGCAAAGCCAAGCTGATTCAGGGTAATAAAAGCACTTCTGCAAAGCTTTTAGGTGACATGATATCCCTCACAAGCTTTCTCCACCCCTGCTTCTACTTTATCATCCAATACCATCATTACCTTGACCGATCTGCACATTATTTCCTTTCCAAATGGATCAATTTCAAAACAGCTCATCTGCTAATGCTCAGCACAGGTTTGGGTCATTCTGCTATCGTTTCAATTATTTCTTTGAGGAAAATTCGATCCTGTTAAGCAAACAAAGCTTTTATCTCAGCTGAAGACGCCTGACCTACGGTTGCCACTGACAGATCAAGAGAATCTTTGGAAACCCTCCTTGCAGTTGTAGCACCCTCAAGTGACAGAGATGTCCCAGTTTAATTCATTATGTGTAACAGATGGTGTAAGCTATACCCCAGCACACTAAATAGGCGAGCTGTTAAAATTAACCACATGTTTCTGAAGCAAGATGTGCTGTCTCAGTAAATGACTTGGTGATCTCCTGGTTTTGATCTGCTGTGGCAAAGGAATGGCTTCCCAAAGACCAAAGCGAAAGGCGCATATGGCTTCACCTCCATTTCCAAGGGCTACTGTCTGTTTTGGAGGGCAAACCAGCATTGATCAACATTTGAAAGTGAACCTGTCATGCTTTCTCAGATGTCTTAGGAGATTTGGCCTGGCAGTCCATAAGTAATGCAGAGTGTGCAGACAAGAAAGCCCCAGGCAGAAGAGAGTGGTCACAAAGGAATAAATAGAGCAAAATAGATGATCTTCCAGTTGCTACTTGTGTGGCGAGTCTGCTGTACCTTTATACCTCTTCACCCTGTGCTACCAGTGCCTACGCGCTTTACAGACAGACTGCGGAGTGGCTCTCTCCGCAGCCATTCAAACTCCTCTTTATAACGCACTATAAACTGAATGGGCACAAAGTAATTTGATTATAAATTAGTCCAATTTTAAACTCTACAATCATCTCCCAGGACCATTTTATGTAAAATGTTGTCAACTATGCTAAGGAACAGTGTTTACCAAGATCTGCCTTTCATACAGTCCAATGTAGCATCGCTGGAAATAAACACCAGTCACTTGCAGGTTCGTCACGCTGGCATTTATGTGATTTTCCTAACCTCACTCAGATACGCAGGAAGGGCCCAAAAGAACAGCCTAGAAGCATGAGGCCAAAGAGAGTTACTTTCTGTTCATTATTGCCATTAATACGCCAGTCTGGTGCTGGACAGACCATTCTGTCACCACCAGTGAAGTACTGAGCGGCAGCCGTAGCTTTCCTACACTTAGTGCTAGTCCAGAATAAACCGGGAGGCACTTAACTCCGCAAAAATGTCACCTGAACCCTAATCGATGACAGATGCTTTACTTGAATCCCTCTAGGATTCCCACAGGCACAATTCTGCACACACAGACTTCTCGGCTCTCATACAATAGCCAGATGTGCGCTTCTTCACATGGTGCTCACCTGAATTTACTTTACAAGTGCCTCATGTCCCCAAGAGAGTAGCTGCTGGGGACTAGGAAATCAGCCCTGTTCAAAGCCAGGGATTCAGATATCTCTTAAACTTGTAAATGGCTGGAGCTGAATGCAAACTTTGTGGCTCAGCCCATCACCAGGTATCTAGAGATGCCTTAGTATGACAAAGCAAATACAGTAACTAACCCTATTATATCTACATGCCATTCTTATTCCTGGTTTGAAAAAAGCTTTTCAAGTGAAACATGCAACATGCTTTGCGTTACCTGAATGCAGAAACAGCTCTCTGTCCTGCAGTGTTGGGTTAAAATGCTTCAAATGGCCCTTGGTCGTCTGTGCCTAGGGCTGATGCACGCTCGCTGATACCAGCAACTCCTGGGCTTAAGCCCTCATTGACGATGTCATGGCTTTAACCCAGCTGGCAGCCAAACACCACTCACCCTCCCACGCCCCAGGGATGGAGGAGAGAATTGGAGGGGTAAAGGTAGGGAGACTTGTAAATTGAGATAAAAATAATTTAATAAATTAAATAAAATTAAAACAATAATGATAATGATAGAAATAGTAGCATATAAAAATGAGTGAAGCACGATGCAGTTGCTCACCACCTGCCGACCAAGGCCCAGCCTGTTCCTGGCCAATAATCCCAGAGGAGAGAGATCCCAAAACTGCAATCCTAGAAAAGAGAGCAAACTTCCCGGCCAACCCTCATCCATATACTTGGCATGATGTTGCATGATATGGAATATCCCATTGGCCAATTTGGATCCGCTGCTCTGGCTGTGCTCCCTCTCAGCTTCTTGTGCACCTGCACGCTAGCAAAGCACGGGGAGCTGAGAAGTCCTTGATTTTTTTAGTGACTACTAAAAACACCAGCGTATTATCAATATTCTTCTCATACCAAATCCCATACTACAGCCAAAACACAGCGCTATTCTAGCTACTAAGAGAAAATTAGCTCTGTCCCAGCCGAAACCAGGACAGATGAAAAAGCCAATTTGTTGTTCAGTGCTTTAACACAAACAGAGCAAGAATCAGAACACTTCTGAAATATGCCCCTTGATCACGTTTGTGACTCAGCACTTGGGAAATTTCAAACCACTTTGAATGATGTCGTTTCATTCGGAGAACATCAGAAGTAGCAGGATGTCTTATATTGACATATTGGTTCCACTTTGCTAGACATACGGGATCAAAGTCATCCCTGGCAGAACTCCATAACCTTCAACAGATGGGATAAATTTGGCCCCATATGCCCATAGCAGCTGGGGACTACAATTGTTTTCCTCTTTTCATCTATATTTTGAGGATACAGAGCCTGATTTTCTGCTTGCAAAGCAACTTGAGATTTTTGCATATGTGCGATGTGAGGCAAGCGATTAGTATTATCATACATGGCCCTTGTATGACTGTTACGGTCATCTGTGGCACATATCTAAATTTTAAATTAAACACGTGCTATAAATAGCCTAGGAAGAACCAAGCTGGAGATTTTTTTATCAGACACTAAGCAATCTGTTCAACTGGCTTTCCTGCTTACTAAGCACGGCATCAGACTCCATTTTGAATGTACAATTATGTTTTCTTTATGTAGTGTCTCCTATCATCTATTGTATTCATATAGAGAGAAGCAGCTGATAAATACCATTTCACATTCCAAACAATTTGCTATAGGCAACTACATCATTGCTTTGTTCAAATAAATTTACATAAATCATTATTAGAATGTTTTATCTTAGCAACTTTATTTTGCTCCCAGAGGACAAATTAAATGCATGCTTAAAGCAGAATATTTTAGAGGAAGTTATTCCTGAACTGTTTATGAGACAGGAATAGACATTTCCATCTAATTTTTCATTCGTAATGTGATTTCTTTAGTTTTCTCTGTACATTTAAAAACCACACGTCTAATTTGCAGGGGTTTCCCTGGAAGCGCGCAGTAGAATAGATGACTGTGCCGCAATCTGTTCATCCATCAGCCAGTGCTTCCTTTGACTCACTCTGCATTCTGCTCCAAACACTTCATGGGAAAGGCCAAGAACGACAGTAAGTCCCACGTGCTGCTTGCTTGACATGATTATATTATGAGCAAACTGTTGTTGTTAGCCAAAATTTGCAAATAAAGTCATTGGAAGATAAATCTATTTCTAGTAAATATTTCTGTGTTTGGATTAATTGAACAGAGCTAGCCCTTGCTAGCTCAGATTTCCATCCCGGCATCCACCCATGCATCTCATAACGAAGCGCGCTATTCTCGTTAGTGTTATTCAATTACGACTGCATACATCCTAATTGTCCTTGACTCACGGACCGCGACAAGTGACTTGGAGAAGAAAAGCAGAGGGCACAGTCACCCAGTAACTATCCCTCAAGCCCAGCTCTTCCACCTTGCCAAGCCTGAAGACACGGTGGACCCAACCCAGGCTGTCCATGCCCTGTGACGGGCTCACGCCTGCTTGCCAGTGCCACGGGCAGGAGTTGAAGGACAACTGGTGCCAGCAGCTCCCAGCTCCGCAAGCGTCCCATCCCACATATCTCCACCCAGCACCCCAGGGCCAGCCTGCAGGATCCATCCCCAGCAGAGCTCCCCACGCAGGGACCAATTTTGAGAGACCTAGCAGGCCCACGCAGGGCCAGGGAGGTTGACATGGAGACACCAGCTCTAAGTGCCGGGCTGCAGACTCCCTCTGAAAGCCCAGCTGCAGCTTTTCCGGCAACGCTGGCCCCACTCCCACAGCTCGCCAGTGTGCTGCAGGATCTGGCCCCTCTGCACCATGGTTGTTACGTGCTGCAGACCTGCCCTAGGACAAGCCAAGCTACTCTTTCAATATGCTCTCAAACTAAAATACGAGCTTTTAAACACAAGGCATGTTAAGCAAAACTTGATCCTTGATTTATCTCTGTGTCCAACACTGCTCCCACTTGCCCCCTCCTCAACTTCTTTGTGACCATTCGCAGAGTTGCTTTATTCCCTCAACTCCCTTCTAGGGAAGAGCAACCCTAGAGCAAGTGCTAAGAGCCCAAGCAAAGACCTCAGAAAATACAGAAACCAGAACAATAACTTTTGTTACTCTGCACTGCTATCATAGATCACCTTTGTGTAGGTAAGGAACCTCTCCTGCCCTAGCCAGTACAGCTACCATTTTTTGTACCATTTCCACAGCTGTCCCAGTTTCTTTTGAAATGAAATCCAGGTACATGGATGGGAAAGAAAATTATAGTCCACATGATCCACAGAGAGCTCCGCACAAGATTACGGACACAGCCATAATCTTGCTAAGTATTATAATGCAGAAGCCTTGATGAGAACTGCTGCACGACTCTTTCTTCCTCCAGGATCATGGCGTACCACAGTGTCTGCTGTTACACTTATGCCACTTGCACGTCCTGTTGTAGGCATTGCCAGCACGTCTCAGCTGCCAGCCCCATCAGCTATACATCAGTTTAAACGGACATGAAAAATGCAGGAGAAGCAGAGACACAGCTGAGAAGCCGGTATCAGGATTCAATGCAAGTAACACCTGACCCTGTGGTGGCTCATCTCAAGTCTTGATCTTGGAGATAAGCTGGAGTTGTGCAATCCAGAGCTACATCTGGGTCAAGCCAAGGGTGTGGGAGAGGTTCAGGCCAGAGGATGCTCACTTCCAGGCCCTCACAACTTCGTGCTAGCATAGATAACTCTCTGCTATTTGGGATAAAGGGTGAGGGGTGACTGCAGATAGTGGAAAAACCTCTTGCAGGTCCTTGCCTTTCCCCTTCCTGAGCATTCCTGCCCTCAGAAACCAGCAGAATTTCATGCAGAGCAGAAAGACTGAATTAAATCTCTTCGCTTATACTTAATCTAAGTATACTGCATATCCGTATAGGTCTGGCCAGATCTGTTCTCAAACTAGCACATCACAGAAAATTGCTTCAAATGTAGAGGCTTTCCATTCCACAGCCACGGTGATACCGTGTGAATAGCAAGTAACTGAGTACTGGGAACCCAGTGAAGCTTCAGTAATACAGCCATGGAAGATGGCAATAATTTATCATCTCTGCTGTAGTTTAATCCCAGATGCACCATTTGCTAATTTATTTCCATATGTACCTGGCAGACAGATTAATCAGCCATCTCTCTCTGAAACCTAGATTGCACTTTATCCCTTTAGTAAGCGAGGGAAAACAAATGTACAGAGCAAAAATAAGAGTCCCTTACAGAGGAGCTTCGTCAACATTTACAGTTTGTGGTTTGCTTTTTTAGCTTAACAATGGCTTTTCAAAAATGTAACACCCAAATCTGCTTTCACATCAGTGCATTCCTCCATCTACTGACATCTTTTTGCTAACCCTTGTGAAAATGAAGGCAGAGATAGGGAAGGGACATCCCTTCTACTTCTGGAGTCAGCTGGAGAGCACAACGTGGTCCAACAAGAGGGGCAGCAGCCCTGCACCCAGGGTTGGGGCCATCGCCATGGCTGGCAGCAACTCCTCCGAGCCGAGGAGGCTGTTTCTCTGTGCTGGGGTTTGCAGAGTTGCAAAATCAGGATGATAATAATATTTTACAAAACATTTCAAGCTCTACTGAACTAATTACTATTATCAGCAATAATGTGCTTCCGATGCACTTAGCCCTTCTTCTGGAAACCTCTGCAAAGGGGCTGCACTTGCCGGAGCTGAGCAGCTGTTAGCACTTCAGCGATGTTATTGGTAATAAAGACGGTGTCAATTCTGTGCCTCGTGGCCTTTAAGGATCTGTTTGCAATCCACTCTTTATTTTGATTATAAGACATTATCTGCATTAAACATAATTAGTCATATTATATCATTTGCCAATCTAAGCGTAGTCGCTTGACAAGGCAGGATGGAGTTGAATGAAAGCACAGCACGGGCTGAAGCCCAAGGAGATGAAGTGAGTGGGAGCTGGCGCAGACCCAGAGGGGATGCGGGCTCATGCATCCCCCGACCACAGGCTTTTTGGATGAAAGGTGTCACTTACATAGCCACGCTGTGACTCTGTTCCCTGTGTCAGAGCCTGAACAGGCACAGGCAAAACATCATTATTAAACCATGGAAGAGTAATAAAATGATTGCTGAAAACAAAATGATTTATGAGCTTCAGTATCCTCATAACAGTTACAATAATCAAAATATATAAATATTTGGATATGCTACTGACAGATGGCATATACTGGAATAATCATACAGAATCTGTCAGTTTTCAGAATCAGCTTATTCCAGAGTTGGCATGTTTCAGGGCTTTCTGCTACTAAAATAAGCACCTGGTATTTGATCCTCCAAAAACGTATTTTCACAAACACATGGGTGTCTTTTGATAGAAAAGCTACCAGGCTTGTCACCGTGCGCATACTCTACCCAAATAACAGCGTACTGCCACCGTCTTCCTTTGCTTCGCCCGCGTGTCGGTTGGAAAGGAAGCGGCGAACCTTCTCGTTAGAGCTGGGGTTGTCAGGACAGAGTGACAGTGCCTTGTCCAGGTGTATTGGCAGGTTGGGTTTGATCCACATGTTGCCTGTGAGACAAACTTTTCCATTTGCAACCCCGGGAAGAACAACCTGACTTTTTTTGCCTATGCTCCTCTGTTAGCAAGTCAGAGAACATCAGGACTTTTGGACAGCTCTGGTTGGAAATAATTAATGTTCATTAATAATGATTAAAACAATTACAGTGGACAAATACACCTATTTGTGTTGGGCATCAACGAAGTGGTAGCCTGTGCCCTGGACTAAGAAACCCAGGTGGAAAAGACAGCCCTGGGTGGAGGGGAGGAGGAGAGCAAAGGCCATGTCCCCGGCAGGCTGCTCCTCCATCCCCGCACCTGGGACAGTCAGGGATGGGACCGGCATGCACATGGGAACGGGGATGCCATGCTGTCACTCCCCCAAGGTTATTATCGAACAGCAGCCTCCTTCCTCCCACGAGGAGAGGACAGCCTGGAGAAGACCCTGCCTCAGGTGGGTCTCAGCCACTGCTGGCCCCAGGACTTCTCTGGGCTCCATCCTCCCCTTAGCGAGTCCAAAACACATCGGCCACAGCTCTCCCATTAGTAGTAATTCCTCTCCATGAATACCAGTATTTCGGAAAAGCTGTTTACAGCACCACGTAACAAGCCATTTTCACAGATAGTAGCTGGTGGCACACCGACAAACTTAAAAGATTAATAGGCATTCATTTATTATGTTATACTCTTTTCAATTTTCTCAGACAATCAGATTGGTAAATTAGAGCCATAATTTTCCAGCAATTAATACCAGATGTGACACATTTTGACTTTAAAAGAGTAAATATAAAAGAACTGTCAAATACTTCATACCTCTAATATAATACTGTCTGAATGGAAAACCCAAAACCCTCACGCCTCAATTCCTGTTTGGAAACACAGACACAAAGGATGCTGATGTTTCCAACAACTGTGCGTTCACGTGCTGCACGCCGACCCCTCGACAGTCGCTAGCACCTTTCCCAAATGCGTGTTGACTAAAAAGCCCAAACCCCGAAGCATTTTTATACCTGTATTTATACCTGTAAGCCAGTACAGGACATACGGTCATAATATAAAGGGAGATGCCAATAAAAAGTAATAGCAAATGCCAAAGACAAACCAGGGTCATTGCATGTTTTCAGTGCAGTACGGGAAAATGATAGTTACCAAAGCTTTTAGAAAAGAAAATGGAATCCAAAAATCTTGATTTGGCTGCATTTATAATCATCTGATCTGATGCTTCTTTGCAATGGTTTCTACACTAGGACATCGCAGCATCAGTGACGGGACAGTCTGCAGCACGCCACGATCCGGGAGTCAGCCAGACTCGGCGCTGATACAGCTGACCAGCGCGACCGAGCCAAGGGGACCTGCCTGGCACGAGGGGGACGCAATGCGCAGGGGCTGGGGACATGGGGACAGCCCTGCTCTCTGCGGCCGTCCCGGCTGCCCTGGGCACGCCGGACCCAGCGGTGCTGCCGGCGCTGCTCCAGTGAGGCTCTGCTATCCAGAGTGGAGAGACACAGAGCTCTGGAAGCAATTAAGGCTCATCTGCTTTTAACTCTACATCAGCTACAGTTTTGGGGAGGAGGGAACACACCATACAGCAGCTCTCTTTTACTCCATTTATAGCCATACTCCCTTTTTCCATATAGCCCCAGGCAGCATGGATTTTTGATACAGGCTGAAGGTGACTTTGCGAAGAAGGAAATATCCCCTTCGCACACCACACGCCCCTGCCCAGGCCCTCCAGCAAAACTCCCTATGAATTTTACCCATTGGCACTGCGGAGCTGAACTGGGATCACACAGTCCATAACCGGTATCACACAGCCCTCCCTCTGCCAGTTGTCTACCGCAACCTCCAGTATCGTTTCCCAAACTCACCAGGCAGCAATTGCTGCAGATTTCAGGTTTCACCACAACGTACAAAAAAGGGAATGAAACCAGGAGGATGCCTGGAAAACGAGACGCTTTTTCCATCAGTGGTTGCTTTGCAACCCAGGGCAACAAGCAAAGCTCCACCATAACTACATCCCGCTGACAAAGTCTTTGAAGTAAAATGCGTCCGGGTGGAAATCACTCTCCCTCTTGTGTCTCACCAAGCTCACAATGAATAGGCTTCTCACACACAAACATTTGCCATGTTTTGCCAGTACAGACAGGTATCTACCTGACACGTTTCCTAGTGGCCAGACTTAACTGGCCAAATCTGGTACTCAACTGACTTCAGTAGAAGTTTTTTTTCCTGATTAGAAGTCATGGGCTTTGCACGCCTTTTGACCCAAATTAACTGGCTCCATCAGGCTCCAAAATCTGCAGGACATTCAGCCACAAGAAGAGAAAAGCTGGACTGGAAAGGGGCTCAGCCACATTTGCAGCAGCATTACCAGGAATCTGCAGAGGGGTTCCCGCAGGGTCCTGGATCCAAAGCAGACAGTGCAAAGCTACAGTCAGCTGGCACAGGGCAAGACCATCCCTCCTGACCCTACAACATTCATGATGGGATGAAATACAGTCTGAGGCTCCAGAGCAACTACAAAGCACAGCCCAGACTATGTCCAGACACTTCCCTGGAAAGATGTGAGAACAAGGCTCGAACTAGAATCGGAGCCCAGGCAGAAATCTCCCCCTTTCAGACTCTTCTCCCATAGATGAGCAGTGGGAGGCAGAAGGGGAATGGACTTTAAATGGCTTTGCAAGAGGAACCCAGATGAAAGCAAATCAGCTACAACTGAGAAAATCCAATCTTCTTAACTGTCCTGCACAGAACTAATTTTGCCCGGTGCAGCTGTGACCTTCATGAACATCAGGTCAGTAGCAGCCTTACTATCTCCAAATGAAGGTGGAAGATAGTCGTCCCTTAGCAGGCCACCACAATGTCAGAGAGAAAAGAGCTCTTTTATAAAGCACGCTCTCGGGATCAAGAGGAATGTTACTGGAAGATTACACTGCAAATCTAATCCCCTATCCTTAATGCCCAACAATCTGATACATGAACTGCCTTTCATCAAAGAGGCTGGCAATTGCAGTATAAGGCAATTTGAGTGACGAGTAGGGAATGAGGCTGCCAGCTGTGTCAGCCGGCCCAGGCGCAGGTGGATGGCCTGGTGGATGGACTCCTCCCAGTGAGGAGTCCTTACACACGTGTTCATCCAGGTATGTGTTGCAGCACGTGTGAGCAATGAGTTTTAAAAAGGGTCTTAACATTTTCCATAATGCTGGTACAAGCTGTCTCCTGACTGTCTTGTCGCTGGGTATTTGCAGAGTGCCCGTCAAAGTGGCATCTGGCTGCTTTCAGTCTTTAATGTTCAAACTGACCTTCAGAAATCTCATTCTCGCCTCCCAGAAAGACAGGGACAGCACAGGCCAACTACAGAAAAAAGAGTCATATCCATTAACCTTGACTACCCAAAAGCCAGGCATGTACAAAAGGTAGTTGTCCAGGTCCCACCTGCACAAGGCAGAGGAGGTCAAAGGAGCAAAGGGGCCAAGTGACTTGCGCCAGAATATATTGGCCAGTTAGCGCGGCTAACTGGAGTAACTGGTGTTACTCCTCACCTTTCAATAAGCACCATGGCAGGGCAGGTGGAGGATGCTATAAGGCTTGTATTTCTAAGCTCAACATCTAGAAAAAAAAGGATCTTACTTTCATAGTCTTAAATCAGGAATAACCTTACAACAAGCTGATATATAAACACTACTTTGAAATCAGAATCAGGCCCATCAGCTACAACAAGTTGTTTAAAAGTACTCAGAGCATATAGCCTTAAAAAGTGTTTTACATCTGTCTTCCTGTAGAAGTGATCTCAGATGCATGGAAACTACCTGTGTCACAGTCTAATGGTTTTCTACCAACCAAAGTATAGTGAACCACATTTAAATTATCTGCAAATAGTAATGAGAAGGAGTAACCCTCTTGTCAGTAGGCGTACATTTGCTATACAAGGAACCCACATCACCAGGAAAAATTTTTAAGCGGTCCACAGTGGAAAGAGGTGTAAAACCACTGCTGGAGATGTCTCTGGAACTGGCTAAGTGACACAGATTGCCACCTATCTCTACAGCAGATAATTAATTTGGATGTTGAAAAAAACAATTTGGCCAAAGGGAGAAACATGACAAGAAAGTTTCATCTTAATTTCACTCATTCAGAATCACAGAATCACACAGAATCAGCTAGGTTGGAAGAGACCTCAGGGATCACCAAGTCCAACCTTTGACCTAACACCACTGTGTCAACTAGACCATGGCACTAAGTGCCATGTCCAGTCTTTTCTTAAACACCTCCAGGGATGGTGACTCCACCACCTCCCTGGGCAGCCCATTCCAATGCCTAATAACTCTTTCTGTGAAGAAATTTTTCCTAATGTCTAACCTGAACCTCCCCCTGGCGAAGCTTGAGGCTATGTCCTCTAGTCTGGTTGCTATTTGCCGGGAGAAGAGGCCAACCCCCACCTCACTACAACCTCCCTTCAGGTAGCTGTAGAGAGCGATAAAGTTTCTCCTGAGCCTCCTTTTCTCCAGGCTAAGCAATCCCAGTTCCCCCAGCCACTCCTCGTAGGACATACCCTCTAGACCCTTCACCAGCTTCGTTGCCCTCCTCTGGACTCGCTCCAGCACCTCAATGTCTTTCTTGAAGTGAGGGGCCCAGAACTGGACACAATACTCAAGGTGTGGCCTCACCAGTCCGAGTACAGGGGGACTCAATTACTTCCCTAGTGCTGCTGGCCACACTATTCCTGATACAAGCCAGGATGCCATTGGCCTTCTTGGCCACCTGGGTACACTGCTGGCTCATGTATAGCCAGCTGTCCACCAATACCCCCAGGTCCTTTTCCACCGGGCCGCTTTCCAACCACTCTTCCCCCAGCCTGTAATGCTGTATGGGGTTGTTATGGCCAAAATGTTGGACCCAGCATTTGGCCTTGTTGAACTTCATGCCATTGGTCTCGGCCCATCTATCAGACCTGTCCAGATCCCTCTGCCGAGCCTTCCTACCCTCAGGCAGCAACACTCCTACACAACTTAGTGTCATCTGTGAATTTACTGAGGTTCCTATCACTTCAGTTCCTATCACTTCAATAGGAATAAACAGCAGTTGGTTACAAGCACCATGCACGCATGGCACATGTAAGCACAGTGCACAATACCACTCACCACCAGTAGTGCTAGAATAGCTTAAACTTTAGCCGTAACCTTTTTTTTGTTATCTGTTTTATCACACATCATTCTTATCACGATTTGTTACCATACGCTGTTTTTGCAGGAGCCTGCATTCCCGCTCTCTGAAGACGAGTCCCAGGCTGTCGTCTTGAGAGAGCGGGGCACCTTCAAAACATGGGCCTCCTTGCTTTGCAGAGAGATGCGTGTCAGCTGATGGCTGGAGCTGAAGACTAAGCAGACTAAGATTAAAAATAGAAATAATTTACCAATGGAACAAACTACAAAGGGAAACAATCTGCGTCTAGTCATCTCCGACATGTCAGTATATGAATCCAAACAGCATTTAATAAAAGACCAGTTATTGGGTGCCCTACTCGTCTGCATTATATAGGGTGTGATGCTACCTAGCATATTTGAGATCTTCTCCATTTAAAATCTGTGACTCTAGAAGTCCTTGTCTGTGTGCACGACAGAGTGACTGCTGTGCTCATTTTATGATATACGAGAGATATGAACCATTCTGAGCTTCTTCCAAAGCAGCAAATGGGTTTTTTTTTCCTGTAGCGATCTCCAATCTGGCCTTCCTCTGGTTTTGTCAGAGGAGTTCTTGGTGACTCACATGTGGATTGGGAGCTTTCTCAGCCCACAGCTGAAGGCAAGGGTGTTAAATATTTAACAAAGAGACAGCTTTTCTCCCAAATGTTTTGGATAAATAGCTGCTAAGAGAAACAAAAATACAAAAGGATTTTAGCTGCTGGAATAAAAATATCTTTTCCCCTTTCTAACAACCCGGCTGCCCTCGCCTGGGTCCCCTCCCTGGTGTCACAGCTGTCCCCAGCTGCCACCACCCAGCTGCCAGGCTCCTGCAGCCATATCCATCCCGCAGCCGGGCTCAGCTTCAGTCTGGTTTAACTAGCACTGTAGTCTAAAAGCCGATCTGGCCTTAGGAGCCCGGTGCTCCCAGCTGGTGCTGACAGTTGTCAAGCAGCAGAGATTATAACAGTGGGAGGGTGTTTGGGGAATTTTTTGTAAAATACCCTGTAACTGTTTTTGTGTAGCAGGGCAGGGGAGACATATACCCTCACTTGGTCTCACGTTTGTCTGATTGCTTTTTAACAGGAAGGCAGTGAACATTCAAGAATTTCTGCTTTTTAACGTCCAACACAATATTTGTATTAAGCAAGTAACTGGACCTTCCTAGGTCCATGGTTCCCAATGCCTTATTATCTGCTGACTTTATTCTGTGCAACTGTTACGTGACTGTGTTCTTTATTTCCTTACTGTAACTTCTATGCAGTTAAAATACTGTAAGCTGAAATGCAATAGAAAGTGAAAGAAAGGATCAAATCCTTGGACAGTGGATTATAAACTCTGTTTGGTATCTGCCTACAGACATAGCAGGATGAAATCCTTATCTAAGCATCAAACAGAGTTTATTTAAGTATTCTGTTCTCTCTGTTAAAGTACTAAAACAGCAAACCCTCCTATCAAGAGTACGTGCCCCATACAGGGGTGGTAAGATGTATACACACCGGGCCAGGATTTGGCCACCGCTCAGCTAAAAAACTGAAATGCACTTTCACTGTGGCTATCCTCCAGCTCCACTTACGACTTGGAGTATACCCTGAGGGCATACACCACCATCCTCGGTGTTAGTAATCTAGCAGCTGATGATCTCCAAGACCCTCGACTTTTCAAAATAATCCTGAAGAAGGTTTGCAGCAAGTCATCCATAGCACCAGCTTCTACCTCACCAGTTTATTTGCTGGGAGTGTGAAAACTGATGAAATTCAACTTGCGCAGTGTGAGCAAAGACCTTCTCAGCGGGGAACCCTGGGCTTCGGGCTGGACCGTCACCTGCAATGTGCTGTTATAAAGGTTAGCTTTGGCATTCATCATCTGCAGGGCGAGAGGCAAGACTCATCTGCTTTGATGAACCTTCTTCCAAGGCAGTGGCATTGCTGGGATGTAATCACTGTGTCCTGCATTGTTCCAAAGCTGTCGACATCTGTCAGGAATAGTAAATGTTACTTTCTCTCATTGAAGTGAAATGGGCTTCCATAAAAAATTATGTAAATAACGCTAAGAATAATAAAGAAAATTAGTTGAAACAGCATGGCAGCAATTAGCCACAGGTCTTACGGGGATTGGGCAAGCATCGCAGCAACACACTGCTAACAGACGCAGCCTGAGCCCTGCCGTCCACAGGAGGAAGGTGAACCAGAGGCGAAGGCTGTGTAGCCGTACTGGCTACAATGCAGGACAGGACCTGTACCTAAAATAACACTTGCTGCTGGAACTCAGATTTTAAGATTCAACCTTCATGCCAACATTAACCAAAAAAACCCAGAAAGCCAAAATTTGAAGAAACCAACTCGAAAGCTTGTTACTGATACAAACCGAACAGAGGAATAATGACTAACTCAGAAACATCAAGCAGAGGTCAGTGTCTGCCTCTCTCTGTACCTCACATAAATACAGTTCTTTCTACCCACTTCAATGGCCACTTCAAAAGCAGCAAGCTCTTTGAGATGTTTCACTAGACTAAAATCACAAATTCTGATTTTGCTTATGCCTTTCTTTTGCCGCCTGCAGTCTCCCATCCTGTTTTATTACAGGATGTAACTGCAAGCAGAATGGGACCAACCTTTCCTGTCCCGTGGTGAGCAACAGACGGGACCGAAGCCCTGGGACTGAGCAGGTCAGCAGAGATGGTCAGCAGTGCCTAAAAACAGAGCTGGGCTGTGGCCCGTCAGTAACCAGCACACAGCAGCTAAGCATCTGCAGTTATAATCATGTGAACAGTCAGCATGCCACATATGTAAGAAATTCCTTATTTTTGAGGACCTGTAAGTATGAGTGGTTCACCTTCCTATAACCTCTCAGAAGATCAAAATAACAGATTTTTTTTTCCCAAAAAATATCACTAGCTTTTGCCCACTTGACTTAGAGAAGGAGACTTTGCTTATACTATCTTCAAATATAAATAGTGAACTGCCAAGGCACATTTCTTATCGTGATGCACTTGTATAGCTCCGAGGAATTCCCATGGGCATTAATGAGAATCGCTTATATAAACCTCCTTGCAGCAGGTTAAGAACCTCATCCCACAATCACGGCTTTAAAGAGGGTAATACACAATTTTAGTCTCTCCCCACTACAGGACAGTTCCTGTGTTCAAGTTCTCTGTACATCCCCAGCGTAGCCAAGCTACGTTAGTCAAACACCAAGGTAGGGTATCGTCCCAGCTCTCTGCCTCTCATGGAGCCAAACTGCATTCGCTTTCCTAAGGCAAGTATTGTCCTTGCCTGGATGCAACACGTTGTCTGAGCCATTGGTAGTTCCGCTTTGGGATCTTAAATTCCTGCTGAAAAGAAGAGCACAAAATGCTTATTTGCATTTGCTGTAATGTCCCATTATAGCTGTTGCCATTACTATCATTTCATGCCCCCTTTTTCCTGCCAGAAGAGCTTAGAGGGCTTTTGGGGTGAGGGAAAGCCTTCCGTCTCATGGCAACAACCTTAATTCATAGTGTTCATCTGAAAGCGATTCAAAGAGCACAGACGGCCTCTGGTACCAGCAGGTGAATTCCCAGATCTGGCTCCTTCCCCACCCAGAGACCTTCCTCGCTCTGTCCTGGGAAGCCTCTTTGAGGGCAAGGCTTCCCCAGTGCCATTCAGATGCTGCAGCTCTGGTCTGCTGAGCAACGATGCCTGTCTAATTCTGAAACAACTCTATTCTTGCACCGCAACAATGCCAGCTCATCTGAGTCCAATTAACCCCCCGAAGAATGATTCATAGCAAACTGAACCGTATTTACTTTCAGTTCATTATCACACTCGCAACTTGTAATTTTGGAAATTTTATATTCTGAGTGCAGCAGCAGGCTACAGGCTGCACACTTCTTGCTAGTGTACTGAGACATGCCTGAGAGAGATGTCTTTCTCTTTCCCCCTTCCCTTAGAGGGGAATTAAGGCAGCAGAGAACTTTAAAAGCTTTCATTTATTCATGGTATCCACAATACAAAATCCTAGGTAACACGCAAACCAGAGGAAACTCCATCTTTAACCTGCTGGACCAGTCCCAGGATAAAGGTTTGCTCTGGGCAAGGACAAGACAAGTAGGTTCTTCAGTATTTTTTGTTTAATATCCTCTTAACATGAGCCTGAGCTGTGGCACAAATGAGCACAACTGCTCACACTTCTTTTTTAGGGCTTTGATCTGGCAAAACTCCCACCAAACTCAGCAGGGGTTTGGCAGAGCGGGAACTGAGGAGCAGCCCAGGACCCAGACCTGCGGGATGGGTACGCAAGCGCAGGGCAGCACTTAACTAAATACATCCAAGTTTTACAACGTGCAAATATTTGTCATCTTCACGAATAGCAAAACAATACAATTAAAACTAAAATGCTCAGCACAGAGACAAGACAAAACTGGTGCTGAGATGCCAGATTGCATCGTTATCAATTCTTAAAGCTTGTGGTACCTTAAGTGCATTTAAAGGATCGTAACTATTACAGCCCAATTACCAGTGGGACCCTAGAGCAGGTGCACTCATCTAAACAGAAGCCTCAGAGAAAGCAATTCAAATTGAAATTGCTACAGGATTTTCAAAGTGTGAAAGGGACTTGTTGAGAGTAATTAAAGGCTCCAGGATGCAAAATAAAAAGGACATACTCTATCAGGACACACGAAAAAGAAAGCACCATCTCCAGGTATGGATTGACGGTAGGAGGTGAGCGAGGGGAGCTTGCCAGCAGCCAAGTGAATGGTCAGAGGGTGCCAGGGCAGACAAACCAGTGGGATAAGCAGGGGAATCTGTCTGCGTGAACTCTGCTTGATACCATGTAGTTATCACGAAGCGATTAGTGTGACAATTACTGGCTAACAAGCACACTGGTCTCCAGACAAACGTGGTATCCACCACTGGCTCGCATGGCCGAGGGAAGACCTTGGCAGGCCAGGGAAGGTGGTGGCTCGTAGGATGATTGCGGCCATGAATTTAGGGCAAGACACTTTGACGGTGTCAGCTGGAAGTGCCAGGAGGTTTCCAAGATGCAGCGACCAGCAGCAGAACAAACCATGCAGCAACGCTGTGCCACACATTAGACTGGAGCCAAAAAACCCCAAACCAACCCCCCACACAGACAGAAAACAGAATACAACAAAGAAACTACAGGCAGTAGAAAGAAAGAGGTTTCCCAGGGCACGCTGCAGGTGCAGGCGGGATCCAGACAACCCTGAGCCCAACCCAGAGCAAGATGGCAGAGCAAGATAAGAAATGCAGGGCCTGTTGCTATTTGGGTTATGATACTTCTAATTTTTCTTCTGTTAAAGAAGTACTGCTGTGGGGTGGTCCCAGGCTCTGGTTACCTCTGAAGGAAAAAAAAAAAAAAAACAAACATGTAAGTCAGAAGACTCGCAGCTCCAGGGTTACTCCAAGGAGGCTGTGCTTGAACTCCAGAGAGCAGCAGGCCCAGAAGGGCTGCCAGAGGCAGAGGTGCAGCAAGGTGGGACCCATCAGGACACGGGGGCATTGAACACTGTACAGTGACTCTGCTTTGGGTCACACCACAGGGACTAGGGTCTCGGTCCCCTCTCCTGGCCTGGGAGCCACAGCTAGGAAAGCAAGCCAAGGAATACACGGGAGAAACCACCATCTCCCACCTTTTCCTCCTTTTCAAGAGCCTGTGACACTCCAGCTTGGGGATTTTCACAGTCCACGAGGACACCTAGACACTCCAGATTAATCCCAAAAGTCGAAAAGAAACTTAAACATTGGAATAAATCAATAGCAGTGCTACCCTGCAGAGGTTATTAAAGCATTAATTTCAACAGACAGTGTGGAGAGAGAAGGGCTATGTACAGAAGAGTGGAGCCAGGAGCTGGACGTGAAGTTTTACCCTGACATTTCCACCCTTTGAAATACCTCCTCCTCTCATGGAGGAGAAAATAAAAAAAATTTTTTTAAAAGCCCCAGAACGAAGACCAAAGCTTGCATCTTCCATTTGCAGCAGTAACGTGGGGCTAGAAAAGTGCTGCCATTGAAGAGCGTGAGCCTAAGGTTTGCCATAGGCCAATAAATAACATCTTTCAGAGGAGGTGCTGTAGCAGGAGACTGTTTCCCCCCGTCCAAACCCACACAAAAGCCCCCGTTGTGTTCCGGCACTCCTGCAGCCCCTCGCGGTGCCACGTGCCAGGGCAGAGGGCCAGGGCCCAAGGCACTAACCAGGAGGGCACAGCAAACCCAGTATCATCTCTTTCCTCTACGTCTCGGTTTAGTTTATATGCCATTTGACTGGGACAGTACACAGAAGCGAGGAAAAGTTATGGGCACACGCCTAGATCTCTGACTGCCATAAATTTATAATTTTATTGCTGTAATATATCTGTCATAACAGTGATTTGCCTGCGGCTATTCCACCTTGTGCCACGATCCCATCAGATCTCAAAACCCAAAGGAGGAGGCGCAGGGTGAGAGCAGAAGGTGCCCGGGCACGCATCCTGCTGCCAGCGCTTGCCCCCACCATCAGCCCCGACCCTGCACCCCAAAACCGGGTCAGGGGAGTGGGTGTACATGAGGATGCACTGCCTTTCACCCGAGCCCGCTGCTTTATGCGCCACCTTGCCTGCCCCACACCCCAGCTGCCGTCACCCAAGGTCCTGGTGCTCCCACGGCGGTGCTTTTCCCTGCTCTCCCTGGTCCCCCCCCTTACCCTGCAGCCCCCCGGCCCTGAGAAGACACAGCCAGTGCTCGTGCCAGCCCGGGAGCGGCGGGGAGCCGAAATTGTGGTTTGCCAACACTGCTGAAATAACCGGATTCATCTCTGGGCATATGGCGGTATCTTCAGGGAGAGAGGAAGCCGCTGCTGCCTCCTTGCCAAATTCCTAGTATTTATGGAGTATTTACATGTTGTGTATCTCGGGTTTCTCTTCTCCCGCCGGCTGCTCACAGTGGCAGGATGACGCAGCCCAGCTGGTGGGGGCCAAGGATATCCTGCCCACAGCCCCCGCCACACTCACTACACACAAGCAAATTTAACTACTTCAATCTACTACAGTTTTCTCCCAGATTTAAGCAGAACAGCCTACAAAAAAAAAAAGCACCGTTTTTAAATGCATCCGTAAAACACCATGGCCTCCCCCTTGAGACCACAACACAGTCCAGGGAGAGCTCAGGAGGGGAAGGGACCTGCCTGAGCCCACCACAGAGGTAGGTTCCTCACGCCTGTTCAGAGGTTTCTCTGAACGACCATGAAGGACACAAGCATGAAAGCACAGCCACGTCTTTTTAACATGGAAAAGGTATTTTCCAAGAGGGGCCAGCTCCACTTTTTAAGTGAGCAGGGAAAACCAGAGAAAAGGGAAAAGCTACCAGCCAAACAACGTCTGGTGCTGGAGAGCCCCCCACCCTTGAGGACTTCTGCAGGAAGGACAATACAGAGGAGAATCTCCCACTAAAAAATGCATTGCCTCTGCTCTCAGAAATGAACCAGAAAACCTAAAAGCCAAAACTGAGTGGACAAAGTGGCTGACTGCCCAAGCCCAGAGGCTGGGGAACCAGTGGAGAAGTCTTACAAATCCTAACTTTGATTTGGCCCATGCCCAGCAGGAAGGGGCTAGGCAGGCGGGTGGCAGACCCACCAGGAGCTGTGGCTGCTGCTGACTGGGAGAGGGGTTCAGCTTTACCAACACAATCCTTGACTTCCTTCAAAATGATGTTCACATACAGAAGTTGGTTATATTGTAAAATCACTCTTCCCTCCTGACTTGCAGCCTTGTGTTTAAACACGAACATCAAAAATGACACGTCCTAAAATGTTCAAAACCTCAAGTGAGGCACAAGCAGCTTGCAGCATCATCAGATGGAGAACCACAACCCCAGGTTGCTCCATGGGAAGACAAAGAGAAGCCAGCCAGCACACGGCTCTCAGAGGCACCTCTTCAACCCGATGCTCACTCTTGTGAGCTGCCGTCAGCCACAGACTCCACCTGCCCAGCAATCCGTCCCCTGGACCCAAACCCGTTCCAGAGCCACGGTTTCAGACATGAAGCCATTGCAGCCTTTGTACCTTTTAGACAAAATGAACACTGCCGCGTTGATGTAACCATTGGCAAGCACAACTACGGTACTTTGAATTGCGAGGAAAAAGAATCACTTGCATGCCCAAACTGAAGCCAAGAACAATTTTGCCAATATATCCAGAAAAAGCAGAGTCTTATGTTTCCCAAATATTTCCACAAGATATTATGGAAGGGTCGTATCTCCTTTGAAGCGTGACAACAGCATAAAAATATATCACAACAATTAAAATATATATATATCTTCTCAATAGTACTTTTCTGAAAGGAAGCCAGCTGGCATATGAACAGGTGATGTATTGAACAGGTTACAAACAAATACATGTTCTAACAAAAAGTTTGCAAGTTTCTCCACTGAGCATTTAAAAGATATTCACAGCAATAATTACAATGTTCTTTGAAAACTTAACAAAGAAATGGCTGCATTTCAAAAAATCCACTTTCCAAAGACTGCATATAATTCTGTGTGCCGGTAAACTATGTCAGAGCAACAACTACATACTTTTTCATACATATACACTCATAATACATATATATTCATTTATATTCATAGATACATACACTTTATACATATATATTATATATATACACAAAATACATCTATATAGAATCAAGTCTTGTTTAAAGTTAAGAAATAGAATTTGATCGTGATAGGACAAGGGGCAATGGTTTTAAACTGAAAGAGGGTAGATTTAGATTAGATCTTAAGAAGAAATTCTTTACTGTGAGGTTGGTGAGACACTGGCACAGGCTGCCCAGAGAAGTTGTGGATACCCCCTCCCTGGAAGTGTTCAAGGTCAGGTTGGATGGGGCTTTGAGCAACCTGGTCTAGTGGAAGGTGTCCCTACTCATGGCGGGGGGGTTGGAATTGGATGATCTTTAAGGTCCCTTCCAACCCAAACCATTCTATGATTCTATGAAATAAAACAAATTGCAGATTAAATTCAAGAGTGATGAATCTGCCTGACGTAAGGATGGGAAAAACATTTCTGCTCCAGGTTTTTCTCTCGCATTAAAATCTGCACATGCTCTGTGGTACCAGTTTGCTTTGGATTTTTACTAATTGTTTTCACAATTAGCATTTCACTCTTGCTATCACAATCTGAAAATCAAGCTCTAGGACTGGCTGACAAAGGCGACGAGAAGTTAGCGAGGAACAAACTCTCCCAAGTTCCCTTCACCAGGGCAACAGCTGGGACTTAAAAGCCCTCATGCCCCATGAGGTAAAGACAGAGCATGAAGCTTCAACATTCACAGGGTAGCTGGTAAAGTTCAGTAAATAGATTAACCTTCCTTAGGTATTTTCTTTACTTTCAGTCACAGTCCAGGAAAGTGCCTTTTCCAACACAAAATCTTCTAAACCATCATAGGGGATTCCAGCAAAAGAACTTTAATTTTTTTTTTCCAGACATATTTTTCCTCATCTACACTTCACAGTAATCGCTAGCTTCCCAAAGGGAATCAAACATTATTCCTAGATGTCTTCATGAACTGACCACCCTTTCCAAGCTATTACAGACCAGCACTTGCCCAGGTCTCCCCTGCCCCCTTGCTCCTCTGCGGGGTTACTCAAGAAAGAGGGATATACAGCAGCTTTAGCCTCCAGCCGGCCTCAGCATCCAGTGGCCTTCATCCACACAGATATAACCTGCTCCCATCTAGATCACGGTACAGCTACCCTGCTCCCCTCACCATTAACTTTCTCTACCCGATCAGGATGGTGGGGATTTCAGACTTTCACTGGCAAGTAAAGATGAACGGCTACCATAAGAGACTCAGGTGAAATGCAAAACTTTCCCTCCACCTGGGTTTCATTCCAACCTCTGCAACATCCTTTAGTCAACAGAAATAGTGTATAAACTGCTAAATTATAACGTGGGGACGACACAGAGTTCTCTGGAGCAGGGAAAATGAATTAAGGAGTCCCTCTTTCCCTCCCTTGCAGCAGCTCTCAGCTCTCTGCAGATGTTCATGAGAATTTGCAAATAATTCAGACAGCAGCATTCACCAGCAAGATCAGCTCTGCCAATTATTCCTACACCTATCTATTAAATTGAAGAAACCCCTGAGAGGCTGAGCCTGTCACAGACCGGGAGCTGAAATTAATTCACCAAGCGAGAAAAGTTTTTAGGAAACTCTTGCCACAGAGCGCTGGTTTGGACCCTCACTGGAGAAGAGCTGCAGACTCTACCAGCAACAGCAAAATACTAGCAGGCCTGTGTATTTTCCTCAGTGGAGCATGGCACAATTAGCAGCATTAGAAGATAGACTATTCGTTTAATTCAGTTTTTTGTTCCACAAATAAAGTCTTCTGTCTGTTTTTAATTTGGTTTTATAAATTAACCTCTTTCTTTTCTCGTTAAGTAAACAATGAATGAAGGATTACTCTGTGGGAAAGATGCAAGTGCAAAGGGCAGTGGTTTTATACTGCTGCAGCAATTTCCTTTTATGCTTCCAAATAACTCTGCTCCAGAAGGCAGAAAATCATTGATGTCTAATCATTTATTTAGTAAGATACACTGTTTTCCTTTAGCTTAGGGAAACTTGTGGCTGGAAAGCTACACTAAAAGTTGGTCCATTTATGAATGGCTCACGGTCCTTCAAACGGTGATGGAGAAACCGTTTGCGTGCATCAGACATTAAGCAGCAGCGCAGTACAGGGAAGGAAGGACCATGGCACTCCGTTATTTAGTCCTGAAGTTCCCGTCAGTCTCATCACGGGCATTTCTATCTTCACTGCACCTCTGGTGCAAGGCAGTTACGCAGCAGAGGATCCCAGAGGCCTGGCTGAGCCATAGCTGACTCTGAGGTGGACCTCTCCAGTGACATTTCACTGCTGATTTGTTTGCCCCAAGGTTCACCTTCTTCCGGTCTGACTGAACCCCACTTTCCCTCTGTGGGTTTTAGAACAGCCACATGCTGGGATCCTGTGAGAAAAGTTAAGCTTTACAGCAATAAAGCTAATTTTTTTCTTTCATTTCTCCCCTCTTAATGCATAATAGCAGGTTGACAGAAATGACCATTCACCTCTGCTCAGCACCTGTGAGACAACCTTAGAGCAGTGGCTGCAGAGATGTTGACATACTGGAGCAAGTCCTGTGGAGGGCCAATAAGGTGGTCGGGGGCTGGAGGACAGGACATACATGGAGAGGCTGAGGGAGCAGGGCTTCTTCAGCCAACAAACGACAAGGCTCTGGGGAGAGCTTATCACTGTCTACAACTGCCTGAGGGGAGGGTAGTTGGTCGGATTTCCCTTGGAGGTCTACAGGAACAGGGCAAGAGACAACAGAAACAAGCTGAACATAGAAAATTCCAGTTGGATCATGAACAAAAAAAAAACCCTACAGTGAGGGTAGTCAAGTGTTTGAGCAGACCACCCTGAGAAGCTGTGAAATCTCCATCTGGGAGCAACTGGCTCTTGCTGGCCCTGAGCAGGCTGTTGGACCAGATGAGCACCAGAAGTCCCTTCCAGTCTGAATTATGCCTCCGTAATTCTGTGCTGCTACGTCCAGGTTTTGAAAATAAGGAAGGTCCCAGCACTACATGCACAAGCAGATCGGTCTCAGTCAGAGGAAAAGCCTTGGCATGCCATAAAGCGCACACACATGCACCTGTGGTGTGCAAGTAAACGTAGATGCAAGGAGCTTTTGCACTTAAGAAGAGCCTCTGTTACACGCTAAGCCATGAACGTAACACAGCCATGATATGGTGGTGTGGTTTTAACCCAGCAGGCAGCCAAACACCACACAGACACTGGCTCACCCTCCCTCGCCCCCAGGGAATGGGAAGAGAATTGGAAGGGTAAAGGTAAGGAGATCATGGGTTGAGATAAAAACAATTTAATAATTGAAATAAAATAAAATAATAATAATAATAGAATATACAAACAAGTGATGTACAGTACAACTGCTCACCACCTGATGACCAATGCCCAGCCCGGCCCTGGCTAGTGATTCCAGAAGAGAGAAATCTGGAAACCGCAATCTTGGAAGAGCCAGAACTTCCTGGCCAACCCTCATCTATATACTGAGCATGACACTGCATGATATGGAATATCCCACTGGCCAATTTGGATCCACTGCTCTGGCTGTGCTCCCTCCCAGCGTCTTGTGCACCCACACACCAGCAAAGCATGGGGAGTTGAAGAGACCTTGATTTTCTTAGCAACAACTAAAAACATCAGTATATTATCTACAATCTTCTCATACCAAATCCCATACTAAACCCAAAACAGTGTGCTATTCTAGGTACTAAGAAGAAAATCAGCTCTATCCCAGTCAAAACCAGGACGTACGGGTATGCAATACCTCTGTGTTTTCATTTCAGTGCTGTATGCCCTTTGCTGCTCTAGCCTAGTTTAAGTTGGAGGTACTAACAGAGAATTACAAGCCAGTCACACCAGGATGGACCCTGCCCCATACTGAGGCTAGACTCTACTGCTACATCTGGTTTCTGTGATACAGGTGTAGGGGCATCTTCAAATACCTCCAATGGACAAAGGTTTACGAGAAAACTTATTCGAGATCTCACAGATACACAACCAAACACAGAAATTTAACCAGTCCCAAATCCACATTTTTCTTAGGCCTTCCACAGCACAGCAGATGAAGAGTTGCTTCATATTGGCAGCCTCCTCAGGGAGGCTCCTCAAACAGCAGCACTGCTGAGCCATGGACCACTGCTGCTGTCACACGGAGGCCAAGGGATCCTGCAGGCAAACAGCCTCTTCCCTAGGGAAGCCCCATTTCTCCAGAGAGGCCAGCAGACCGAAAAGGTTCTCATAAACCTTCTGCTTTCCAGGCTGGGCAACAGCTCTGTGCTGCACTCCTCTCCAGATGCACAAAAACTTGCTTATTTAATTAGATATAAAGGAATTTTGGAATTTTGTTTCAATAGGGACAATTAACCAAGTGACTGAGAGCACTGTATCCTACTGCCCTCTTTCTCACTTCATCTATCTTTGTGTCACCCACAAATTTTATCAGAAATAATTTTATATTTACTTCCAGATCACTGCCAAAAATGATGAATAGCGTGGGGGCCCTGACTGATCCCTGCAGAGTTACATTTAAAATGTTCCCATTCAGCAATGATTCCCTATTGACAACTACTTTTTGAGCTCTGTCAGTTACCCGGTTCTTAATACATTTAACATGTGCTTCAGTGAAAGTATATAGTACTAATATTTTAATCATAATGTCATGCAGAATAAAAACAAATGCCTTACAGAAGTTTAAGTATATTATATCTACACAGTTATCTTATCCCCCAAACTTGCAATCTCATCGGATAAATCAGGTTTGTTTGACAAGTCATATTCTACAAAAAAGAATGTTGAATGGCATTAATTATATTCCCTACCTTTAATTCTCTAAATCCTCTCTCTCAGTTCTTCTGTCTTTTTGCCTGGGATTGACGTCAGGCTAAGCTGCCTGCAGCTACCCGGGATCTTCCTCTTGAGCACGTTCACTCATTGTGAATTTCCAAGCAGTGTAAGAAGTTAACAGAAGCAGACCAAAGATCTTGTGCATCAACTTCTTTTAGGATTTTTGACTACAAGTTACCTGGCCCCAGTCATCAGAAGATGTTTAAACACCACCTCACTTCACCATATTGCACAGACTGAACTGCCAATGACGTGAACACGACACATAGATCTACCCAGTCTTCACCACACACAGTGGGGTTGGTCTGCTGACAAAGACCAACTTGCCAAAGATCTGAGAGGCAAATATTAGTTTGGTGGGAAAAGGACAGCGCTCTGAGGAGTCTGCTCACACTAAGCAGGTCCCTTCATTTTAAGGAATGCTCTCCCTTGCTCCCTACCCCATCCCCGTCAGTCAACCCAGTCTGTAGCCAGGCTTACACTTCACACCAAGACTAAACTATCCCACAGCAGTCTTATGAGCAACAAAATGCTTCCTATCAATTTTGGGTAGGAATCTCCACCCCATTCTAGTAGATGATGACTTTGCTGCAACTTTTTATCACCTCTCAACTAGCAATAGCCATGCAACCCACCCAGGCATGAAGCCTTCAGTGCTATGGAGACTGCTGCTACTTGTACAAAATGCCTCAGCGCACCTCTTCAGTAACACAAGACATGGCTGTCCTATAAGCTTTGTACCACCCAACAATATCAAATCCAGACCAGTGTCTTCTCCTGCTCACCAAGTCCCCCACAGAACAGGTCCAAGCTGTCTACAATATCTCCAGGAGTGCCCAACTGAGGGCTGTGGTCAGCAGTTTGGGTCTTCAAGCACAGTAGAGCTTTCTGCTGCGTGGGGAAAGCAGCGTAGGGAACAGTACATTCCTGGGAGCTGGGCTGAGCCTGGGGCTAACCGCCCAGCAGTTAAGGAAATCTTACCTAATAATACATAAAATAATACACAAAATTCACCTACCACAAAAGACCTAGTATTGCATCCCAAAAAGGGACCTGACAGATCAATGCATTTCACTGAAATGCCCTCCTCTGCCTAGGGATAATTTGTCTGACGGTAGGAGGTGGTGCTCCAGATAGCTAGGGCACGTACCAGACAGGGAGCTTTATAAATACCATCAGCCTGATGTGCACCCAGAAGGGAATACAGAGCCAGTGTGTTTGCTTGTCAGTGTTGTTAAAATGGGAGAAAATTACGCATTTAAATAAAACTCTTCCAGCAGGAGGTACAGCAGCAGTTCAGAGAGAAGCGTTAAACACGCTTATTCCACTTCACCCATTAACTATTTTTAATTTTTAAGCAAGTTATTACAGCTACTATAATATTATAAATATTATATTACTCATTCAAAAAGATTAAATAGTCTCAAATAAGAGAAGATATTCTTGTTGCTGCTTTAGTAGCTCTTTGTGATTGGCTACCTGGCTTCTCTATCCTTCCTCCATGCTTCTCTAGGACACCATCCTGGATGGCACTGGGTGACCTCAATCCCTCCTCATCCTAAGGGAAAGTAGAAATGCCCAGCATCAAGCAGAATCAAGTTCTGAACATATCCCAGTTCAGTGAAACCTCACTGTGGGCCTGTTTTGGCAGTACATCGGTGATCCGTATACATAACCTGGGGTGCTGCAAAGTGCTGACCTCTGGCTACGGCTGCGCTGGTCACCTGGGCTCCAGAAGAGAGGCAGAGAGGCATTCAGGGAGGCAATCACCTGGTCAGAAGGACTCCTTGGGCTGAGCCGATTTGCACCCTGAGTGCCCATTTCTCTCTGTGGACTACGGAGGGGTGCCGGCTGCCTGCGGCACGTGGGGCATCCACACCACACCAGGGAGGTGAGTCCCACCGCACAGGACAAACGGCAGGGCTGAAACACTTCCTCCATCCATAATAAAGGCTCTAATCTAACAGTTAACCTGTGCGTACTACAGTGTAGTTTCTTATAATGTAAACCCTTTAAGGTGGGAAATGGTCCTTTTTGGTTTGTGTTTGTACAGCACTGAGTAACAGCAGGATCACAGGTCAGAACTACACTCATCAGAAGTCCTTACAATGCAAATTAATGAAGTACTCATTAGGACCAGCACTGGTAAGGGTGAGCAGGCTCCCCTGCACAGATCCTGATCGACACTTTTTTCAGGATGCGGCTTACAGGACATTCCCATCTGACTCCTCAGTGAGGGTAGGGGGGAAGCTGATCTACCCATGGGAAGGAAAGTCTTTCTTTGATCTTCCCCTGAAATGGGAACCCATGAGCAGCAAGTCACTAACTCTGTCAAAAGGAGCGGGACCCACCCCCGCTGGACTCGGCTAAAGAGAGGACCAGCCACCAAGCTCTCATAATTAAGAATGAATATGGCAAGAGTTATGCGCGGACTGGGACAGGAGCAAGACCACTTGTTCCCTGCTCACACTTTCTATTGTAAGAAATGTTTCTCACCAACCACTTGTGATTCGTTCAACCAAAACCTTACTATGTAGCCCTTTGCTGTTATCCAGGCTCCCATCTGGTAAACATCATGCTAGTTTTTCATAGTCCTTATTCGTTTCCCAACAAATAAACACACCTGCATCTGAAAACACTCCTTTTGAATTTCAGGTATCTAATGCTCTGCTTCCAGGTACTTCTCTCTGCCACCCTCTGTACAGCCATTTTAGAAACAGCACAGACAAAAACAACGGTGTTGTCATTGAACAAAACTCCGCTATCCAGGTGATGGAAGTTATCAATCTAGAGTTGAAGGACTTTAACAAAACGAATAGGAAAGAATCCGTGTAAGGTGGAAGAATGAGGAGGCAGAACACCAGCTTTTCAATCAGGAGCCACGCACCACATGCTTTAGGAAATAACAAGTTCAATTGTCAGTTGATAATTAGCTTGCCACCAGAAAGTGCATTCGAAATGGCATGTAATTGCCACATATATAAGCACAGAGTAAGCAAGAGCCATGCTGAACCATTTCACATGCAGCTCACTGCTGCTGCGTGTTTTCCGTGCCCACTAATACAAATATCATCTCTCAGAGGCAGTCCCTGCTCCCCTGAGGTCACAGGCACGTGGACAGAGTCACCCCAGGACAAGGGTGTGAGGAAGAGCCTCAGAGCAGCTACGTGCCCACAAACAGCTGCTCCCAGTGGGGCGATGGAGGGAGGAACACAGACAAAACTGGAGCAATGTTTCTTGGGTTAGGGCAGATTTATCTCAGTTTAAGGGGCTGTATCAGGTGGCTGCAAATTTTTTTCCCCTTAGGACAGCTGGTGCTTTCCCTGATACCCCTTTTGTGTTTCTATACCCTAATTTGCAGTGGTCAAAGAACCTGACCTGACAGCCCCCAAGCCAACGTAGCCCTTACTGTCTTCCCCGGGCTCCCAGGTCCTGCTGGCTCAGCGACACCGCTCACACAGGTCCAGGTCCAGCAAAGCACACATTCAGGTTTAAACCTGTCAAGAGGTTCATTAGCTTCAATGGGACTATTAAAAGATTTAAAGTCAAGTACATTTGTAATTGCTTTCCTGAATCAAACCCTAAGTAAAGAGCTTGTCAACATAAATAAAGGCGCCAGAGCCACACCATGAAAGATACCTGCGATTACGCATGTAGGATTTTGCGTGAGCTTTTCAGCACTATTGAGCTCCAACCGTTGTAAATGTGCAAGAATTTTAAATTCATCCCAGAGCACAAGATTGGCACATCTTCTAAAGAAATCCAAATAGCGAATAAATGCATCCTATAATGATTAAATATTCCATGAAATTAAAGAGACACTGTCAGGTCCTATTTGGCTTCAAAACGTTGGCGTTACACCACACTCTCCAACAGAAAGAGCCCTTTGAGTTCTCCAGAGGCTCCTCAGGCTGCATCGTGACAGTGCCTGTCCCACCACGTGCACGGCCGGGAGTCCTAATGCCGGACAACCACGGGATGGGTTAGCACAGCCAAAGTGGAGGTGAGACCTGGCCCTGCCCCAGCTGAGCCCGATTCAGGAACTAAAGAAACTACCAAAGAGCAAGAGGTCAGTGACACATACGGCATTTGCCGAGCTCCTACAGCCAGTGGTTTTATTTTCCATTACAAATAAGGGCCTTTCTAAAAAGGAGGGAGAAAGGATGCTGGCAATGTGGCTTTAAGAGCCCGAGGGAGGGGCAGAGCAACGCCAGAGATGTGAGCATGTGAGTGAGCTCGCAGCGCCTGCTCCCAAACTGACATGATGTCGTCAATCGAATTAACAGTTTTAACAGGGACAGCGTGAAACACATTTTATCCAGCCCTGGCACAAGAGCCAACTACTGAGACTCAACATCCCCCTCTGGCTGAGCCCTCGTGCCCGTCCCCCGCGTGTGCGAAGGATGCGGTACTGGGAATATATTGTGGCTCAGCTAAAAGCGGCGCGGGTGGCAGGACATCCATCTTCCTCCGGGAAGGTTGCTGGGCAACTGGCAAGCTTTCAGCCGGGCGCTGACGTCTGCGTGCACACGCGCCTCCTCCATCACTCCCAACTAACTTGATTTTGATGGATTAACATAAGATGAAAATCTACTGCGCTCCTCTCTCTCTCTCCCTCCCCGACACACAGGGATCATTAAGATACAAAGGAAAATACGATAAAATATCGACTTATAATGTGTGTAGAAGACCGTGCAAAGGAAAATGCAGGAACTAATGAGATTAATGCTCTGAAGTGCTCCCTTATTCTATGGTAGAGAAAAATATTTAGCTGGTAAAATCTCATAACAATAGTAATAATAATCAAGCAAAACACAGATACACACCCAAATTGTGATTCTCATGCATCCTTGACTCTTTCGCATCCTTCAGAAATGCCATCTATTTTTTCACTTCTCCTTCTCAGGTGATATTTTAAGACTATTTCCCTTCACCTGCTGGAGAGGCACCACTGGGACACAGAAGTTCCCTCTAATCCCATCCAGCCAGGCATTTATACCACTCTTATTAGCTTGGTATCCGAGTATCCTACTGAGCTGCATTATCATTAATTGTTTCTCAAGTGTCAGCTCCAGGCTCAGCTTTACACAGTACAAAGCAAAGATACGATCCCTGCCCCAAGGAGTTTTACATGCTAAACAGATGGTTAATGACAGTGGCATAATGACAGCTTTTGGACTGGTAGGGGATAACATTTATGGAACGGGGAATAAATTCCCCAGGATTCATGACAAACCGCACTTGCTTTTCCTGAAGAATTCTGAAAATCTGGTGATGACTGGTTTTCATGATACCCTGGAAATTTGTATAGGGCTTGCGACACAAAAAACAGAACCTCAGTTTTTTTGCAAACTAAAAGCTTTATCCTAACTGATTTTTTTTTACTGAAAACTTGACCGTCCTTCTTCCACCAGACACACAAGGGGTGTTTTGTCAGAAAGGGGGAGAATTTTAACTGAACCAAAAATATTTCAGGTAGAAAGTTTTAGTTACCCCTGAGTTTAAGAAAATAAAATTTAAAAAAAATTATGAAAAAGGCAAAATGGAAAACGACCTGACAGCTGAATGGGAATCGAGAGCGGTAAGGCAGCAGACCATGCCAGCGGGGTGAACGCCGCGTCGAGGACACAGTAACACACACGGCTTTGGGCAGGTACAAACAAGGAGCTGTATAAAACCTGGTTCATTCGATTCAAGGACAAGAAATGCAGACCGGCAAGGCAGGTGAAGGAAGCTGATGAAGATAACCACACCACACGTGCATTATTTATTTCTCCAAGACAGGCATCAGGTGCAGGGCAAGCGGCCCCAGGCAGCATCAGGGACATGACACCCATCACCCAGGCTGGGGCAGTGGGGCAGCCAGTGGGGATGGCGATGGGGACGGAGCTGCATGATGCCGGGTGGCATCTCCCAACAGTAGAATACATTTTCTACTCTGTTTTGCAGTGTAACGCACAGAACGGTTGATTTTTTTTCCTCTCAGTCTTATCGTGACCTTCTGGTATTGGCCAGACTAGACCAGAGAGCTCTTCCCCACACACCAGCCCTTTGCTGCAGTCTAAAAACACATTTCCAGTTTCTTACTCTACAATGACTCACTCTGAATTCCCCTGCGGAGTTCACAGATCTTTAGATAAGACACTGAATCAGGAACTGCGACTACAGAAAGGCTTCTCTCGGGTGGTGGAAGATGCAGGTCCAGCCAGCTTTCAGTTATGTTGCCCCAGTTCTAGCCCTCCAAGTAACATTTTCAAAGGCTGTTAAAAGGCAAGGTCCTTTTTCCATTCCAACTCAAGTATTTAATATCTTATAGCTCACTGAAAGCCACAGAAAGTTGGTCATTCATGCCGCTTCTACACAGATCTGTATTATTTTTTCTCTGTGGGCAGACAGAAGTTGGCACATGCAAGGCAGGTAAAATACCTGCATAAAACAATGTCACAGAACACAAACCAAATCCTCAGCAATTCCATTAACACCAAAAAAGGTATAACCACTGAGCATTTAAACAGGCAGACAACAGAATCTTCTCCCCATTTAGATGAAAACCTTTACACCTCCCAGTAACTTCAATGTAAATTCAACTTAGAACAGCTCTGGGATAAAAGGAATTTGTGAACAGAATAATTGATAAAGACTCTTGGGTCCTTATTTCTGTGTGCTCACATAATGGCAATTAAAGCTAAGCACCTCTGAACAGCCTCTAAACAAGCACATGGAAATCTAGGAGAACCTCTGAGAGGGGAATATGCATTAACCTAATGTTCATAGTCATGCTCAGAAATTTTGCTCTTTCAAAGCTTGAAACAGAAATGTTAACATTCTCAGGCAAATAAAAAACCTTAAGCTATTGCAAAAGGCAACTTTTGAATCAAGTGTATAATAGGTAATAAAACTTCAAAGGATTCATCACACGCTGCAATTAAAATGCCCGACAAAGATTTTTGAATAGCCTTCTCATTTCTAAGGAAACTTTTTTCCTCCAAGTAAATAGCTAAACTCAGGTGAGCATTAGATTATTATTTATTCTAGGAATAAACATACTCTTTCATCTGTGTTGCAGTGAAAAGAGCACAGCGTCATAGACCAAAGTGGCAATTAAAGCCAGTTCCACCCCCATCTAATCTTGTTCTTTACGGGCTCACAGTATCAACTCCCTTCTCGGAAACATTCAAGTATGAACAGTTAACGCAAAAGAGTAAGTGGCTGTACAAGAGAGAGTAACAAGACGACCGTAGGAAAAAATCCCGCTCCCTCCCCAATTTCCAGACAATTAACTGGAAATCTTCCATATTCTGGAAGAGGAGAGGATGTCTGTCTACAGCATGATGATACATATGAGCCACAGATAGGAGCAGGCTCCAACAATTTCTGCTTCCCTTGCCTAGGAGAGGCAAAAAAAAAAAAAAAAAAGGAACATCCCTGCGGAAAGTGAAACTTGTAGCTGTGGCTTTACAATGAATCGCCAAACAAAAAGCGAGCAGCAGGCAACTCATTGACAGATTTGACAAAACACCTAGAGCTCTTCTCATCACCACAACTGCTGACTACACAGTCCCCAGTACTGTAACCAAAGTCAATGCACCCCCACGGACCCAGCCAGATGAAATAACCCTGCTTGGTTGCAGTCCTCAAGCTGCAGCAGCAAAGGACGCATCCTTTGGTATGGGAATCCTCTGTGGTTGCCTTACCCTAAGAGTGGGAACTGCGGCATGAGGGCAGGTCTTGAGCACCAAGTTGGAATCGTATCAGCCTGCAAAAAAACTGCCGTGGATGCTCCTTTAAACAATACACAACAAAAGGATAGTAGGGCAGATGAATGAGTGGAAATTTTGTAATGAAATCAAACCACATAAAATAGAAACTGCACGGTATTTATGTCAGGAAGTCACCTACGTCGGCCTGAAGGACTTAGGTGTGGTCCTAGTAACAGCTGAACTAGCTTGAAGTCTCACACCCAAACTACACAGTTTAGGCACTCCTTACTTCCATTCCACATGGCCAAGGTTTAAAGCTGGCGCTAGCTGTTAAATGGATGGCAGATGCTCTCTATTAACCTCTTCCTTCCCCCAGAAGCAGAAGGAAAAGAGAAAGGGGAGAGAGACTTATGGGTTGGAAAGTTAAAACAGTTCTAATAAACTATAACAATCAAAAAGAGTGTAATAATAATAACAGAAATAATTAAATATAAACAAATATCTACAAAACCAAGACCGAGGTCCCCTGATGACGGTCACGTCACCACCAGGGCCACAGGGCAGGCTCTGGGAGGTCCCGGACTGGACTCAGACACAGACAGGAACTGGATTCAGGAATGCACAGATTGGGATCAAGGGCAGGAGAAAAACAGACAAGAGTCCTCTTTGGATGCCAGCCATAGAAGAAGAGAGGATGACCCTCATGATCCCTCAGCTTCAAACTGAGAATGACGTCTATGGGATGGAATACCTCGTTGGTCAATTTTGGGTCACCTGTCCCATCCGCTCCTCCCCAGAGGTGCGACCTTTCTATGGCTCTTCACTTGTAGATAGTGAAGAATTTAGCAGTGACCTTGGTTTCTATAGGAGTAAGTGTAAGCAAGAGCCTTTCTGCATACCATTCATGCCATTAGCTTAGTAATAACTATAAACTTTGAGCGTTATCAATCCTAGAAGCGGACACTGTCTGAAAAACATGTAGTTAACTTCAGAAACTGCAGTTACTTAGAAGAAACTTAACTAAAAGGAAAAATTACTGAAAGGAGAAATGATTCTGTCCTAGTCCAAACCAGGACAAACATAGTTTCAAAAACTGGCTTTTCTGTAGCACAGAACTGAAAAAAAAAAAAATCCCAAGCACCTCATCAAAAATCACTTCAGCTTATTTGGTGCCTTTAATTTCCATAGGAAAAAAAAAACAAACTTATTTCCAAATCACTTTGCACTTAGTAAACTCTCATATGATAGTATCCATTTATCCTCAGACAAGTTCAACTTTATCCCTTGTAGCCTGTCCAAAACATAATAAAGTCAAGATGCTCTTGTTTTTTAAAGAGTGAAATATGAGCATGACCATTTCCTTTCCTTCATTAGCAGAAGAATGCATGCGTGGGACATAGGAGGACAACATAATAATGACTAGATTTGGGGGAAAACAAAAAACAAAACCAGGACAACAGGAGCAATCAAGAGAACAAAAAATAGAGAACAACGTTCCTGTGGCCTGTCAGAGTCTCTTTCAGAGTATCTAACAGAGGTGATGAGGTCAACCTACCACAGATGATCTCAGGATCCTCAAAAGTCATTGAGATCCTTCATTAGGACCAGGATTTTATCCCAGTCTCTGATAATTAACATCTTTTCTGCAGATGGCCTGAACAGAGGTCAAAGTTGCTACACTATCTCCTCAAATGCTATTTCAGCTAGGACAAAATCACACAAACAAATAAAATCTGAAAGCAAAGCCTCCTATGGCCAGGCACAGCAGCCCCAACAGTTCCCAAACGTGCTCCTTTCCACTTCTGCTGAGGAGAGTGATGGTTTGTAAGTGTTCTCAGCTGCTTCCCTGGACACACAGAGATTTTCAATGGATTTGTGCTCCAACTTGACCTAACACACTTCTGGAAATCCCTACTTTGCCCCAGATCTGAAGCAGCACCAGCTGCAAAGCCAGAGCACGCTGTGTGCCTCACTAGCATGGACCTGCCTCCAGCTGCAGGCAGCTTCCCAAGGGAAGGGCAAGCCGTGTAGTGACAACACTCCACAGACACCCAGCACATCTGGATTTTGCTCCAGGTGTGTCAGTCACAGACTGCTAGGTGATATTCAGCCACCTGGAGCTTCATGGTCCCCATCTGCTGAATAAGGGCAATTGCTTCATGGGACATAAGAAACCCTATAGACAGCAGGATAAAAAGCAACTTCCTAATTATTTTCTTTTGCTATTGGTAATTATGTCAATGTTCTCTATGAAAACAAAAAACCCCGAGGCCCCCATGTTACCTTTGTTCAAGGACCATGTTTAAAACCTGAGGAATCTGCTAAGTTTAAAGATGCACAGCAAAAACATCAGCTGTAAACACAGAAAGCGCATTATGTAAGTAGATATACTATATCAACAGATACACACCAGCTGAGGAACTGATATAAGCATATGTTTAAATCTCAGAAGAGAGAGACTTACACCAAAACAGAACTGGAGGAGAAGCTGTTCCCTCTCTGAAATGGCACTGTGTAGGAAGAAAATGCTTTTTGCTGTGTTAAAACATCTCAACATTCTTCCTTGTTTTTCTTATACTTTCAAAACAAGACTTCCATACCAAACAGCGCGAGCAGAACTTAATGTATTAAAACAAACGGTTTTCACCTCAGGAGCAGACGCAGATCAATATGTGTACAGTGGCATGGAGCTTGCAAAACTCAACTCAGACAAAGTCCCGACTACAGGTACCAGCAGTTTGCCAGAGAAAGGCTATTAAAGCCTTTTATAGCAATTTAAGCTACAAAAGGATGCCCCTCTATACGCAATCATCACAGCCTGGCATATCAAAGCACTCCATAATTCTTGGTGCTCAGCACCGTTATTTTTTAGCAATTATTGTTCTGATGAGTAACCCTTGGGCAGTGTCCAAGAAAAAGGGGAACTTCTGCCACGGGATGCCTGGAGCGTTCCTCCTCTGCAAAATGAGGCAATAAAATCAGTGTGTGAATGTGTACTGAAATAACGCAACCCACCTTCATCCCAACTGTGCCCAAAGAGGTCACGGGGTGACACAGCAGCCTGGCTAGTTGAGAGCTCTCTGGGAGCTGCCTCTCAGGTACCTTGGGCTATGCAGTGCACTATGCAGGCCTAACAGTGGGCAGCCCCCATTACAAGTACCGGAGCAGCAGCCGGCTCTCCCTGAACCAGCCATCCAAGCACAGGAAAAGAGCCTGGTTCTGAAAGCACATTTAGTGGATGAACCAGTGCTGAGCCCCAGCTCTGCTGCGGCAACTGGCGAAATTCAAGGGTATCTGTCTACACGGTTCAAACACTACTCACTAGACACTAACTCGTCACTAACCAGGAGCTAAAAAAATCTTACCACGGTCTACGCTGACAACTAAACCACTGTTTAGCCATGGATTAATGAATATAATACCTGACAAGAGCAATTGGAGATTAATGGCCTGTAACTGCTTGGCTACCTTACACTCTATAGGGTCAAGTACATTAATGTCAGCAGAGACATAGTTTGTCTCAACCCGGTGCTAGTACTACAAGGACCCAATGAACTTGGAAATATGAGGGCCAGGCTCTGAGAGCCACTTTCTGTCACTAAGGTTTAGTGGTGGCCAGTTCTCATGAGGAAGGGTTCCCATGCAAGGGACTTCATCTCCCACACAGCACATCATGGAGGGACGTCCCAGCCGGGGCCGGTCGCATGTGCCACCCTGCAGGACTGTGACTGAGGTGGGAGCTTCAGGGCAGCAAAGGCAGCAGATGTGAGAGTAGGACACTCTGCCTCCAGCCAGGGCTGGGACGGAGGCAGCCCAGAACTCAGACAACCACAGGCAGCCCTCTGACCCCATCTGTTCTTTGCTTGGCACATTTTCATACAGGAGAGAAATACAGGCCAAAATTTTCTCTTGCTCTTGGTCACTACATTTAATTGCAAAAAAAATTCACTGCTCTAACATTTGCAGAAATACGCCTTTTGCTCTGCTTTCCAAATCTGGGGTGTTTCCAGGGGACTTGGGACCCGACTCCTGAGTGGTGGCCAGGCTCGCTGGAGCACCTGCGCTCACCTCCAAACAACTGATGTGCTCAGGTTGTACAGCTGAAACACTGCAATCTAAAGCAGTACTCCTAAAATCTGGATCCCCACACAAAGAGACACAGAATCATAGAATAGTTTTGGTTGGAAAAGACCTTTAAGATCATCAAGTCCAGCCGTTAACATATGCCCATACATAGTCCCCAGCTCTGTCTGAATTAGGGTTAGCTGATTATTCAGCTGCTTTATCTTGGGGGAAAAAGAAACAACAGATAATCTGCACATTAAACTGGAACCACTATTCCTGAGAAACTGCTTTCTGGAATGCATAGTGAAGAAAAAAAACATATGTAACTTATATAGCTCCCAAGGGAAAGATGAATATCACAGCTGCCCTTAAAAGAGTCCAGTAAAAGTACTGAGTAAATTTGTAAGCACATGATGCTGAGCCTCCTTCAAACCCCTTCAGATGAACCTTTTCCCTATGTCTTTCAGGTAGCAGAAATTATGTTTGTGAGACTGCTGTTCATATGCAACTTCTGGGTGCAGACAGGAGCGTATTAACACAACAAAAGGTTTTATTACCCTACACCCTGATTTCGGCTGGGACAGAGCTAATTTTCTTTTTAGTAGCTAGAATAGTGCTGTGTTTTGGCTGTAGTATGGGATTTGGTATGAGAAGAATGTTAATACGATGCTGGTTTTAATTGTTGCTGAGAAATCAAGGACTTTTCAACTTCCATGCTTTGCTAGAAGGGAAGCTGGGAAGGGAGCATAGCCTGAGCAACGGATCCAAACTGGCCAGCAGAATATTCCGTATCATGCAACGCCACGCTCAGTATATAGAGGAGGGCTGGCTGGGAAGCGCGCTCTCCTCCAGGACTGCGGTTTTGGGATTTTCTCTCCTCCGGGAACTGGCTGGGCCTTGGTCAGCAGGTGTGAGCAGCTGCACTGTGCATCACTTGTTTGTATATTCTATTATTATTATTATTTTCTTTTATTTCAATTATTAACTTGTTTTTGTCTCAACCCACAAGTCTCTTTACCTTTACCTTTCCAATGCCACCCGGAAGGACAGGGGAGAGTGAAGGAGCAGCTACATGGTATTTAGCAGCCTCCTAGGTTAAAACCACGACAGCTACATCTTCAAACAACAGAATAGTTTGAAATAATTTACAAAACCTCTCTCTTAACCCTCTGTTCCTCTGTTTCTCAAATGTAAGTGTGGAAGGAAGGGCCAGAAGGAGGGGAGAGGGAAGGACGACCCTGCGGTGCCTCGCAGGACTAGCACCGTAACACACGGACCACAGGTCGTGAGTTGCTCTGATACAACGGGAGCAGGAGCCACAGCACCCAGGACATCCTTCCACACTCAGCACGTGCTTGGGAAGTGTGTTTGGGCCACAGAGGTCACACAGCTTTCAGAGACGGTGCCTGCACTCGGAGAGGGGATGCTCAGCAGCCCACTCAAGCTCCAGGGCATCCCACAGGGCCAGAGGCAGCCACAACTCTCCCGCAGTGGCACAAGTCCCCACCGGCACCAGATACTCCCCTCCTCGCTAGCTACAGGAACATCCCCTGAAAAGAATCTGGAAGGAGCTCCAGACATACGTCTGCTGTAGGTATCAGCCCCTAAAACATTGCTATGGAGCACACTGGAGCAAATACATGGTAGAGTGCATCAGAGGAAGAAACAGGTGGTGAAAAGTGGCAGCCTATAAATGCACCTTTTGACAATTTTTACTTTGCAGTCTCCTCAGCCAACAGTGCTTTAATAAAACATAGTCAGGAGAGCCAGCTTCAGGCTGCCCCTGAGAGCAGTGGCCCTCCAGCCATGAGTGGGCATGGGGTAAATGGGGGTTTCTGTTCCCAACACCACCCCCTCTCCCCCTTGCGAATCCTCACCCGACTTCCCATCACAGCATGCTTTTTGGGGCAGAAACCCTTTTGTGTGTCTGCAGGATGTGCACTGCAGCCAGCCCCTGAACCTCGCAGTGCTTCAATACCATCAATGCTACAGCAAGGTCCACCATGGCTGTTTGACTCCCAAGTGAGAAATCAGCTCTGTCTAGCCAGAGAAGAGGAAAAAGAGACCAAAACAAAACCCTGAGCACATTAGTCACTGTTAACTGTTCTTTCCAGAAACATATTATTGAGGGGATTTCACATATTTCCTGGCAGGGAGATTTTGTGGTGGCTTTTAAAAATGGATGATTAGTAAGATATAAATCCCCATAGCTAAGATCAGCAAGAAATCCTTTCAAACACACATATATATACACATTAACACTTGAGTATTTTGCCTTTCCCCAAAAAAGCAACTGCTGCTGTCAAGTACACTCTTGTGTTACAGCCCCATGCTCTTTTCAAGAATAGCTAATCAGAAAAACATACAGAGGTATTTAATCAGGTTTTTTTTTTCTTTAATGACCTAATGTTTTGGTTTGCAACTGCTGCCAACTCACGCTGGGTGGAAATTTAGTACTGTCAGCATTTAATTATTATTTTATCACAGATTTCTCTACCTTCCTACAGTGAAGAAATAACTAGAAAAAATGCAGCAATGAACAGCTTTTTAAGCCATTAGACGCCATCCTCGTTATTTAGCCATACTGGAAACTACCATTTAAGGACACACAGAAGCTTGCCCTGCCGTCCCATTAGGGCAGATGCTCCCCAGTTTGCACCTCCGCAGCCAACCGGAGGGACCGCAAACACCTTGCTCTGGAAACTCACCAGGCTGTTACACGGCGCATAGAAAATATGTCCCAAAGAACTGAAACACAGAGCACCTGCTTTGTGTTGTACCTTGGGCCATAAACAACAAATCAGACTGGTTCTTTTTGTCAGCTTAAAACCTGTTTTCCTAATTTTTCCCCTTGCTGTCTGAAACAAAATCAATTCTTCAACTTGTAACAGGCTACAGGGAAAATAGGTGTGTTGATCTGCTGCAGACTGCAAGGCAGGTTTATTTGATTCACACAGTGAGGAAAAAAAAAACAAAACACAAAACAAAAAAACAGGCTGTATGATTTCAGAAGAAATCCAGAGCTATCCTGCTCACAGTAAACTCCCAGCACCACGCAAGTGTTGCACTTCGTGGTGCTCTGGAAACAGGATAGGTGTGTGGCCACCCCTGGAAAGGTGATGGAACAACTCATTCTGGATGCCATCTCTAAGCATGTGGAGAAAAAGAAGGTTATCAGGAGTAGTCAACATGGATTCACCAAGGGGAAATCATGCTTGACCAATCTGAGAGCCATCTATGATGGCTGTGTAGATGAGGGGAGAGCAGTGGATGTTGTCTACCTCGACTTCAGCAAGGCTTTTGACACTATCTCCCATAACATCCTCATCGGGAAACTCAGGAAGTGTAGGTTAGATGAGTGGGCAGTGAGGTGGATTGAGAACTGGCTGAATGGCAGAGCTCAGAGGTGCTCAGCGATGCTGAGTCTAGTTGGAGGCCTATAGCTAGCGGGGTTCCCCAGGCAGTATTGGGTCCAGTACTGTTCAACTTATTCATCAGTGACCTGGATGAAGGGACAGAGTGCATACTCAGCAAGTTTGCTGATGACACAAAACTGGGAGGAGTGGCCGATACACCAGAAGGCTCTGCTGCCATTCAGCATGACCTGGACAGGCTAGAGAGTTGGGCGGAGAGGAAACTAATGAAGTTCAACAAAGGCAAGTGTAGGGTCCTGCACCTTGGGAGGAATAACCCCATGCACCAGTACAGGCTGGGGGTTGATCTGCTGGAAAGCAGCTCTGCGGAGAAGGACCTGGGAGTTCTGGTGGACAAGAAGTTAATCATGAGCCAACAATGTGCCCTTGTGGCCAAGGTGGCCAACGGTATCCTGGGGTGCATTAGGAAGAGTGTGGCCAGCAGGTCAAGGGAAGTTATTCTCCCCCTCCACACTGCCCTAGTGAGGCCACAGCTGGAATACTGTGTCCAGTTCTGGGCTTCCCAGTTCAAGAAAGACAAGGAACTACTGGAGAGAGTCCAGCGGAGCGCTACAAAGATGATCAGAGGACTGGAGCATCTCTCTTATGAGGAAAGGCTGAGGGAGTTGGGTCTCTAGTCTGGAGAAGAAAAGACTGAGAGGGGATGTTATCAATACTGACAAATACCTTAGGGGCGGGTGTCAAGAGGATGGGGCCAGACTCTTTTCTGTGGTGCCCAGCAACAGCACAAGGGCCAACAGGTACAAGCTGAAACATGGGAAGTTCCATCTCAATATGAGGAAAAACTTCTTTACTTTGAGGTAACAGAGCACTGAAACAGTCTGCCCAGAGAGGTTGTGGAGTCTCCTTCTCTGGAGATATTCAAGACTCGCCTGGATGCAACGCTGTGCAACGTGTTCTAGGTGAACCTGCTTTGGAAGGGGGTTGGACTAGATGATCTCCAGAGGTCCCTTCCAACCCTAACCCTTCTGTGATTCTGTGGCAGGGGCTCTCCTCATGCTCCTAGCCAATCCAGTGAGAGCTTGCTTCCTGCTTTCTCCAAAAAAGCAAGATTTAGGCTTCAGCCCTCACAAAAAACAATGGAGAAATAAGACTGCAGCAAAGCAGGGCTTGTGACAGCATATGTTAAATGGTGCAAAGCAGGAAGGGCTGTGAGGACGCACGTGGATAACTTTATCTTCCAGAGCGGATGGAGTAGTCAGCCACACACTTATTAAAACAAGTATTGGACTGTGATAGCAATCTAAGATAACACTAAGAGGTTTGTCACCCAAGGGAAAAAAAAAAATTATGCTATTGCTGGACCTGTGTCCATAGAAACCACATTTAACCTTAACAGAGGATCCCACTACACAGGTGACTCCTTACTTGAGAAACACATATACCTCGTTTGGTATACACAGACCTTTGCATACAGTCACACTCACATTTAAAAGAGAAACATGTATATATAAACAGACAAGAACGGGGTTAGGAACAGCAAGGTGACAAATTTTATTTCTCTAACAGCAAGGTAGGGCTCTCTTGCCAGTTGGCAGAAACAAAGCATTGCTCTCCTCTACCTGAAAAAAAGAGGTTGTGGATGTGGCGTTTAATATCCAGATGGTCACTATAAAGGAATCTACCTGTGATAAATAAAGAGGCAGCTATTTCATCTGCTTAATATTAACTCCTCTCACAGTGCGCTTTACAAGTCACATTCCTGGAGCGAAGGGCACATGTTTAAGAAGCCACATACAATTCCAGTTTTGCAGAGTAAAAGAGAAGGAAATCACTTTGGTCACTGGGAGTATTTGAACATCACTTCGTTAGGCTGTGCGCTGCGTTTGACAGAGCTAGCAAAGGAAATGAGAAGTGATAACTGATAGTGCCGTGATTAGATCAGCCACCTTGGGAAGGGTGCTGAAGCAGAGATATTTCACTAAAATAAGGAGAATCCTGGGAATAGATTTCTGGCGAGTGATCACAAAGGAGATATGGCCAGAATTAGAAATGGATTTTGCAGGCAGATAAAACGTAATAGATAGAAGGCAGCTCAAAATGATATATTGTGAGGGCCTACAGAGCGACTATAAAGTTTGTTCGCAGTTATTTAACATATAGAGATCCTAGAAAGACTTAACTCCAAAATACACTTGCTGTGTTATTAACTTTAATGTTCAGAAATAAAACAATGTTGCATTAAAGCTCTCTAGTAAGAAAGGAATCTGCCTTCTTCCCAGCTATCCCCTGCTGACTCCAGCAGAGTCGCATCACTTCATACCACAAGACAGAAGTGGAACAGGAATCTCTTCGTGGGCTTCTGACAGACAGAGATACATGAAAACTTACATTTCATTATTTTATCTCACAGGTAGTTGCTTTAATAATGAAGGATAACTATTGGCAGTGGTAATCAACACATTGTAATAAACTCATTACATGCATTTCTGTAATCTAACCATGTTTCTTCTGCAGCTCACAGACAAAGCAGTTCTTTAGGCTGCTACTTAGGTATTTTAGGGGAAGAGGGTTGGTTTTATTTGCTATTAAAAAAGGCTTCAGTCATTCTGCTGTTCACGTCTGTCTGTCTCTCTTCTTTAATAGGTTTAGCCAATTAAATTTAAAGACAACTAGCTTCTTGCAGTTCTGTTAAAGCACAGTGGCCAAGAAAGAGACCTGATGAGTACGCTAACTCAGGGAAAGGCTGCTACCTGCGTTCAGTCATTATATGTCAGAGTTTATCACCATAAGACAAATGTCTTGACAACCCATCTTCACTCGCTGCCGTAGTCACAAGACTTTGAGATCAGTCTATGGGCTTAACAGTCTGCAAGTCAGAAAAGGCCACTACACTGCGCCCAGGGGGCTGAGTTTGGCCCTCTGCTCCTTGCTTCATTGGCTGGTAAAGTGTTGAATTTTGTGCAAACAAATAATGGATTGTGTGTTCATAACAAGATATAAATTTCACAGTTACAGCAATATAAATCTCCGTTGCAGCTTATCATTGTATAAAGAGGTCTTCTCATCTGCTGGCTCCAAAGAGCCATATGTGCATTACTCACACTGACAGAGCAGGAATACTCATGTAAATCACCTTTGGTATCAGTGGAGAACGCACTTGAGAGAGCGAGGGTGTCTGTGGAAGCGCCAAATATTAACACTGTTTACCTACCACTGGAATACAAATTAATAATAACCATTATCACTATCACTGTATCAATGACAGCAATGGAGCATCAAATCCTGCATCCATAAAATTGGATACAACCGCCACTGCGTCCCATGAGAGCTCCCCATGAATACATGAAGGTGGACTTTAAACATCAGCCATCTACATGATCAACTACAGAGCTATTTGCTCAGGCAAAATCTTAATTTAAATCAGCTAAGACAATCAGAGTTGATAGATTTTGGCATGAAAAGGGACAAGCTCCAATTTTTGCCAGTGTTCATGCCCACACTGGCACCAGAAGGAATGACTGGCTAGATTTTCCAAAGTACCATGCTGCTTGCTTCAACATTTGGAGAATCCAAGGTCCTTCCTCACCTCCAGATATTGCACCTGGGCTGAACATCTTGTCCCTTGAGTTTGGGAACAAAAGCTTCGTTCCCAGTACTAGTACCTGGGAGTCTCCATCAAAACATACCTCTACTTTTGAAATAAAACAAGCTCTTCCCAACAGCCCATGAGCTGAATCCTGCTGCCTGACTTTGTCGTCATCGTTTTGAATGAGCGAGAGGTGGAAAGGCAGTTTCTGTCTATATGAATCAATATTTAGGTGGTTTCCTGCCCCTTCATTCATGTGTTGAAAGTGGTTTTGACAGTAAGAAATCCACTGAACATAAGCAGACCAGTAGCAGCTGCTTGAGAAATGCCAATAAACCTGTGTGTACCCTCCAAATTTCCCCAATGTTCAGATGTTATTAGCAGGTGACAGGAATTTAAATAAAGCATGTGAAATATGAAAGCAGGACAAATAATTATATTGGTGTAGAAACTTCTATACTGGCGTAATTTTTGCTCCAAATACCTTATTTAGGCTGTAGGTTTTCAGGGTCAGAAAGAAAATCTTTTTTCCACACTATGTCTATGACAGAGCAGGGTGCTTGGGATCCCTGTTGCTCTGTGGTCCCAGCTCTCACCCCCACACAATTAGCAGTAGCTAATAGTAGTAAGTAAGACTGAACACAAATTCAAAATGAAAATTACTAAGAGAAAAAAAAATCCTGCTCCAGATTTCAAAGCAATTCCTGAGCTGCCCACATCACACCGTGAAGAGGCATCCTCGTTTGAGCAGAAAGCACTTCGCATAAAAAAACAAGGGAGGATGCATAGTCTGAATAAACCACACGCAGCCCGCACAGGGAGTGGGCAGAGTACACCAGCTTCGGACACAACCCTTTCAGGGAGAAGGGGCAACTGGGCAAGACCAATACTATTCTTATCATCAGCACAGCAAAGGCTGGTTTATGCAGCCCCTTGACAAAAGATAACACTGCTTTTCTGGTAAAAAAGCCTTTGCTACTAGCACTGTGAAGTTACCCCTTCAACAAGGGGTTCGAGGGCTATATGATTGTGCCTGGCCCTTTCCTCACCGGTAGCATCTCTTCCACCCTCTTGTACAACCCTCCCACCTGACAGCACAGGTGCGAACTGCTGGGAAGCCGGATCCTACAGCCACGGTCTTTAATCGTTGTCAGTGATCTCTGAGGGTGTGCGGCCTTGTTGCCGGCCCATGAGGAACCAGAGCAAGGCCATCACCTGAGCTCACGCCGGTCCTCAACATTCCAGCAGCTGCGCGGGACGGGACCAGGAGCAGCCATGAGCCCCTGGGCTCTGCAATTGCCAACAGCCATTGCCAGAGATTAATTACTGCCTTCTGGAGATAACCCACATGAGCGACCTGTGGTGAAAGGCTTTGCATCCCTTTACCACACCTCTGAGCCCTCCACATCTCTCCTTGCTTTCCCCAGGAGTGGTCTCTCAACTATTTTAGCTTCAAGATGCTCAGCTTTTTTTCCTCAAACTGCTGCAATGGCAACAACACATGGTTTCAATACAACTAGGAAAGAAAGAAATCATTCCACCTGGAAAGCCAAAATGTTTTCTGTTTCTAAAGACACCGACTTTCCACCCCAGGCTGGCTGCCTCTGAGGTGCTGCACAGGGAGACCGCCGGAGTCACGAATAGAGAATGGGAATGTACCCATCCATCAGAAACAGCATTCTGGCTTACAAAAACCAAAAGGATTTTTAAAACCTGCTTTACTTTTCACTTTCGATGCTTTTTTTTTTTTATTTTTTCTTGTCTTGGTACAATTAAGCCGGTCTCATTTCTAGTCAGGCTGTTTCCAGCCATTGCAGTGGGCCCCAGGACTGTAAATGGGTTGCAGTTGCTCCAGTAATGAGACCTGCTTGTGAACAAGGGTGACCATCCTCACACACTTGCCTAATTTCTACATTTTACCTCATTTTTCCTACATTTTACCTCATTTTTCCCAATCTGCGTTTTCTTCCTCCTTGCACAAAGTTACTCCATGCCAAAGTTATGTCCAGAGTGAGATCTCCCGCTCGGTCACAACACAAACTGAAGCTGCAGTATTTTCCTCATCATCATTTCTCCATCACACCCCAGCCCTGCTCCTGCCAGACGTCGCAGACCAGAGGGGAACCCATCCATCACCTCCCCTGACCCCCGAGCCCAGGGGTGGCTCAACACCACCCCGCTCCCCAACACGGGGCCTAATAAGTGGGGTATGGCAACCACAGCTACAATGTCAGTACATTTAATCAAAACCCCATGACTTCTCAGCACCCATTTGAATTTCCTAAGCAATACCCTGGCTGCAACACCTCCCCCGGGACCCCGACTGCAGCGGGCACAGCGCCCAACTGGAGGTCCCCGGAGTAAACCGGGGCTGACATGGCCCCTTCAGTCCCTGGGAAAGCGAGGTGCAGAGCTCTGAGCAGAGCAGCCGCAGCATGCAGCACAGCGTCCATTAGTGGTGCTGCTGAAACCATCCCCAGGACATCAAGGTCTGCTGCACCATTACATGAGACTACTTTGCAGCAACAGAAGACAGAGGAAGGCGCAGTTTATTGATAGCTCAGCTTTTCAAAGTTTACTAATTGTAGTAGAGATTCTTCACGGCTCACGTGTCTAAAGTCAATGTCATTCCCTTTCTCTTCTCAACCCTAAATAATATTTGCTAAGTTTTTTCTATTCCTCCTTCCAGACTGAAAGGCTTTTCTCCCGCCTTGGCTTCATGAGATGCTGTCTTCTGGCCCTCCTCGTCCTGGCCCAGCAATTGCTGTGTACCTCAATGTCCTCTCCCCCAGCTCCTGCTGTGGCCTTGGCCTTTTTTTTCCCTTCCTCCCCACCCTGTGTGTGATCTTATTTACTCACACACCAATCACTACTGTGCCAATGAGAAATGTACTTTCCGTCACCACCTCTCCTCCCCAGCCAAGCCCATCTCTCAGCCTGCCTTGCTGACATCTCTTGGCTGGGTGTCTCGTCGTCAAATCAAACCCAATATAGCTGCAATGGACCTTTGGATCTCTCCTCACTTGCCCAGCCTCTCTATCACTTCTGAACAACCTTCTGCCCTCCCTGTTGCTCAGGCCTATAACCTCTTCCAGTTCCCCCATCCTTCACATTGTCACTCTTCTTGTAGTACCACCAGGCAGACCATCAGCTGATATAAGTCAGTGTAATTCCACTCCAATGGCATTACACCAATTTACAAGAGATGAGTTTCTCTCCTGGTACCTCTAAAAACAAATATATTCTATTTGACAAGTAAAAACCTTCAGCCAGGTCCCTCAACATCTCCTGGATTTCACAGAATCACAGAATCAACCAGGTTGGAAGAGACCTCTGGGATCATCGAGTCCAACCGTTGCCCTGACACCACCCTGTCAACTAGACCATGGCACTAAGTGCCATGTCCAGTCTTTTCTTAAACAAATCCAGAGATGGTGACTCCACCACCTCCCTGGGCAGCCCATTCCAATGTCTAATAACCCTTTCTGTAAAGAAATTCTTCCTGATGTCCAACCTGAACCTCCCCTGGCAAAGCTTGAGGCTATGCCCTCTTGTCCTATTGCTAGTTGCCTGGGAGAAGAGGCCAACTCCCACTTCACTACAACCTCCCTTCAGGTAGTTGTAGACTGCAATAAGGTCACCTCGGAGCCTCCTCTTCTCCAGGCTAAACAACCCCAGCTCCCTCAGCCGTTCTTCGTAGGTCAGACCCTCCAGACACTTCACCAGCTTGGTCGCCCTCCTCTGGACTCGCTCCAACACCTCAACATCTTTCTTGAAGTGCGGGGCACTTCAAGATTTATTACTGTGATCCCTTGTCCTCTGGTCTCCCAACAGCCACACTTTTCAATACACATAACCTCCTGAAATTCTTACCTGGCTTTAGCTCTCCGCTGCTCACAGCCCAGAAGTTTCCCTTCCACTCTCAAGCCTCCTGTAGCTACCCACTGTCCACTCCTCAGCCATGCTTAGCTTCTTATGCCTTCTGAATGCGCCTGAAGTAATCTAGTGTGCTAACAGTATTTAATTATCAGTAACAAATCATGCACTAATTCAGAGGTTTATTTTATACTAAAAAAAAAAGAAAAAAAAAAGCAAAAAAAAGCAGAAGAGTTGCCATGAAAGTTCAACACCCAATTTCAGATTAGGACACAATTAAAAAGCACTTGTTTAACACAACGTGGGCACACACCTGCAAACTTACGTACTTAATCACCAAGATTACATGAAGTGTTACCTGTTATTTGTGCCATCCTAATACCAAGCACTGTGCTGTCCCAGGGAAGGCACCTGAAAGTTTCATAACCATTTTAATACCAGTATAAATCTCTGCTTAAACCAAACATGCCGCAGTGTAAAACGATGCAAACCATACCACAATAACACCCTGCGTCTTCTCGCTCTCCAGAGCACATCATGAAGTCTTGCAATGGCTGGAGGCTTGGTGCTTAGTGGCTCCAACCTAACCATCACTGCTAACTTTGTATAAATGTTTCCATTTTGAAAAAAACAAAACAAACAAACAAAAAAAAAACCACACCAAAAAAACCCCACACACCAATCAAAAAAAAACCAAAACAAAACAAAAACCCTTGCATGTTTTGTTCAGTTTACTATCTACTGGAAAAAGATAAAAGCTCTTTCCAAAAAGCAGACTAGCACCTGCATTTCAGGTGTTCCATACCTGGAGGGATGTGAGAGTATGGGGGCAAGATCAGGCCCTTAATGAGAGTACTAAGCAGTTCACTGTATGTACAATGTCAGAATGATAAAATGTTAATGAAGTGAAAAGATATTAGTGAATTATTAAAATTTCGCTCCTCTCTGCAAAGCACAAAGTGAGAAAAACTCAGTGAAGATAATGATAAAAATAGGATCAAAACATTTGGATCCCTTCTCCACCTCCAACAAAAGCGCTTTACAAAATCTGCTGTTAAAATTAACATATTAATTGGGTAGCTTCTACAAATGATCTACGGTAAAACCCAGATGAAAACAAGTTGGAGTTGGGGGTAAAATGAGATCTAATCCAGTTAAACCTGGATGGGTCAGACTTTCAGCTTCCTCCCATCTCTGATAACCTCTCGTAACCCCTCTAATGCCTCTGCTCCTTCCCACAGCAAGCTCGGCCAGCAATTAAATTGGCAACGAGAAGAACTTACTGAGGGGAGTAACGAAGGAGTACTGCAAGGACAGGTCGCGCTGGGGAGCTCGCATCCGCTCGCTGTGCCAGAAGCCGACTTTACCCAGGGAAAAGGTTGGACCCTCTACAAAGGCCAAGAGAAAAAAACAGAAAGCAGCTCTGTACTGGGGAGTCACCAAGCTGCCCGGGCTGGGAGAGGGGAGCCCGGCCAGCCCGAGGCAGGAGGCAGGGCCTCGGGGGACGCGAGGCTGACATTCGGTTCAGCAGGGCGGGCGCTGGCCTTGCAAAGAACTACACAAAAAAGGACAACGGCTTTGCCGTACAGTATTAAAAAGCAATTTCCAATAAAGCTGCCGGTCTGTGAAATGCTTTCCAGAACCGAGCTTGGATTGCCTTGTACATGAAGCCCCATCTGTTAGGAAGTCTGGTACGTGTTCCTTGCAACAAAAATAAGTACGCCCAGACACCGCGAGCGGGCTGTATCAGCAAATGGGGAGCAGGTAAGCGCATTGCAATTAGGCTCCCGCCAGGAACCTCACACCCAGCCTGAGCAAACGGAGTTCACAGACAGCATCCCACCACGACCCAGTAGGAGGTGGGCAGAGGGAGAAGCCGGTGTGGGCCAAAACCATCCCGGTCCTTAAATAATACCTATTTTTATTTGGTTTTAACCTATTTTCAGTAAAAGGTAAAAACATCCAGTGTTGGAAACTTTATTATATTGGCTTGCATGGATGTAAATTCCTAATAATCCTGAAAAAAGGACAGTACCAAACAGCTGGGCAGACCTTTCCCTTCAGTGGCACCTCCTAACCCTGACCACAGGTCACAGCCCTGCCGTCTGTCTGTCCTGCAATCAGTGCTGACGCAGAGAAAGACCATCTCCAGCACAGACTCTTGAACTACAGACAGAGAAATAAAGAGAGATAAAATACTGTCCACCATTGTAGGCAGACATTACACCTCCAGCAGACCTAACCTACCCAATTTCACAGAATGTTTAGGGTTGGAAGGGACTTCTGGAGATCATTTAGTCCAATCCCCTGCCAAAGCAGGTTCACCTAGAGCACATTGCACAGCGTCATGTCCAGGCGGGTTTTGAATATCTCCAGAGAAGGAGACTCCACAACCTCCCTGGGCAGCCTGTTCCAGTGCTCTGTTACCCTCAAAGTAAAGAAGTTCTTCCTCATATTGAGATGGAACTTCCCACGTTTCAGTTTGTGCCCATTGCCCCTTGCCCTGTCACTGGGCACCACAGAGAAGAGTCTGGCCCCATCCTCTTGACACCTGCCCCTAAGTTATTTGTAAGTATTGGTAAGATCCCCTCTCAGTCTTCTCTCCTCCAGCCTAAACAGACCCAGCTCCCTCAGCCTTTCCTTGGAAGAGAGATGCTCCAGTCCTCTGATTTTGGCAGACATTACAGAATAGATGACTTCTAGGGAGAGTTTTGAAAGAGCATAGCATGTTACTCCTGTTCTTCTCTGAGAGAGGTGGGGAAAAACTGACCCCCGGCAAGCAAGTGGCCACCAGCACCTGGGCTAACACAAGGGTGGTCCTACACAACGTGAACCACCTGAAAATCATATGTCCAGCCATGGCGAGTGTGGGCCACTCCCCAGAACCCTCTGACCAGCCACCTCCAGAGCAGGGCTATCCCATTGCTTCTTGCCCATCCCCGAGGGGGGCAACTGGGGCGCAGGGAGTCTCGCTCACGTGGGCTATACAGGCAGCCAAGGTGGAAACCCTAGGTTAGACAACCAGCTTCAGCTCGGATCAAGTAAAAGTCCCAAGACTGCTAAAGGCAACTGAAGCGTCACAGTGAAGTTAAGGGGGGGTTGGGTTGTCCTGACACTTGGCAACTGAACTTCGGGCACCTTAAACGGAGCAGGATTTGCAAAGCCCTAGGAGACAGTCGCTTCTCAAAAAATGCCTTGCCTCCCAGAGCTCCAGGCTGGTTTCCCAGAATCAGCTGATCACTTCTGAAAAAACATGGCTGTATTTTTTACATTTAAATGAAATGCTGTTTTGTTGGAATCCTTTTTTTTTTTTTCCATTATTCCTGTTACAGTTTTACTTTGACTCAGCCATGAGAGCAGGTAACAAGCCAAATGCAGTTTCATTAAAAATATTTCAAAATTGTGGCCAAAGTTGTGCTGCACTGTTACGTCTGAAGTCACGAACTGGCAAATTCCAGCATCAGCCAGTACAGACCCGTTCCAGCCCAGCTTAGGCTTCTGGACAGCCCTGGCAGCCTCTTCTGCCAGGAACGGCTCCTAATACCAAGACATCTCCTACGCCAAAAATCACTACTTGAAGCTGCTCAGCATGCCAGGCAGCTTCTTACAAGTTTATCTAACTTTTCCACGTTTCCTCCTCAAAACCCTCAGTGAAAGTTCAGCTTAACGCCATAAATACTCTGTTGTGAGCTGACATCGGAGAAATGTTTATTTCCCTGAACCTCCTTGCTTACTAGAACACAATGACCTAAACCCCAGCCCTCACCTTTAGCCTGGACCTTCGTCCAAAGCCGTGTCTAATCTTACAAGCCTCCAAACCTGGCATTCCAGACGCACCAGGCTGGACGGGGACCAGTAAATGACTGGCATGTTCTGGGGCCGATGCTTATATTCTCACCCCTGACCCACATCCCAAATACGTACACACTGCGTTGGCGCATTAGCGTGAGGGCACTCGGGAAAGGCAGGCACATTTTCAAAGTTTTAATCCATTAGCAATTGCTAATTAAGGGGCAATTAATTTGACTCCGAGCTCTGCTCCTAATTTGCCTTGCAACTTTGGGCAGTCCACGTGAAATGCTACGTTTCGGCTTCCTATGCTCGTACAACTTCTGTGGATATTAAAAAATTAATTTCTGTAAAGTGATTTATGATCCATGATGAAAGGCAGTTCAAAAGTGTAAGGACTGCTTCTATTAGTAAAATAAGTGGTGCATTTTTTGATCTTTCATTCTAAGGGGGGAGGAAAGCCTATCTGAGTATCATTAATGAGCCTCAAAAGGTATAAATTGCAAATTGGATACTTTTGAAAATGCGGCCCAGAGAGGTTGGTGGGGTGGCTTTTTACAACAGCAAAAAACGTCAGGACAACACAAGCATTTAACTTCTTGCATTTCCCTCAGGAATGACTGACATCATGAAACTTTAACAAACTAAAACCATTAGAGATAAAGAGAGTAGCACAGACACAGAGGACGATGAAGGGTAAATCTAGAAAGTACCTAATCCCACTCATTTCCTTCACCGTGTAAAAACAAGTAACTGACACACTTCCTGCCGGCGACCCTTCCTGCAGATAAGGGCGCTCCCGACAACAGGAAATTCGCTTCTCTAAGCAAGCACACTTTCGCTACCAAGCCAAACTTTCTCCATGTGAACTCCACAGCAATTAAAAGCAGCATCTGGCTAATCAGACATGAGCTGGATTAAACACGCAACTGCCCGACTCCCTAAGCCTTTCCCCGCTGGCCGCCACCTGCCCGCTCACAGCAGAAGGGGGGTCCCAGCTCCTGCACCCCGCTGCCATCCCAATCCCAGCCCAGCAGCCTATGGGGACTCCTCCAGCAGAAGCAGGCGCTGCTCCCTCTGCCTTTGCCGTCCCTTTAGGCTGCTCTGCCCACAACCAGATTTTAAAGCCAGGCCTTGGGTTTTTCGGATGGCAAGATCCAAAGGTGTGGGTGGAGAGAGCGCTGGGCACCTTTGCCTCAGTGCCCTGCAGGATTTACCTCCTGATCCGTAAGACCTGCTCACCAGTCTCTGGTTTTCTTAAGAAAAAATAATGCAAAAAGTGAAATATGCAAGCAAAGAGGTGACAGAGGTCGAACTGGTCATTTAAGGTTTCAAAGTGATGATTTATACAGTGGGTGAAGCACTCAAGTGCTTTTTCTCGGCTTGGTCACTGCAAAATGAAGATTAAAGGGAGCAACAAAATGAAATGTTTCGGAGAAAAGGCAGTGAATACGCAAAGACATCTCTCCATCACAAACAACTGAAATCAACGGCTGCTGCCCAAGAAAATAAGCAAAAACATTAAAACCTTTCTTCTGAGTTTGCTGTGAAATACTTCTCTCCTGCTCCAAAAGCAAAATAGCTCTCTCCTTTCACACACAATAAACTTTCAATAGTCCAGCAAAGTAAAACTTCAATTTACCACAATAATAGTCTGATTTTTCTCATGCTGCATACATCAGTAATGAAGTATATTTTATTCTCATATCTCTGCTTTTGTCCTCAAATAGCATGCTATAACCGAATGGTGATTTTTTTAATTAAAAGCAATTGCACAGGGTTTCCCATAGCCATTTGCCACCTTTTTTTTTTTGCAGGTGAGGCAGAGTTGTGAAACGGCCTTAATATTCAAGTCCAAATCATTACATTTTAATATAACTTCATAATGCGGAGGAACAGAGGGAGGTGTCTAATCAATCCCAGCTTTCTCTCCCAGGACCATAGATTACCACAAAAAGAAACGTGGCCTGGTCATTTGATTAAAAAAAAAAAAGTCATCCCTCGCTACTTTTGGTTTTTAACCCCCTTGGCCCTCCTACTTTGAGCCTTTCCTTAGGCCCACCAGCAGCAGCCTCTCCCTGGCTGCCAGTCTGGCTGGGGCACGATGCCCACCATACGGAGGGCAGCCCAGTGGGCAGGGGGGCCGCGTCACCCAAAGTCCTCCTTGGGTGGAAAGTGTGGGACAACTTCCAAAGAGGAAAGGAGAAGGTGGCGGCACAGGGTTTTATTGTAAAATGACCTTGATTTGACAGGCACATTCTCAGGTTTCAACAGATGCTGTGGGAAAGGCAACAGCAGCCAAGGCGGTCTGCAGGCATTTCTGATGAGATGCAGACTTTTTTCTTTTTAAATAAAGGGGGGGGGGGGGTAGTCTTCTCAGTTTCCATGACAACAGTGTCTCCACTTGTCTGTTATTAGATACCATCCGCTTCCTGTGTCTAAATTTTTAAACCAATCAGAAAAGTGTTTATAGATTTTACAGCTCCTGGGACAGTCCCTCTCCTCCACGAGAGCTACTTTAATGACACGTAACGCTTAGGCAGCCAGGGCAGCAAGGCCTTTTATTTTCACCTGCAAAGTGATCACAGTTGACGTTGTTTACTGGCTGATATGTGGGCTACGCTGGAGAAAACTGGGGGTCTGCTGCCCGATTTACCGTGCCCATAACAGACGTTACCACGTTTGGTTTTTTTTTTTTTAATACCACACAAACTAATTTTCATTGTTTGCTCATTTCTGTTTCTGATTCATCCCATGAAACAGCACGAGCCCTCCCAGCGTGAAAAAAGATCGTCTAAGAGATGCCGTTATCCCATCAGAGTAACGGTCTGCTCTGATGTAAATGGCTCCACAGTAAAGCATCGCCTGCTGCAATTAAAGTTTCAGTAAACTGGGTTGTAAGAGCAGTCATGCCATAGCTGTGCAAACAGATTTTCACAGACATATCTTTGATGATACAAATAACAACTAACTGCAGCGTAGTCAGCAGTTTAATAAAGAAATTCTTCTTCAGGGTGCAGGGACACATGCATATATTGTGAAGAAATTAATCACGATAACTCCAGGTAAGTTATAACTCAGCACTGAAGAACAGTAAGCAAAGGGGAGCTCAGGCGAAAATACGAAAAAGCCTTTCCCGGCGGCTCTCACCGACCAGCCTCACCGGAGGATGCCCTTCAGCCGCGTGTGCCGGCACGGACGGAGCCCGGGAAGTACCGAGCGGCTTCTTCCCGGGCACGGATCTAAGAGTCGGCGGCACGCAGGGACAAAAGGGAGGCGGCGGGGTGGCTGCCCACCCCCGCCCCGCCAGCGCCCCGGCCGGGGCTGCAGCCGCCGCGTCCCTCCCACCCAGGCCGCCCGCCGCGGAGCCGGGGCCGGTGCTGCCGGGACACTGCCCGCCCGGGATGCGGCCCGGCGGCCGCCCCGCACGCGTCCCCGCTGGCCCCGGGGCGCCCTTCCCCCCGCCTGCCGCCGGGCTGCCACCTCCGCGCCGCCTTCCGCCTCCCCAGCGCGGCGGGGCTGCGCGCCCGGCGGGGCTCGGCGGCGGGACGGGGGCGGGTAGCGCAGGGCAGCCCTGACTAACTCCCCGGGGCGGCGCCGCCGCCCGCCCGCGACAGCCAACGGGCCCGGCGGCACCAAAAGTTTGGCCGGGGCTCCCTGCTCCGGGAGGGACGGGGTGCGGCGGGGGCTGGCTGGCACCCACCCGCCCGCACACGCTCCCACCCACCCACACTGCCCATGACACCGCGAAACGCCACCGCCGCGGCCGTTACCTCCTCGCCGCGGCGGTCCGCTGCTCCGCTCCGCGCCGCCGCCGCGGGGGTGGGTGCTCCCCGCGGCTGGCCCCGCTCCGCGCCCCGCGGCGGGAGGCAGCCGCAGCCAGCGCCGCCGCGTGCCACCCCACCCCCGGCGGCGGCGCCGCGCCCCGCCGGGCCCTAGCACCGCCCGCTCGCCCGCCCCGCCCCGCCGGGCCGCCCCCCTCCCGCCCCGGAGCTGGCGGCGGGTACCTAGGCCGGGCCTCCCCGAAGGAAACTTAGGGAGAGGGGGGAGCGCGGTAGCGGGAAGCTGGCGGGGGCGGCTGGAGGTGCCGCTCCCCGGGGGGAGCGGGTCCGTCGGGCCGCAGGTGCCGTGGGGCAGGGGGAGGTGGCGGGTGGCCGGTCCCACGCTTTCCTTTTCCTTTTCCTTCTTTTCCTTTCCCCACAGGGGAACCCCCGCTCGGGCCCACTGTCCCACGGGGGCGCCCGCCCGGCCCGGCCTGGCCCGGCCCTGCGTGGGCAGGCAGCCCTGCCCTCACCCCAGCACCCTGGAGGGGCGCGACCCCCCGGTGCGTGCCTGCACGCCTTGGCCACCTGCCTTGGCCAGCCGTGAGCGACCTTCGTGTCACTGGAGCCGGACTTCGATGTGCTGAAAACTGAGACATGCAGAACTAAAACTGCTATTTTTGTTAGTGCCTCACCAGCCGGGAGCTCCAGCCAAGGCCTGGCACCTCGTTATACTGTGTCCTTTGCCGCCAAATAACAGAGAAAAGTCCCCAAGCCGGGTGAGATTACAGTACCAAGGGTGCATCCTGCCTCCTCCTCGCTCCTCTACCCCTTCGCAACCCTCATCCCAGCCTCCTCCAGCTGCCTGTCCTGCCTTGCTCCCATGGAAGCAGGTGAGAGGGAGCTTTGGGCTGAACTTTCCACCCATCTGTGAGTGCAAAGGCTGGCAGGGTCTCAGAGGCAGCTGGTGCCATCAGCACTGCCACGTGCCCAGGGAACTGACAAGCCTGTAAAGGGCATTTAATCAGTTGTTGTAAATTTAGCTTTCTCCAATCAACCCTATAGAGTGACAGCTCAAGGTACGTGCAATTGCTGTAGTGATTATAGGAAAAGCTTAGCTTTATCCCTTTGGATTTATTTTGCCACAATGTGGGAGTGACTGGTTCGAGATGGGATGAGATTTTTTTCCCCAAGGGATACATCCTTTCCTTGACAATGAGTCTGGCCAGAGGGCAGAATGAGAGCTGTGTCCTGCCAACTCTTTGTCCTGCCTACCCAAACTCCACTACTTGACTGTACAGGGCTCCCAACCCCAGACCCAACACGCTTTGGTGTGGGAGTGACACAAAGAAACCCAGATTCTGCACCACCATGTTGCAACCTTTGGAAGTCAACAATATACAAAAAGTAGCGACTCTGAATTTTGATGATAGGATTTGAAAAACAATGGGATGTTTTTCTGTGTCTGTATCAAATACAGCTTTACTGGTAGAAGGGAACTGAAACATCGTTTCTCTGCCCTTTTTTCTTGTTGTCTCAAGATGGATTTTTAAAAAGCCAGCCAGGGCTGAAGGAGCAGCTCAGTCCTTTCATTCGTAAAAATTGCTGGCATGAAATTTCTCCTTGCTCCCACCTTGGTCCTAGCCGTATCCCTGGGCACGGCTCGTCCGTGCAGATGGCCGTTACCTCCTGTTGCTTCCCTGACACTCGCCTCTGCAATGGATGGATGGGCTCGGTTTATTCCAGAGTGAATATAAAACCCTGGGGTTTTCTGAGCGAAGTTATAGTTTTCCTTTTAGAGGCGGTTTTGGTGACAGGGAGACAGAGGCATTCCCATTCCACAGGATTCCTGCATAAGACATACAGGTACCTTGTTCTGTTCGGTTCAAAGTTTTCTACTGACTGCTCTACAATATGCCTAAGACTGCAGCAGGAGAGATCAGCCCTGCCCGCTGAACGCCCAACGGTGCCCGTACAGCAAAGCACTGACAGAAAATGGGAAGGCGTGGAACAAACTCAACCCCGAGACCCTTTTCCAAACTTGTTTCCTAGTTCAGATGGGTAGCGGTTGGCATGGCAGCTGCTGGAGATGCTCTCAAAGTAGAAACACCTGATTTAGTTTTAACAAGAACACCCCCAGAGTAGCTGAGCCGATGCAGCTGGAGCTGGGAACCCCGGGCATCATGTTAATAACAAGACATCTCTTAATTGTTTTTAAAAATATTAATACCTGTTTGCAACATCAGCATATATGGAAATCCCTCAGATGCCAACAGGAGTCTCCACGAAGGGCAAAATCCTGGCCCCATTCAAGGAAACCCCAAATCACATAATCATCGTAGACACTGCAGGTGCCAATTACCCTTTGCAGGGCTACTCCATATCAACGTTATAAAGGCGGTGTTTTTTCCTGTGCTCACTCATTAACTCTAAGCCAGGTAATTTTCCTAATGAAATCAGTAGTAGCATTTCTTTGTCCCTTGATCAGGTCATCTGAATTACTCTGTGCCTGTATCTATACTAACCACAGCAGTTTTAAACCTCAGCCTAAGTCCCTGCAAAATTTAGCCACAAGTACATGCATTTCCCTTCTTCTGCTGTTCGCTCCCAGTGAGGCAAGCTTCAATATTCTTTCATTTCTTCCTCCCACACATGGATTTGAGGCTTTCTTGCATGCTTTGTAGCTCTACTTCCCACCTCTTCTTCATTGAGATCTTTCCTAAAGAAACGAGTGTTTTAGAAGAACCACATTTGCAAGGGAAAAATATTAATAGTGGAAACTTTCTCAGAGATGCATTTTTCCTATGTCTCCAAGTGCACCTTGTCTCTCTGTATCAATCTGTTAACTCTCCCATGTAGAGGGCTGCTTTGTTATCTGCATCTGCCAGATTAAATTAGTGGAGATTAAATTCTTACCTCTCTCTAAACAGGGGAGAATTTATGATTTATGCTGTAGAATGCTTTCCCATGTCCCCACCAGTCCATTTTGTCTAATTCTCCTTCAAGTTTTTTATTAAGGCTTGTTTTCTTGGAGAGTCAGTAAATCTGGGCTCTCCAGCTGACAGGTTATTTCTGGCCTCTTGGCCCAAGAGTTTACAGCCCCCAGAGCAGCCCTGGGGCACAGGTGGGTCTTCTCCTACCTCAAGAAAAAAATGTCCCTGCTGCCTCCTCTCTGCTGCCGGCACAAGGCGGTGCTTGCTCCGGGGACAGACAGATGAGAGGCGCTTTGCCACAGGGATCCCTCTTGGGAACGGCTCCCGTCCCATGGGGCAGGCAGCTCAAAAGGAGCTTCAAGGACTCACTGTAGAACCATGGGATTATTGACCACGGGGCAGAGTTAGGAGGGGTTGCAGGAGCTGTGCACAGTGCTCCCGTGCATGCCCTGCTCCACAACTCTGTGGTGTTCTGTTGTTACCCATTCCCTTTTTTCACTTCCCAAATTGTTTATCAAGGCTGGGGAGCTTCCCGGCCAGGTATTGTGGGTAGTGGGAGCCACAGGAAAATGAACATAACTGCGGCAGGAAATCTGTCCCCATAAAACTGCTCACTTGTCACTTCCAAAATGGCATTTCATAGCTGTGCTGTTTACCTGTGTTGATTCTTGAACATGTTTAGTCTCTTCATGTGAACACAAAGATAAAAATGCCAGTGCTTTAAGCCAGATCACGTGTTTTTAAGGGCAGGAAGATGTCAGTGACTTCTTTCCACTTACCCATTTGCTGTTTGTATCTGACAGTGTAAAACCAGAAGGCAAATAAAAAAATATTCATCTACGTTTTCAGATATACCTAATACACCTAGTTTTTTGCATGTCTGACTTGAGTTATACTTAAGATTTTCGTAGGACAAATAGTCACCTATGCAGTTCCAGGCCAATTTACTATTGCCTCTCAGATGTACAGGGCATATGGCCCAGGCCCTACACCAAAACACTCCTGTTCCCAGGGCTGTACACCTGACCACTCCCCCACGGAAGGCTGAGGCCCAGACAAAGTAGTGAAATGCAGGGGGATTACGGTAATGACATTCCCTCTTTCATGCTTATGAATCAAGTCCCACTCACATTCCCCACGGACAGCCAGGCAGACCTTTTACGGTCACAGAGGGGTACTTAATTATGCACATATGTGTGTTCTTGTACTACTTTAATAACAGTGTAAGAGTCACTTGAGCAATAGATTTGATTTTATGAACCAAAAGGATAAAACTCATGTTCTCTGGTGGACAATGAAACTAGATCTTTTCCACTCTTCCTTATTTTATTTTTGTTAATGTCACCCTTAAACTTTGAATTATCCTGCAAGTATTAGGGCTCATTAACTTTGTTTTGGCTTGTACTTTGTGTTAATGGAATGTTTTTTTGTAACAAATATGAATCACTTCAATGCTAAGGCTTAAATGTTTAATAAAAGTAATTAGTAGAACTACGTGTGAGGACTTATAAGAAAGGTGATGGTGTTGTTATGGTTACTGCTGTATCTCTGGTTGTCAGTGGTCTTTCTGACTTACACTCTGCTTATGTCAGGCCTTGAGCTTTTACGTTTCCATGGATGGGGTGATCTGATTCTCACACGCTTACAGCAAGCTCCAGCCTACATACCCTGTGCATTCTCCAAGCTCATACATGTATGTGAGAACAGAGACCTTCAGCCTTCCTGCATGACTCAAACAACATTTTTAAAACAGAAGAGCCATTTAACCATTGAAATAAAGCAGGTTGGTTAAAAAATATTTCACATCCACATTATCTTGTAATCTTGCTGACATCTACTAAATTAAACATCTACAGATCTGAGCACTTTCAACCCCTTTTGGAGTCTTGTTCTCAAAAACCTCTGTTTAAATGGTTCTCTGTAAATTCTCTGGGGTCTTTCATGTCTTGCTTTCCAGGCACCCACATTCCTCCCAGGAAAATGTCTCCAGCGAGCCGAGCAGGGGCCCAGCCAAAACATCACAGTGAAGAGCACTTGCTTTGTTTCCCAAGTGTTCCCTCAAAACTGTTTGCCTGGATCCAGCTTCTCTCTCCTGGGTGCACGTCTTGACAATCCAGCTATTGAAGTAGCTCGATGTATGCACACAGTAAACATGTCAACACATCACATTCATAAATTATTGCAGGCAATGCCAGATCTGCCACAAAGATTTTTCGACCGGAAGCGATAGAAGAGGATCTTCAGTGGCAAAAATGCTGAAAGACTGAAAGCAAAAAATAAGAAGAAGGTGATCTGTTAACCTCATGCAACTAGGATCCAAGATGACATATGCTTTATGGCCAGTGGAAAAAGGACAGACGACTATTCAGAGGCAGATTTTAGAATAATGTAAAACTACCAGAAAACATTATGAAGCTGTTCTGGTACTGCCAAACGTAGTCCCACCTGTCTGTCTGAGGGGATCACTGGGAAGCATGGCAGTCTGTGATGTTTTGTAAAACTAGTTTTCCTTTTCAATTCTTTGATCAATCATCCTGGGGTTTACACAGTAGTTACAGCTGTTACTTCGGTTGCAACCACTAAGTTTCCGTCAGTTTTTCTGGCTATTCCAGGTCTAGCCTGAGGCAAAGGGATGCTCACTTTGCCTCCTCATTCACATCAGCAGCAGCTCTCTAGGCCTTTTCCCCCTCTCCCTCATTCTCCCACTTCTTCCTGTCCTTCTCAGGCTGCCCCTCCATGCTGCCAAGCACAGGCAGATGTGCTTCCAGATGCGCTTCCTGCATCTAACTTGGGGAGTTCAAGGATTTTGCTCCCCAGCGTAGCTTTGCTCCTCCTGTGAAGTGACACTGCTGAGCCACCATCACACCCCGTGTGACAGCACCCGTCCCCTTCAGCAAAAGATAACCCAGCTCAGCCCAGACCACTTTCTCGGGCAATTCAAGCAAGTCTACTTTATTTAGCATAGAAATTGATTAAAAATGTAGAGCATCCCAGTTCGCTGTGGCTTAGGAGCAGTCAGAAAGTGCTACGATGCTGCTGCAAGATCTCCCAGAGCTCTTTGCCAGCTCAGCAAACCCAGCCACCCCATTCCCAAATCCACCACGGAGGCTGTGGGCTGCTGCAGTGCTTCAGACCTGGCTAGAGCAGCACATGCATAAAGTCAAAAGAGTGAAAATCAGACCGTTAATCTCTTAATCTCTGTTACTTTGGGATTTGTCCAAACTTGGGGCAGCACCTGGTGTGATGGCTGTGCCTGGCAGCTTCCCGAGACTCGGCTTGGGTGGGTGATGGCATTTTTAGCTCTAGTGGTGCCCAGGGCTGCGGAGGAGCAACTTTGGGTCTGTTCTGATGTTGTGCTAACTTGCTGTGTGCCACAGAGGCTAAGCATTCGTTCTGAAAGGCCACATTTTGAAATTCCCGTGTGACTTCATCTGGCTTCGCATTTCCCAGTTATGTAGATCTGCTCCTTCCAGCAATGTTGTTAGCAAGGCTCCCGGTAGATCGTACACTGGCCTTCACCAGGGCACTCAACAATCAGACATGTTAATTTCGGCAGATATTTATTTCCAGCATCTTAGTTATTTCATTGTCTGTCAAGTCCAGAGATGAATGGCATCTGATTCATTGAGTCTCTTTTTTTTTTCTCTGCTTCTGATACTGTCTTTGCCTTTCACATGTGAACAGAGTAAATGAAGAGGAAAGAGATTTTTACTACCATGCTGTTAGTCCAATATGCCATCTATGTGTTCGATACCTTTTAGGTGTTTAAAAAAACCCTGATACCTGTATCAAAATGAAGGAAGTGAAATTAAACAAGGAAACCTCACAGGTATTAGCCCCCATACCTGATACAAGCAGTAGGACTGGGCTGTTGTACGCAAGAGGATGAGAGCTTTTTGGCTGTTCTGCCTTAAGAGGGATGGAGAACCCTGGCCAGAGATTTCCTCACGATCTCCCTCTTTCTCACTTGCCAAAGTCTGTGCTCTGTTCTATGAATCTTGCCTGGACTGATGTTAACAAGGCTTTGCTGGATCACATTTAATTGTTTGTATATTTGGATTAATTTAACATGAGCTTTACTGAGAGAGTGTTCCCTTCTGCAGGCTGAGAGCTTTCTGTTTCTAATAAGCATAACCGCTGTACTATTCTATGGTCATCTCCTTGTCTTTGAGAGAACAAAACCTCCATATTTTATTGGGATGAATCAAAGACAGTGATCAAGTTATCTCGTAAACTAACTTTATGTGCATCTCATTAAATAACGTAAGTCATAATAATTCAGTTAATCAGAAAACAGAACTTTTTCTGCCAGTTTTTTTGCTTTTCTTACTTAAATGTTTATGCTCCAAGGGTAGCCCATCTGGTTTAGATTGTAGGATTGAAATCACAAGACTTACCCACTATCCCCTGACTTGTAATTCTGGAAAAGACTGGAAGTAGTTTGGCAACATAATATGTTTCCCTGCCTCCTGTAGAAATAAATCTCCAGCTTTGGAGTATATTGAAGCAGACAACAGGGTAATTTCGAGACACAGACCCAAGCTACAAAATGGGCAGCTGAATCCAGATTCAGATTTCTAGTAAGTCAGTGGTTGGAGTTAACGTTGAGGTTCAGGCTGGTATAAATTAAGTAGGGATTAGCTGTGCAATCTACATTCAAGCCCAAATTTGGACATTGCACCCCATGAAGTTCAGCAACACCTGGATGTCTGGGTCTGGTCTGAGTCTCCAGGCATTTCCCCCCAGAATCGAGGTGTTAATAATCTGGTTCCTTCAACAGTCCGCTGAATACAAACACAAATGAATGCTGTGTCTGCAGCTATTGCAGAATTGTCCCTTGCAGGCATTTGCATGGCGATTGTCTCCATACCATTAATATACTACCATTCAACACTCATGCAATCAGAGAAACATTATTGTCTCCATTTTACAGGTGGTACATGAAGGCGCAAAAAGACTCAGTCACACATGGAGTCTTAATACATCTGGGAGCTGAGTCCCCAATGAGTGCTGCAGCAATGGGGCTGGCTGTTCCCCAGCTGCATTCAATGTGACATACTGCTACAGATATCTGATACCTCAATAGCACCCTCATTGCAGAGTTCCCAAAGCCCTTTACAAAGGTGGCTGTATAGTCTTCTTCCCAATTTGCAGGTGGAAAATGGAAAACACAAGTAAATCCCTATGAAAGGGTTTCTCTACTGTGGGTCAGCTTGGAACATGGGGGCCAGTTTTTTCTCTTGTCTTCCATTAACATGTATCTGGAGTGATGTCACCGAGGCCACACAGATCCACACTACAGAGATAGCTGTGTCCCTGTGCTGGGGAAGGAGCATGGCCCCGGCACGGGTGGGAAGGGACTGTGTGGCTGGTGGTGGTTCTTCTGCTGTGCGGCTGCATGTGGAGAGCACAGGCTGGGGCGGCAGAGGGATGGAGGGGTCCCAACTCTGGTGCATCCACCCTCTATGTCTGAGCCCAAACACTGGGAATAACAAAATTTGTCAACATTTTCCCCCTCAGAGTACAACTCTCAAGAGCAAGTGCGACCATTGTTTAGACTAGACAAGATAACACTGTGATAAAATACTTGAAATAACAGAAGAAAATACAAATGCTGGTGGAGATGGGAGGTCACAGCCTATGGATTCCAGCCAGCAGATGCTGGCACTTATTTACCCATGAAATTCTGGTTCTGTAACCTGTTATGTCACTATTGGAAAATGAGGTTATGAGCTGTGGACTTGGGAGGCCCAGACTCTGCTGCAGATTCTTTGAGGCCCAGGGGCAGATGTTTGGCCTCTTGCTGGTTCAGTCCCTCCCTATGAAATGGGGATAACAGTTCTTCCCTACTCACAGAGCTGCTGCACAGAAAAACACGTTAACAAGTGTGAAGCCCTCAGCTACCAAGGCAATGAAGACCACTTAAATGCAGTAAATAGAGCAGAAAATGCCGCGTTGTGTGAGGATGCCAGTTAGTCCACGTTGCTGTGGAGTTCAGCAAACGCCCGCTGCTCACCGGCTCTGACGTACAGCATGGGTCACCACCTTCTCCAATACGAGGACTGTAGCCTCAGGTCACCAGAAACTCCACAGCTACACCAGAAGATCCAATGCCTGGCATCAGCTGAAGCATTTTACCCCTAAACCCCTCCTTCAGCTCTGCTTTGGTTTTTCAGGGGCAGGCATGGAAGTTGCATGCAGCACCTCCCAACCCCCTGTGCCATGTGGTCCCTCGTGCGCCTGCTGACAAACACTCACGGAGATAACTTCAGCGTTTTCATTTACAGTATTTGTTCCGTATACCTGGTTTTATGGTTGTTGTGGGAACCATAACTGGAATTTGCTGACTTTGGTGCAGACAAAAATCTCTGCACAGGGTAACGTGGTCCAGCTGGGCGCAGGGCAGGGCTGTGGAGTTGGTGCTAGTGTCAGGAATGGTTAGGGGTTTGGTGTAAATCAGGGGACTGCTGTGTGCCTGCCGAAGCTGGAACTGGACTTAGATGATTTTTCAACAAAGATGCACATGATATTTTGCCCAGCAAGCTTGCTTTCCAGCCAGGCGTTGCTTCTTCTCCTGCTCCTCCTGTGGGAACACTGTTTCTCAGGGGCTCATCCTCGCTGGGAGGATGGACTACAGCAACAGCTTTGCTTGGGACCGTAACCGAAGATGGAAGCAGTACCTCTGGGCAAAAACATCCAGCTCTATTTTCCTGGAAATGTCTATTTCTGAAAAATGCAATGCATTGAATAACAGTGCATCTCTGTTACCAAAACATGAGGGACTCGGCCTAAAGACCCTTCTAAAAAATGCCTGTTAGCTAGTGCAGGCTGGGTTGCTTCAGGCAAAAATCAGAAAAGCGGCAAAAATCTTGTTCTCCACAAAGATGTTTTCTGAGCCCCAGGGCTAGGTCATTTCTAGCACGGGAAGTTCAGGAGCATGTGGGCAGTCAGACTTGGGGAGAGCACCCCGGCTCCCAGCTCTGGAGGTGCTGCTCATGCTGTGGCATGTAATGGCTCTTCACCATGTGTGTACTACACTTCACTCCCCTAAAGAAGACAGGACATCACTGGGACAAATACTGCCCCTTCACTGTTATACACACATGCAAGGTACACATGGTGCTGTAGTGGATTTAATTTACTTACTGTGAATTAAAATGTCCGAGCATCGCTACAGCTATACTGGCATTGCGCTTGCCAGAGGGAGAAACTGAACAAGTCACTTAAGGCTGCACAGAGAAGGGAAGGAGCAAAGACTTTGGGTCTCTGCACTTCTCACTAAACTTTCTTCCCTGGACAGTGTTTTGGCTCCACAAACACAGCTCCTCAGGCCTCCTCATCTGAGAAGTGTCCTCTGCGTGACTTGCTTCCATCAGAATCAGCTGTTTAAAATATTCAGATATGCCTCCCACCTTTTTTTTTCACTTTTCCGCTGATCCTTGAAACACAGATAATGTCCCTCTGCAGCCAGACTTATCAGCCAGGAGTGCTTGGGTGAGCTGTGAAAAGCGGCACATTCCCTAGTTGTTAAAAAAATCTCCTAATGCCTGTGTAGCAAGCATTGTTCCGAGATGTGTAAAGACACAACACATATGTTATGGCTCATTACGGGAAACGCACCAAAAAGAGCAGCTACATACAGACACTGCATCTAAAGCCATTTGCTGTGGGATTGTCAAGCAAAAATTAAGAGGGAGTTTTACTCAGGGAGAGCAGGGCTTTGTTTTGAAAACAGGCTTGCTGACCTCAGTCTAAACAATTTGGGATCAAGGTCTTACTGCAGGAGGGACCTCAGGCTCTTGCCCTAAAAGAGATTCATGGATTACAGAAAGGCAATGAAGCAGAGGAAAGCAATACGTTGATGCGACCCATCGCCAGCTCCGTGCCAGCCATTTCAGCCAGCGGCTCAGGTGAGCCCGTCCCAGCCCCACTCCCAGCCCGGCTTGTGGGTCTGAGCTGAGCATTTTAGGGCCTGTCCCCAGCTGAGCAGGTCGGTCCCTGCCTGAAGCTCTGCTGGGTGAAACACTTAGGCTTCGCCCCAGCTCAGGCTGCCAAAGCCACGTGGCCCCAGCAGCAAAGGTGGCCCCAGGTCACCTGGCTGCTGTACCATGTCCCTGAGACCTGGCAAGGGGCGGGTGGCATCAGGAAAAGACAGTGGCACAGGCAGAGGAGTGGGAAAACAGCTGGGACCTGGGACATGATGTCGGTCCTGTTTCCTCCCTGCTCCAAGTCCTGCACAGATTATGAAACAAAGAGGACACAGGGACATCAAAGAAATCGGAATGGTGCCATCCACCACCTCCCAGAGATACTAAACACAATACAGAAGAAAAAACATTATCTCCTGGGAGGTTAAATCAGCAAGCCATCACTGAAAAAGATAAAGGGAGACAACTTTCCTCAGGAAGCAGCAAGCACAGGGTCCTCAGAGGGATCAAGCAATCAAAAAGACTCTTTTGCCTTTGTTTCTTCAAGTCAGGAACAAACCAGATGCATATGAAATATTTAAAAAAAACCCAAACCCTTGCATTGCTTAGTATGCTGCGTTACTGCATGGTGAAAAAAGAGTATTGTAACTAATTGTATGCTTTAATGAGAAATGGGGTTGTCTCTCCTCACTCCTTTTCCCTGCAGAAGAGATTGGCATGCTCAGGTCTGGGTTTATCCCCTCAATTTTACACTGGCATTTGCTTTCATGACTACAGCAGTACCTTTCGTGGCTCCTCCTCCCTTGCTCCACCTGAAACCAAAACTCCTGGAAGCTGAAGGAAGGTCCATGTTGCAGCTACAAGAAGATGTGGCTTCATTGCTTCAAATGGAAATTATAACAAAGATTAATTTATCCCTTCTTTGAAGAATCTTAAAATGATAAGCAGTGAATCTGGCCTCATTTCTGCCCATGTTTTGTCCTGAGAGAATTAAAAAATGTAGTTTGGAGGTCACCAGGCTGCACAGTGTCCTCTCCAGAAACCATATTTCAGGGCCTTTTACTCAGCCAGGGACTCAAGGTTGGCTCAGTTTTCTCACACTTGCTAAACAAATGAGAGTGTTTCCCACTGAGGCTATTCTGCCTTCTGCCCTGGAAGGCCGGGGCATGTCGGTAGGAGAAGCAAGAGACCACTGGAGTCAGGCTGGGAGCTTCATATACTGCAGACACACAAAACCTTGAACTTCAAAATTTCAAACTGAAGGCTGCATACTTATAGAGCAAAATAAAATATTTTGTATTTCCGGTACTGCCCACTGTGATAACAACCTATATCAAAGTGTCTGTGGTATTTCTGGAATGCAGGATGGCTGCATATTTGCAAATCAATTGGTGAAAGACCCTACATTTGTAATGATATGAGAGATCACAGGAGCCATGATGCAATCACTCTGACGAGTATCTGTTCTGTCACTCAGCTGCTAGCAATAATAAATGATGGGTCTAATTCAACAACACTCACATCTAGCTTTTATCTATAGGGAAGTCTCAAAAAGTAATCTTCCATTGCCCTGCAATGAAACTGGCTATATTTTTTGATGAACTGTGCTCTAAAACCGTGTCTGTACTTGTTATCACCATGCCTTGGTTATGAAAGCCTAATGCCAAAAAAATGAACTTGCTTACTACATTATCAGGACATGCTTGAGTTTTTTTCTGCTTTCACCATCTGCTTGCTTTCATATGCTTTCCATTACTGAGACAGTGTATTACACTGCCAGCAGAATTAGGAGGAATAATTTAGCTCCCAAAACAAACATGATAGTAAATACAATGGGCAACATTCTGCTCTCTCTTTAGTCTGTTCAATCCGCTGAAGTCTGCTCTGTGACACCTAACTGGGTCAAATTATTTTCTTAATCCTAAAGGTCCAGCTGGAATTGACTTCAGTGAGGAAACCTGGGTGTAGATGAAGGAGGAGTGCAGCTCACATTATGCCTAACATCTAATTTAATGGAAAAAGGGGTTTTCTTCATTGCTATGGTATGCTGCACTTTCGAGCTACGTACTGAAGTAGGTGCAATCTATTTAAGGCTTATCTGACATGTACCATGCATGGAAATTGCAAGGAAAGGTCTTCCCAGGCTGGTGTGCCTGCTGAGTGAGGGCAGGCAGCAACACCAGCTTCACAGAGCAGCAGCAAGCAAGAGGCCCTTTGAGAAGCCTGTTGTAAAGGGGTGGCTGAGGAGGGCCTGTGCTCTGCATGTGGGCTGGTGGGAAGAGAGGCATCCCAGCACAGCGGTCACCAGCTATCGGGGACTGCAGCTGCTTCACCCTCTTATGAAGAAGACCTGGACACAGCAGGCTCTGCTGACTGGCATGCCTTGGGAACCCCTGTCTGGCGCTGGACACATGGCTGTACTTGGGGTTGGCTTGTGAAGGAGAACAGTGGCTAGACTGAAAGCCTGTTTGTGTTGCGAGAGCACAGAATTTCTGTGCTGATCCAGTAAGGAGGTGGCTCTGTGGAGCAGCCTGAGTAAAAGGAAAGCCAGACACATCTGGTGGTATACGAGAGACCAGGAGCAGAGAGGGAGGCTATATGGCAGCGTTGCCACACCACGCCATAGTGCATGCTAGGAAAGCACCAGCTGCATTGTTGGGGAGCGCAACCTGGCTGCAAAGGCAGTACAGGCAGCTGGTGCAGGGAGAAGCAGCATCACGCACTCACACTCAGTCCACTTTAATGAGGAGTACTGGCCTTTGGGGTTATACCTTCAGGAAGGGAAGAGCTGGTGCCAGAAAAGAGACTTGTTGGGGCTACCACTCCACCAATGGGGTTGTTACTCATATCATGAATTGATGTGAGTGCTTCTGAGAGCATAACCTCATCAAACAAAAGTTTTTCAGGGGTCACAAACAAGAGTGCAGGCTTTGTATTAACAAAATAGAAAAAAAGATAATACCTTTATATGCTATAACATGAAAAATACAAGCATGTTAGAGATCTTGTAATGACTTGGGCATTCCTGTTTTTCTTACAGACAAAGAAAAATATGGTTCTGTGTGTGTTCTTCTCTCATTCTTCTGGGGAGTCATGCACTCAGCTTCCATGAATGCTCTTCAGCATTAGTCTCGATCATCACTTCCACTAGTATCTCTGCAAGGAGATGATTAGTCTGAATAAAAAGAAAGTAGCAAAGTGAAGAGGTTCACTCCGTTGCATAGGAAGAGCAATGCAGATGAAGGACTTGGAGGTGAAGCTGAACATCATCTCTTTATTGCATAATTACACAGAACAGAGAAGCACCACTTGTCACTGGCTTAATGCACTCTCCCTTCTGCCACATTTACTAAAGCTTGTTTTCAGGTTTCACCATAAAAGAAAATGAATGGAACTAGGTTTATCTCTGAAATGAATTGAGCACATGGCTGCTGATTCTTTTCACCCATACAGCACCATTTTGAATGTTCTGAATTAAATCACTGCTTAACAAAATAAACCGCAGTATATAAACATTAATTAATATTCATAGTAAGTGAACTTCCTCCCAGATTTACTTCTGGTGAATAGAACTTGGCTCTAGTCCTTGAAAACCAGCACTGAAAGAGCAGAGCTGAAGCTGGTATAAATTATCGTTTGTGATGGCAGTGTCACAGACTAGAAGTCTATCAATGTGAATCATTGTAAATCAGGAAGGAACTTACACAAAATGTGCTGCTGCAATAAACAAGAGGCTTTCGCAACTGAAAAGCACGATTGACATCAAGTTGTCGATTCAATAAAACATTACTTTCTTCATGGCACACGAGCTTCGCTTTCACAATATGGCCCTGCACTCTTTTGCATTAGGATGTTAGAAACCTTACTTCCTTGAGCTGTTTGACCCAGTCTCCCCCCAGCTGGAGAAGCTGCATACAAATGGAACTTAATAGGAAATTTACGATATTAACACACTGTTAATGTTTTAGTGGTTTTACTTTGACTTCATAACACGAGGAAAATAATTTACCTGGAATATATATAGCTAATAGCTCTAGGAAACTTGGTTATCTAATGTAGCATCTAGCTTACTTGCAGAAACTGTAATGGATTCTTCTCTGTGACATGGTAAATCATAAAGATTGCATAAATAGGTAGATCTGAAGATGAGAAACATTGCTGAGGATCTACCTGGCAACAGGCACCCATTGGAAATCAAATGACCATTTCAACTGCCAACATGGTATAAAACTTTTGTTATTGGGTTGCTTGGTTGTGGTTACTTGCAAATTATTTGATTATTAGAAAAGGGAAGATAATAACCAGGAAATATTTGAGCTCAGCAAGTTGTATACACTTCCCTGATGACTTCTAAAATTTGTCTAATCACATACAAATCAAAACAAGTTAGTGGGATCAGTGTCTTCATTATTCAATCCACTTCAGTTCATCTTATGAACTGCAAAATGGTTCTTCACGTATTTGTCATGATTAGGTTAGGTTTAGGAGTGACTTATAATAGATGGATGATGGAGTACACAATAAAGGATGAGGAAAAACCAAGGAGGCTGGTGTCTCTGGCATGCCTCAGGCAGGGATGATATGTGGTAAATGTGCTAAGAGCACTCCTTTCCTCCAGAGGGGTGGTGAACATTAGCATAGTATTTGTACAGTTCAGATATTCCCAATAAAGACCCTGAAATACCTGTTCCTCATAGAAGGCAAACAGGTTTGCAAGAGAAGACTTTACTGCCTTTTTTTTTCTTTTAAATCTGGAAACCAAGCTTTAAAAAAAGAGAGAGAGAGCAAGAAAGAGAGCAAAATTTTAGCCTTTTCTTTTTTTTTGGGGGGGGGGATGTCACATTAAACTTCAGTGCAAGAAGAAAAAAGAAAGGGTGTAACTGAAAATCTACATGATTCAGCACACAGATGAAAGTATGTGCCTCTATTCCCTCTCAGCCTAAGGCAGAAGATAAGGTTAAGAAAAGTTAGAGAAAGGGCTACTTAGTCTGCTAGTGCAGATTAAAGGATTTGAAAGGCCTAAGGAAAACACTATCCTAAAAATGACTCGACTTGCTTGTGTTTCACAAATCTTTGGAAGGTACATGCTGTTCAGGAAAAATGGAAATAGGGATTATCATGGCAGATTAACGTTGTAGTGCCATGATGTGGTAGTTCATAAAGGAAAGAGAAAAGGCAGCATGGATGGGAGGCAATCTGTTCAGGCTAAAGTAAGTCAGAGGAAGGATAGTAAAAGCTCGTTCTGCTGCATCTCTAACAGCCCCCAGGAACACCATCAGGAAAGGTTGTCGTTCTCCATAATGCTCTCACAGAAATATCACGTCCCATGCCTCGATTGCAGAAAAAACACTGCAAGCAATATTATGGCCTAAATACTCATGGATACTCAAGACTCAGATTGCTTCATCAAAGAGCCACTGAATCAATATGCAGAGTGGCAGTTAAGATCTGGTTTTAGTGAGCAGGGAACGCATCACACAAGAGCTAATCATAGACAAGAATTTTGCAGTGAGCAGGCATGGGCTGGCTTAGTTAAAATTAAATCAAAGAATAAACAAAAATAGACCTGTTGCTATTTATTGAACTAACTACCAGGAAAAAATTAGTGAAAATAAGTTGACCAAATAACTCAAGGACTTCAGTTTAGGAAGGGCTTGACATTTAGATCAAAGAAACCTTCGAGTTCAAGTAAGTTGGGGGGAAAACCAACAACTTCTAGTGAGATGCTTCAGATCTAACAGGATGAATAATCACTTCAAAACGGCTGTTACTCATAGGGAGATCAGACGTCCTGGGTTCCCAGAGCCAACCTGAAGCATAAAGATTGTCCTATATATATCCTGGCAAAAATTTCTGAGACACTACTGAACTCTGGATTTTCTCTGTGCCCCCTGCTTCAGGCAGCGAGAATGACCCCGTTCCCTTTTTGCGATGGAAAGACAGGGACTTCAGCCCTGCACCAGGTCACACACCCCAATGCAAGGGACATGCCTCTTCCCACAAGACCCCATGTCCCTTTGAAAACAAAGCAAAGTTAATCACTTTAAGTAATCAAAGCACTTACAAGACATGGAGAAAGAGACAGATCAGCAATGAAACCTGACTGGGAGGTCAGACTGTGTAGAAATACAGTGAAAACTGCTGAAAGTAAAGCATTGCAAAGGGAATGAAAATAACAAACAAACTCTCAACTACATAAATAAAAGGAGAACAAGGAAAAAATGGAACTGCTCTGAAATGGGAATGATGTGAAGGTTAAAGGTAATCCAAGTATAGTTCCAAACCTAAATGAGTACTTTATTTTGGTTTTCTGTAATTACAGTGATATTGAATTTAATGGGAGAAAGCTGGATGGACAATAGGAGAAAAAGTCCTTGCCTGGAAGTGTAAGGTAGTGCGTTCAGGCAGGGAAGGAGGGAATGAGAGCAGGGGATGTCCCTCCCTGACTCTGAACAATGCAGCCCAGTAACCAGGACACCAAATGACACCATCAAGGGGCACCAGCTCCCTGGAGAACAGTGCTGGTAGCACCTACGGAAAGAAAATGAAAAGTAATCTGGACAATTACATGTCCTTTCGCCTGAGATCAGTTCTGTGCAATTTGTTAGGGCAATTTCTGAATAAAATAAAGGTTGAGGACATGAAAGTAAATGGGATAAAATGTAACCTGAGATTACTGAATAATATATTCTTCTGGAGAAAGAAAAATGTTGTAACTATCTGGACTTTGGCAAAGCACTTGCAATAGTGTTATGTGGGAAATTACCATTTCATCATCATCATCAACATAGAATGGTTTGGGTTGGAAGAGACCTTTAAAGACCATCTAGTTCCAACCCTGCTGTCACGGGCAGGGACACCTTTCACTAGACCAGGTTGCTCAAAGCCCCATCCAACCTGGCCTTGAACACTTCCAGGGATGGGGCATCCACAACTTCTCTGGACAACCTGCACCAGTGTCTCTCCACCCTCACAGTAAAGAATTTCTTCCTGATACCTAATCTAAATCTACCCTCTTTCAGTTTAAAACCATTACCCCTTGTGCAATGCACAGCACAACCATGCAGCAAGCAGTGATCTGGCCAGTGCAACAGGACCACAGGCTTTGCTGAAGAAGGAAGGATCGTGCTGAGAGAGGTTTCTGCACAGGGAAGCACTGAAAGTAATGCCCATGGACTGCTCTTGTACAATGACTTCGTCAGAGGCATTTACAAAAAAAGAAGTTATATTAATATATAATATTTAAATATCTATTTCTATTAATAAAATGTTCTGATACAATAAATTTAGGAAGCATTGCAAGCACAGCAAAGGGTCGGAATTTCACACAGAAAGACCTAGATGACTTTGAAAAACAGAAATGGGCTGAATTTATCTGGAAAAGCAAAGGCTGGTAACAAAACTGTTGCAGTAAGATGGAAAGCTGAAAATTAATTAAAGAAGATAAAATCACAGGGTACTCAGCTGCAGGGTGAGTACTTCTAAAAGATGATCATATGCACTCCTAGACTGCAGTAAATGAACTCAGAAATGTTATTTCTCATCCTCAGAGAAGCATCCGTGCCATTGCAGCCACTGAGGAGGGTCCCCTGCAGACCTCCATACTGTTTGGGTAGCGGGTGACACACGAAGAGGAATTCAGACCCAAACAGATGGGGAAGGACTTCTTCCAGGCCTGAAGGTCTGCCTGTCGTGGACGGGGAGTCCGGAGGAGTGGGGGCTGCTCTGCTTAGAGAAAGGCGAGGTTGGGAGGAGGGAACACAGTAAGGAAGCGAAACATGAAGGAGCGAGAGGAACTGGTTATATTCAAGTAAATCAGTCGTGCATGGGGCAACGCTGGAGAAGAAGCCATCCAGACTCATCAGGGCTGTGCAACTAGGAGCAAGGAAAAGTCCTTCAGAATGGGGCTCGCTGCTGCGGGTCTCGCCGAGCCCAAGCAGACCTCATGCCCAGCAGGGCGGGTGTGCAGGGCCATCGCAGGGCAGCAGCCCCCTCCGAGAGGGTGTTGGTGCAGATGCAATGATGCGGGGAGGTGGCACATGGCACAGAGGGCTGAGGCAGAGCTCACAAACCCCACAGAGCCCACGCTGGATTCCTGTGGAGAGACAGAAGTGTCTCTGCAGCACCTGCCCCGCTGTGGACCCTGGCCAGACTGGACACTGGCCAGAATCTCACCTTTCCCTCCTCACTACCTCAGATAATGAAGTTTGGCATATTTATAATTTCTTTTGCTTCTTGTGCATACTTCCAGGTATAGACTGTCCTGCAGCCTAAATAACATGCTGGTAGCTGAACAAGGCACTTCATTTCTGTTGACTGGGGGTTGCATCCTCTCATACTCCAAACCAGCAAAACTACATTAGCTTGCCCTGGCTAGAGATCTAGCCAAAAATATCTATCAGAGGAGAGAAAATACATGAAAAAACCACAGATATTAAGCAGGGCTTTGTGTTGTAGCTAGCACTGGTGCCCTGAAGGCTCTGGTTCACCACGGGGTCCTGGTGTGGGGAAGGGGGTAGCACTTGCCAAAGGAAATGCTTTTTGCTGTGTTAGCTTCCTTCCTGCTTCGCGGTGCTCTGAGGCTCAAATCCACACATTTTCACAACTGCCTCAAGAAATGGCTGCATGAGGCATAGGTGAGTCTCTCTAGTATTGCCAAGCGTATCCAAATACATGAGCGCTAAAGCCAGCTATGCAGGTGAAACAATCTTGACTTCTGTTTCTGCGCTACTTCAGCTGGACCTGAAATACTTACGTTTTAAGGAGAGTCTATAAATCTAGCTGCACACACATACACATGCATTCATTTAATTTCACTGTTATAAGTAGCTATATAAAACTCCACAAAAATAATTTGACAGATTCCTACCCCCGCCTCTTTAGCTAGGTTATAACAGCTAGTATATGAATTTATATTTTGGACCTAATACAGTAATTGCAACTTTAATAGTGTATTATCCTTTTCCTCCTGATGGAACTGGCTAAGAGTTTCACCCTAAAATTAACCGTGTACGTATACAGAGAAGGATGCTTAACCTAATAACAGCCACATCATTTCTGATCTTTAAGAAAAGCTCAGTGTAGGATGGGTAGTGCAACTCTAATAAAGTGATTGTAAAATGTCTTTTTTTTTTTTCAAGGGCTGCAATTTACAAAGTTTTACCACCATATTCTTAACAGGAGAAGCCTGGCAGTCAGGAAGAAACACAAAATAGCCTGGCTGGCAGGAAGAGAGGTTTGGCTGTTTGCCACCTGGGGTGAGGTGTCCTCAGCAGCAGGAGGGGGAAAGCTGTGGCCCTAAGAAAGCCCCAGGATGCAACCATCCTGGGCCTGGATGGGATGGCAAGGAGTCAAATCTCCTGGGACACGAAATGGTGAAACAACTCAGGAAGATCTTAACTGGTAATGTAGAATTGCGTTTCTCTCTCTTACAGCTCTTTTCTTTAGTAACAGCTTTCACTGTTGCCAACCTACATTTTTGGCCCTTGTTTTGCCTATATAAAATAAACATATGCCTTTCTTATTCAATTTTATCCAGTTATGAGATGAACAGACAGTTCTGTGACAGCAATGATCCCCTCCTTACTGGGATGAAAGGGGCATTTGGGGTATATCAGGCTGCTCTCTCCATCTGTCAGCCTCTGCTGGGTTAAGGGTTTCCGGGAATCTGGAGAAACATCTCCCAAGTTGCAAGGTCTTGGCTGCAGGCTATCAACTTTGTGGACGTTTGTGACGTATATAATACAATTAATCTGACTGACATATGAATAGAAATGCCTGTGTGTCAAAGCACCATAAGAAACAAGAGAGCAAGGTTTAAAAGAATATCCCATGCTGATTACCAAGGATGCAACTGGCAGAAATTGAGCTATAAATGCTGAGGAGTGTGTTCCCATGAAGACCTGTTGGCTACTCTGCAACAAGGCCCCATTAGAGATGGCTGACCAGCAGAAGTCTTGTACTTTTGTAACAGCAAGTTGGGAGCAAGGATATATACGACTCTTTTGCTATTGTCCTCCTTTTGTCTCAACAGGAAAGGAATTTATAACCTTAAAAAGATAAAGGGGAGCAACCTTGCCTTAAATCCTTGGAGCAAGGACTGAGCAAGATTTGAGGCCAATGTATTACACCACAGTAATTTCTCAGCTCCTAGAGAGCACAAAAGGACTATCTGAAAGGGAGTTTGTCATTACTAGAAAACAGGAAGCCAAAAGACATGGCAAGGGCTCAAGGCTCAGCGTTTCTCGCTCCTGCCTCCCTGGGCACAGGCAGAAGAAAGCTCTTGAGGAGGTGTGAAGGCACGTGAGAAATGCATGTTTGCGCATACATGAGCAATCTGAGAGAATGAGCCTGAGGGACTGGAAACAGATTTGTTTAAAATAAAATCAACCTCCCTATTTATAAGGTCTTACACTGAGTTTTGTTATATCCATTTCCTGCAACACATAGTGACAAATGTAGGGAGGAATGCTCATCACAGCCTTTTTGTCAAGCCCCAGGGAAGTAGAAGAAGTACCTGAAACTTTGAGGTCATTCCCCTCTTGTTAAGATCCCCTTTATTTCTTCCAAAGTACCAAATTTTCTGGTCACCAAACATCACTTCACTTTTGATGAAACACCATCCCCTACTTCTTCCAGTGATGTTAATTTTCCCCTCTTTACATTTCGCTTGTCAAAATGTGCCTTTGTTTTCATTTGGAAATCAATATTGGTCAAATTGCAGCCACTCACCAGTGTAACACCCCTTGGCCAGGTTCAGGATATTAGTAACAAATTATGTACTTCTGCATACTTGTGTCTCGCTATTCGGTTTGTTTTGTCTTTCTGCAAAAGAATACTTACTTGTATTTCACCCTCAATTAGAATGACATTATTTACTTTCTGAAGGACCTAAAGTTAAGATGTTATAACATAATTCGATCTCATGCTGCCTTGTGTATGACCTTTGGTCTTTCTGCTAAATACCCTGAACTCCCTTTTTTCTACAGTTTATCATGACTCACCCGTTACAATAAGTTTGTTTCACTTGGTGGAGTCTTGAGTACGTTAATTTTGGAATGAATTTTCTAGTACAGCTGTGATATCATCACTAGCACTGCTGAGTTTTAGCAATCCAATTAGGAAGATACAAGAGAAGAGATTTCTTAACAGAGGTAAGTCTCCTTTAGTACTACACTTGATATAATGAAAAAGGGAAGAACTGAAAATAGGATGGTAAATATATCATTGAAATGTTTTCTGGACCACTGGGAAATGCTGTCCCTCCTTGACATGTGGGTCCGTGCCCATCGCAGGCCCCCAGTAAACACTGACACACCCAAAAGGCAGGGATCTCTCACTGGGTAACCTTAAAAACATATGAGGTAATCCTGCTTGTTGGTTCAGCACTGGTGAGGTCACATCTCCAGTATGCCCCAAGGAGGACCTGGAACAACCAGGGACATACTAGATGGGAGGAACAAAAGAGATCAGCTGTCTAGAAATCACAGTCTGCAAGTACAGGCTGAATGAACCGAGGTTGTTTAAACTAAAAGGAAGTCTGAGCAGGGACACAATAGCAGGGACACAATCCTTTAAGTACAACCAGGCTGTTGCACAGAGAAAGGAAATAAAGTAATTTCCATGCCCATGATGAACTGGAGAGGAAGTAATTGCGGGGAAGTAATGGATGAGAATGTAATTGCAACAGTCACAATTTGAGAGATTTAGGTTAGATATTAGGAAAACCATGAACAGGATAGAGATGCCCTAAAAGAGATTCTCTGAGGTGGCAGTGAAGTCACCGTTAAAGAAGGTCTTTAACAACAGGATAAAAAAACTTCTTTCAGGATGTATAATCTGACTTGCAGTCAAGCAGAAAACCAATGGCTTACAGCCAAATCTAGCTCTGTTCCATAAGCCACGTCTACCACAGCAGCTTCCATGTAGGTCCTCACAATTCTAGTGCTCTGTCTCAGTTCTGGTAACTACAGGGAAAACAATTCTCCACATGTAACTCACCTTCTAAAAGTGAGCAGCATGGGGTTTATTGACTGAAGGATGTAGCAACGTAGATGTCAAACCTCCTGGTACACCATGCAGAGACCTGTGATGTTCAGGCATCAACTGGCTCACATCAGAACGTATACTGTTACACGTGCCTTCCCTAAGCCACATTATTTATATGAACCATTGCATTCTGCTTCGTTTTATGCAAGTGGGAAGAACTACAAAACACAGTGAGTTCAAAAAGAGCACTGCCATGAGCTTGAACAGCACAAGAGGCCAAAGAAAGGGCAGCCTTTAGTATCCTGGCAGGCTCCTAAACATTATCTCACTTCAGCCATGCCCAGATGGCCCTTATCTATGCTAAGGAGGAGCACATTTTCTTTCTATCACAGCAGCAAGATGCTCCAAGGCTGTTGCTTCACCCCTGGTATCATGGCTCTGGAAGAAGCTGCAAGAGAGGCAGGACAGAGCTGCAGTTTCTGCAGAGCTACCACAACACTGCTCAGTTTCTCTGTGTGTCCCTACTGTGGATCTTCTGCATTTCCCTGAGGTGTGAAGATGAATTTTCAGGGCTGTAGCCTGGCTCCAGCAGTGTAAGAGCTGGCACTGGCCTGCTGGGATTTTGACTGTGCAACACCCCTGGAAGGTCTACACCCCAGTTCCCCGGGCTGCAGCTTGCAGCCCGCTGTGTAAAAGGCATTAGCTGCGACTGGCTATATTACACTGTGATGGATAGAAGTAGCCCAGCTTCATTTTGATTCCCAGTTTCTGCATCACCGTGGAGAGTCTCATTGAACTGCCACTTGCTGGAGGAGGAAAGGAGAGTGCTTTTTAGTAAGAAGATCTTAATTTCTGCCCTGGCTGATGCCAGCGGTAGCCACTGCATGAGGCACGGTGACAACTGTGAAGTCCTTTGTTGGCCCATGGCTTGTAACAATACATATGTAACTCCCTCAGGCTTTGTGAGGGTTAATTAGCTAATGTTCATGAAGCTTTGAAGATAAATAACACTCTGTAAGTGTTAAGGATTGCTATCCTGATGTATCATCAGGATATCAGGGGGTTACTTCTTGCTCTGCAAGGCGCAGTTACTTCAGGTGATCCAACACAGCAAGCTATTTTTTTCCCTATTTGTGCTAAACTTAAAACTTGATTGGGGAATTATTTCAGTGACAGATGCAAGAGTCTTCTTTTCATGCCAGGCTCCCCTCACTTACAGAGGCCATGTCCCCACTGCTCCAAAACTGTGTTGTGAGCCGTGCTCCTGAAAGGTTTATTTAAGCTTTCCAACACACTTTACTGCAGGAGAAATCACGCTGCCGGGATGCCCAGAAGAGCAGATGCAGCACACCTAGCCCTGCCTTTCTCTTCCTCAGTGACAACATACTGTATTGGTCCAAACACACACCTCTGTGGAGCGGCTTCTGGGGGATCTTCTCCCGGGCAACTAGCAATAGGACAAGAGGACACAGCCTCAAGCTTCGCCAGGGGAGGTTCAGGTTGGACATTAGGAAGAATTTCTTCTCAGAAAGGGTCATTAGACATTGGAATGGGCTGCCCAGAGAGGTGGTAGAGTCACCATCTCTGGATGTGTTTAAGAAAAGACTGGACATGGCACTTAGTGCCATGGTCTAGTTGACATGGTGGTGTCAGGGCAACGGTTGGACTCGATGATCCCTGAGGTCTCTTCCAACCTGGTTGATTCTGTGATTCTGTGATCAGGATGCCATTGGAACAGCTTTGAACATCAGTTTGTGGCTGACTGCTCACTTCCAGATGTATGTAATACACCAGTAATTTGTTTTCAGTTGTCCCTGGTATCTCTTCTCCAACAGTGATAGAAAACAAGAGAGACTGTCATGTTTGGAAACCAATTCATCTATAAAGACATATACAAATTTCAGAAAATGATGAGGGTACCTATCTGTAGTACCCCTTCCTAGACATGTATAATCACAAAACGTTTGTGACATATAAGCTGCAGCTCAGATGCCAGCAGTCCATCACACCGGGGCTGGACACAATTCACTGCTTCTGGAATCTCACCTGGCTCATCTCTGAGAAGAAATGCTTCTCCTAAAAAGTAGATTAATTCTCATTCAACCCTGGATGCTTACGTTTGGTTGTAACTCCAAAACAACTGTCAGCTCCAAAGCGTATTAGAAACTGGAAACAATATTTGATGAAAGAAAAAGGAAAAAAAAAAAAGAAAACTTTTCTAAGCTTCCTGGGAGAAGAAAGCCAATTCCTTGACTGGCAGTACAATGGAGGGCTTTCAAGTACTCCACTCAGTCCTAACATTCAGGGGGACAGATTTTACAAAGCTAAGCAGGATCTGAAAGCAGGCATCGTGTAGTATATTTGGTAGTATCTCTTGGTACCCAATTTCTATCAAAGTCATTGTAAATCAGAAAACTACAGTCTGACCCTGACTTAAGCACTTAAATCTCTTTAGTTTTCCTTGGTTACTCTGAACCAACATTGATTAATAGATTTAAAAATGGCAGAAAATGAAACATATGCAACATTTTTCCTAAAATACTGCTCTAGTTGGATGAGCCAGTATTTTCTAAGGGAGAAGCTGGTTCATTAAGGTATAACAATCCTTCCAGTTGGACATGGTTGGAGAACCTTAGAAAAGCTCTACAGCTCCCATCCTCTGGAAAGAAGGACGGGGCTTTGCAAAATTCAGGATAATTAATTCTTTCTCAGCCTCCCTGGGTATAAGATTTAATATGTGACATAAGTAAATGCATTTCATCATTCAAGCAGAAGTCCACAAAAATTTAGGCAAAGATATGAGATGACGTTACTAATATTATAATTCACAAAATGTTGTGTAACTTGGACCTAAAACAAAGCCAGAAATTCTGAAAGTTTCCTGATTTGTGTCTTTATCATCCCAAATCTGCTGTTTTATGGAAAGCCGAAGATAATAGACTCAACATATTGCACGTACAAAGCCAGAGGTGGTACCGTCACTTCAAATGGCTGCTGGAAAGCGTGTTTCCTACACCACATGCATATACTCATTCTGGAGCACTTCTAAGGCTTGTGCAGTACAACTGTTTAAGAATTAGAAGAGGCTGCTTTCTGATTTTTCAGCTGATTTTCTTGCTTAGCCTAGAGAAGAGATATCTCTGCTTTTTAAAAGGATCTCTTCAGAGCAGTTACTGAATTGGTACTTCAGGCAAAAAATTCTCCAGTCCTCTCTGGAGAGGAGGCTAATGCATAAGCATAAGGTTTCATAATTTTATCCAGATAAAAGTCTCTTGACCTTCTAGTTCTGGACAAACAAGCCATGCTGCAGTGATACTAATTGAAAACTGGAGGGTCCAGCATTTTTTATAAAACTTCCAAAAATTTAAAAGCTTCCTGCTATTAATAATCAGCTAGACAAACATCTTCACAAAAAAAGGGAATAGCAGTAGCTACAGAGAGTTAGACAGATGACCACTCACTCTGGCTTATTGTTTATTTCACAAAGGGACTACTATGTGCTCTCTCAGCCAAAATGACCCAGATAAGGCAAATCTGCGTTTTGTAACCATAACTGACTGAGACGCAAAGCTACAAATCCCAGCAGGGCTGTTTCAGCTACAGCACCATTCCTCTTGCAGTTTCTGGTTTTCATCCCTATGCTATTCACATCTTTTCAGCTCCAAAATGTTCCCTATTTTTAGCACACAATTTGAATTAAAAATTAAACAAAATGGGAAATAGCAGACTGGAAATCACTGTCCCAAAGCACTGTATGCTAATTGCAGACACACTACATGTCTTGGCCCCATTCTTTTTCCACCCAGTTGAATGTCCCTCCTTGCTCCTGTACTTGTCTGTTGTCCTTGTTTTGCTCAGTGTGTACTTAGTTCTTTCTTTGCTTTTATCTTCTCTTAGTTTCCAGTTATTTCCTTTCTCATAACACACTTGCTCTTCGGCTAATTTCTAACGTGCTTGCACCGATGAAGCTCCTATTGACTAAAAAGCCGAGGAGCACGTAGGCGCAGGAGAGGACTGGAAAGGACTGGAGAGGGACAATGACTTCATATAGATGAAAAATTTAAGTTGCACAAATAAAAAGTAAATCTGAAGCATAAAGCTTTTACCCATCCAGAACTGCTTAGAACTTAACAGAAAATAAAGGCCTTGTAAGAGGGCATGAGGATACAATCACTGTCTGTTACTTGCTCTTATTTACAAAGCCCAGTCTCGTTGCCTGGTAATGCACAGGTGAATAAAAGCAGAAGAGTTTAAATGATGGAAATGCAGAGTAACTTCCTGGAGCAAGCACTTATTCCATCAGTATAAATGCCTTCAAAATTGAGTCCCTATTCTAAGAGATTAGTAGTATTACAGTCTGCTCCAGAGACCTCTGAAATCAGCAGAGATCTTTCAGTCTATTTTATCTGGCTTTTGATTAGCCTCTTCGCATAGCCTAAAAACAAGACAAGGTACAATAAAGCTGAGAAACAAGGAACAGGGAAGGAAAGGTTTGCCAGAATATTACAGACAACCCTCATTAATTCAAGAGAATTATGATGTCAAGTCCCAAATAGCTGCAAAATGTTTGAACTAATATGTTCTTTCTTATCCATACTTTATTTTTAAAGTGGAATCATTATGCGAGTGTCATCTGAAAGATCTTCACTGCTTAAATTTGCCACATTAGCCTTAAAGTTACTGCTTTACTAGAATCCAGGATTACCAAGGTTAATCTGCAAATAGCTCTGCCCAGGAACACCGCAGGTTATATCTCTCCTGGCTACAAAAATCATCGAAGTTCAGACTCAAGTTCATTGGACCACAGGGCCCAAGCCCATCGCAGCCGCGCTGCTTGCCTCTGGCAGCTGGTGCATGCAGTATTTTGGCAGGCTGGCTCCCATTTCCCATACCTCTTGTCTCTGCATGCAGGCACCTTTGAGGACAGGCAGCCAGTGTGTGTCATGCCCTGAATCTCCAGCATGGCCTCTGACAAGCGTCAGAGGTGCCCAACCAAGAGGTCAGCTCAGAGCAGTTTTTCCTGAATAAGGTTCAGAGTACAAGCCATTCCCGTACGTCAGGACCCTGCTATTGCCCTAGACAACACAGCTACCCTCACATTGGCAAAAACCCAGCACGGAGCAAAGCAGCCCATCACGATTGCAAAAGATGCATTTGAAAGTCTGAGGGACACCGTTCCACCCAGTGTTTACAATTGCCAAACACATAGCGCTTTCACTTAGTATGGCTTTGCAACCTACATTAGCAGCAGCATACACGTATCAGTGACCTGTTGCAGTCTGCCCAGAGGCACCTAGTGCTCTGTGTACACAAAAAATAAAATAAAAAAATAGACTGCTTTGTCCCAGTTCAAAGGGCCTGGGGAACATCCAGGCCACTTTACATACTCTAATACAACCAAGACATTGTGTGGCAGTACCTTCTGGCCTCTTTGCCACAAGTCAGCACCTATTCTTGCTGCAGGTAGCATCACAAACAGGGTCAGAGTACCAGACCGCCCAGCTTCTCATACCAGAGGTGCTTAGGGTCACTTAACCAGAGCTCAGTCCTGAGTGCCCTACTACAGAGGCAGTATATTAGCAGGAACCCTTACACATTCAACACCTCACAAACAGGGCAGGTGTTTCTAGTTGTCTCTGAAGGCACATTTGGAAGGTGTGGATGAGCTGGGTCAAGCCAGCTGGGTGCTGCTGACACCTGTATCACTCGTAGGGCTGGGACTTGTGCACTGGCCAGCTTCTCCACACCAGCACAGGTTAGATGCTTGCAAACATACTGCAATGAACAACCCAAAATGCAGAAATCACAAATGCAAGCAGGCCATGGGGAAAGGGTGGGCTCAACTCCAAGCTGATAAGAAAGTGTAAAGGTAGCCAGAGAGACCATTCATCTGCTTAGCCTTTTAAGACAGAGCATTTGGTCCATGAATTCCTGCTGGGTTTGGTAATAGCGTACGAAGATCTCTTTCACTGCAGTTAGCATGTGCACATCACTGCATACGCAAAGTGTAAGGAATGACCTACTTTGCACGGTTGGTGGTTATTTTCCAAACCTGAGTATCTTGGTCACATGAAAAAGTCAAGTTATAACAACCTGTGCAAGGTGTTTGGGCCATGTGCTGAGGCCATAGCCCCAGTCTGTCAAGCCTGCCACACATGAACTTCCCTGTGAACACATGGCTAGGCCCTTTACTTGAAGAAGTAGCACAGAAGAATATTGCACACAAATAACTCTTCTGATTTTGACAAAGAAATTAAACTGGGATGAGGGTTCAAGGAAGGAAAAAGAGGGTTAGAGGGTGTTCAAGGAGGGGAATGACCAGAGCTCCTTCCCCAGAGATGGGGGGTTATTGCCAAGCTGCCTTAGTACAAGTGTCATTGCACAAAGTGCAGTAATGGTGTGGGAAGCTTGCTATTTATACAGAAACTAAGCAAAAAACTGTTTTCAAACACTGCTCTTAAGGACACTTCAGTGCCAAGGCAGCCTCTACACTGTGGGCATGACTACTTTGCAGTGAGCCCTACCGTCTGGTCTCCGGGTTATTGGAATGGTTCTCCACAGCCCTCTCTGGCCTCCTGCATGCCCAGTTTTCTTTGCATGGAAAGAAGTATGTGAGGGAGGTGGAGGTGTTGGATCTGCAGCTTGTATCTGGATGTGGGGCTCACATGGTCCTCAGAGAAGACACTCAGAGCAGCTGTCATTCAGCAGACCAGCCTTGGGAGTGTGGGGTACACATGATGCTGGCATCTTGGCTCAGGCTATTTCTAGAGCTACAGAAACACCAGAACAAGTTGAACGAAAACAGTTCAACGCACGATTGTATAGACTGGTGTTTGACATGCAAAACTTGATCTATATTCCTTAACACACGTGTTCCATGATCACTCTAAAATCACTCCTTACAACATCACCTATGCTTGAAGCACTTCAGAAACACTAGCACAGCATCCAGGGAGGGGAGGTGTTGCTGGGCCTATTTTAACGGAGCAGCATGTGGAGGTACACAAAGGTGAGTGATCCTGTCACAGCAGGGAGTTCGGGCTTGTGTTTACCTGGACATAATATTTTGGACCATAACAGAGCTGAAAAAAATCATTGTTTGCCCAGGGAACTAAATAAAGAAGGAAGCTGCTTTACCGGTGATTAATGGAGAGACAGGAGTATGTTTGCTTTAGCATCGCCCTTCAAGGACCAGTGCATGGGTCCCACAAGGCAGGGCTGCACAGCTGTTTCAGTCTCTTCAGCCCTAAAAGTGAGAGTGCAGCTTCTGCCAGGTCGTGCTTCACATGCTCAGCATCACTGCCATTGCTGTCAGGCCATGCCTTGGGATATCTCTTCCTTGCACCTTTCCCTACGGTGCACATCCACAAGTGGGATTGGAAAGAGGAGCTCATGGCAGGTCTTTCCTGTCCCCCACAGAGCAGGGACCCGCAGATGCTGGCATGCGACCCACGGTGCTGCTGGCCAAGGGATAAAATACACCCAATGCACCAAATCTCAACCTGGCCCCCGAGGCAAAGAGAGGCACAAGAACAAGTGAAAGCAAAAGCACAGGACCCCAGGGACTGAATTAGTGCTGCTCTCCCACGACACCTTCTGCGGCACTGCCTGAACTTTACTGTTGAGATGCCAAAGGTCTTCAAGTACCAGATCCACTTCTGGGTATTTAGGTTAAACTGGTCTGGTCTGATTTTTCTAAGTGGAAACTCACACTGCAACTCAACACATGGGACCATTTTAGATAAAAAAATAGATTCTGTGTTTCTGCGCTTTTCAAGATATTCACTCACTCTTCACCTTTTGTTTTTATGCTTGCGACTTCATTTGAATAATAAGAGAATATATCAGCTGTTCCCCTATTCTTTAATGCATTTTGAATAGTATTCTTTCCTGTTCTTGTAAAAGCAATGTTAAAGGGACAAATCTGGCATACAGTTGAGGTAAAAGATGTTTTATACTATCAGAGATCAACAGGCATCTATTTAAGAGCTTACTTATTTAATTCTTTCCACTGAAATGTGTTTGAATGCAAATAAGTATGTTCTGACAGTATTTTCTAATTGAACACAGAAATATTATTATATTGAAATATCAAAGCCTGGAAGTAACGTTGACAGGAAACAGATACAAACAGAAGTGCAATGTTACTAAATGTGAAAATGTGAAAAGTAAACAAGCTGGCTAAGTAAAAGGGAATTAAGATCTGATCTCCGTTTTCTAAGCTGCAGTGTCGCATGAAACAGAGAATAGCAGCTCTTAATGTGTTATCCAGTATGATAATTTCTCAGAGCACAGAAATACAGAGAAGCATCTATTTTAGAATCCATTAAGTTGAAATTCAGTACTCCAGCCTTCTGCTTCACAGTAGCAATCCATTTTTTGTCTTCTTAAGTACATACTCTTTTTTTTGTTTTAGTACCAATTATTTTTTTTTAATTTTCATTGCATAAACTTTAAGGAATTCTTCCTTTTGATGTGTTTTATGTCAAAATGTTGGGGTTTTTTAAAATGCAAAACTCACATTGTAGTACTTCTGAAGAATATATACTTGCATTGTTAAGAATTGTTAGGATTAGTAGCTAACTTGCTTAGCATGAGTAGCTAGATTTGATGAAACCTTAGGCCGCAAGCTGTGGACTTTCACCTAGAAATACTTTTGGCTGGAACAGAGTTCATTTTCTTAGTAATTTTCCAGTAGCTGGTACAGTGCTGTGTTTTGCCATTAGTATGAGAAAGATGTTGATATCACACCGATGTTTTAGTTGTTGCTCAGTATTATTTACCCTAAGTCTAGGACGTTTTAGTTTCCCATGCTCTCCCAGAGAGCAGGTGCATAAGAAGCGCAAACCAGAAGATAAGGAGGCTAAAACCCTCAGCAGAAGCTGCAACTCGACAAGGTAAGGACAGTTAACGGCCTGCCTGGAGACAGAGAAAGAATCCAATACGGTGTTAGAAGACCCCAGACCCAAAATCACCATTGGGCCAAAAAGGTGCTTGAAGGACACGTGAAGATCACGTGAGGGGTGGGTGCATAAATCGTAAGGGTATCATTGCCCAGGGATTTCTTTGTTCAGTGTCCCTCTCCAGAGGCACCCAGCTTGAGATGGGTTTTTTTCTGGCTGTAGCATCTGAATAATAATTTTTTTTTCCAAGATTCGATGCCTGAGACTCTGCTAAGGGAAACCTAGGCTTGAGCCTGAAGGAAGAGGAAGATCCCGAGAGTGAGTGTGAGTGTGAGAGTGTATGTGTGTGTGTGTGTACGAGGAGTCGAAAGGGGCACCCGTCGGCTCACTGGAGTCGCTCACTGCGAAGTGACTCTGGTCCTAGAAGTTAAAAGTCTTGAGTGGTGTGTATGCAACTCCTTGAATGGTGTGTGAATGCTTGGGCAGCGGCTTCTCCCCTAACATGCATGAGCAATGGCCACGTGGCAGGAACGTGCACTTTCATTATGGTCACAAATCACTCAGATGAGTTCATTATCCATATTCAGTTTGTCCACAGAACTATTGTTTGAGGTGCTTTGGCCAAGAAATGCAAAGACCTTCCTGACAATGTCAGAAAAATAACCAAGAGAAATAATGTAGTGGATGTAAGTAGTTTGCCTGCATCAAGTAAATACTCATCTGCATGTCTGCAGATGAAATTACCCACATGGCTTTCCAGGAGGGTAGAGGGAATCATATCTATTCACTAACTTGCATTCAATTCAGAAATGAGAAGTATGCCTGCTGGGCTCTCCTAACTCACCTTAGCAGAGGTATAATAAAGTGTTATGTGAGCAGATGTTGTTACTGACTGACCTGGAGCACGAGTGCTAGTGAGTTTTAGGGGGAGCTGAGCTTGTATGTGCTGGAGAAACTTTTGAAATTCCCACATATATTTTCTCTGTTGTTCCTAAATCTTATAATTTGCCCCTGGAACTGAATCAAATCACGGAGAGTAATTTGGGCTCATCGTGGTAATGGACAAATCGACGTTGCCTGAGGACAGCAAATGCTCCAACTGCCCAGAAATTTAGGCAGCATCTCATGCTTGCTGTGAGAAGATGAAGTGTGGATTTTTAAGCCCTAGAGTTTGGCAAGAGGCAAGAAAATTAGATTGATTGAGCATCATACCCAAACCCATTATTCTTATAAAACTCTTTCACTGTTCCAATAAAAAGATTGTTGTAAGCACAAAAATGTAAAGTGCTTTGACAAGAAAAAGCAACAGCAAGAAATAGACATTGGCTGACTTCTGTAAACCTGAAAAGAATTAATCTTTTGAAAATAGGAGTCAGATTCTCAGCTGTGGGATAAAATGCTCAATTCCACTGTCTTCAATGTAATTGTGCTGTCAGAGCCATCTACCACTGTGTCATAGTCACAAGACACTCTTGTCCTATTATCATTGATTCCTCCTTTCTCTAGCATGGGCAAGGAGACTGCAGGGCCAGATACCGTGGAGAGAGAAGTACAGAACAGAGAAGGAGGAGGAAAAAACCCTATAGAGAAAGAAATGCAATGAAAGACCCCAAGCAACTGCAGTGTTAGCTGCAGTCTAGATGCAATTGCTTTGAGTACACAGGATTGTCATGAATTTTAGAGGAGCCACACTGCATACTGAAAGATCTACCCTCAGACCAGCTTTCTCCAGGGCATCAGGAGCGGGAAGCCAGTCTTCCCAGAAACTCATCTAACACCCCAATGTCAGAGTACACAGAAGGGAGCCAGATAAGCAGAATACAAGTTCTCAATCTAGACGGGACCAGAGATTGGAAGGAAGAGAGAGATGGATGCAGTGTTGCTCATTTCATGGGGACTAGTGGGGAAACCAGGCTCAGTTCATGTAAGAAGTGGGATTTCAGGAATGAATTAGAGCTTGGCCCAGCGGAGTTCAGGGACTGCCTGCAGGAAGGGCCAAAGCAGGGACGTAGCACCAGGAAGAAGGGCACAAGAGGGACCGAGCTGGAGCCTGGCCTTGGGCTAGGCTCTGGGACCCCAGCGGGCTTGTGTGGCAGCTGCAACAGCATCAGAGGGCACCAGGAATGGCTGCAGCCATGGCGGCAAAGGCCTTTCCTGCGCTCAGATGGCCCCTGCTCTGAGTGGACTTTCTTCCTCCTGTCCTTGCTGCCCTTCTCTACAGCTGGTTCCCTCCCTGTCACCAGCTGTCCATATTCAAAGCCTCACCACAGTGCCCACATTCCCCTCATACCCCCTAACTCTACAGCAGCCCAGCCTTTCCCTTTCCTGCCCTTTCTCCCATGGCTTTTCCTTTCCAGTCACCCTCACCTAACCACATGCATTAAGGGGGAGATGCTGGTGGGCTGGCGGCATCTGCAGTGCCTGAGGCACCCACATTGACCATGCCATGGGCCTGCCCTGCCAGCTTTGACTGCAGGTTTCCTTGGAGAGGGCACTATCATCAGCTGGAGTCCCAGAACATTAGCCTAATGAACCATGTTCTGTATAGAGGGCCAGCACCTGGAAGCTGAGTGGTGGGTGCGAGGGAGAGAGGATTTTTCACGGCTCTGTGTGTGGGAGGAGGAAGAGAGAAGGCAGCCATGAGGCTTGCTGCAAGCCTGAATTGGGCAGCGGAGAATTTGTTTGAGACGGAGCTCAATGCGTGCCTGTTGTTTTCAGCCCAAGGAAACCAGAGGAGCTGCGTTTCAGAGTAAACCAGTGCTCTTGCTGGCTGCTGAGGATCCATTAGATGACCCAGCGCAGTTGTTCAGCTAAGGAGGACCGGGGGCTGCAGCTTGTCAGCCATCTGTGCCTGCCAGGCTCCAGCCAAAGCAGCTCCCTGCAGGAACCTGCACTGATGCTCACTCTCATTTTGGCAGGCGAGGAGGGGGAGACAAGGTAGGAGTGGTACAAAGCTCCGTCTTAAGGAGGATTATTAGTGTCAATGAATTTCTGTTTTCCTGTAAGAGCTGTGACTGATTGCACCAAACTTCTCTTGCAGACAAAATCTGAAGAGCTGAAGAGTACAATATAAAAAATGCATGTGTTATGCAGAGCCATACTTCTCTTATCGCTCTCCTACCTGCGGCACACCCTGTGTGCCACTGACTTCATTTAAGCTATATTAGATTGAGGACTTATTTTAAAGAAACACCCACTGTCTAACAGAGAAGCGTTAATTCATGTGGATACCTACACTCAGCATCAAATATTGAACCCCTCGTCTACTGAATTCAATGCCTGAGTAAAGGAAAATTTGGATCTGAATAAAAGCCTCTTGCATATTTATCCGAGTCTAACAATTCTCCATGAAATATTAATGTTCCTGTCTAACCATCTACTTGCACATTAAAACTTCACACTAGCTTTCCTAACACATATGGCTGGACTTCAGGAGCAGCAGCTTGTGAGTAGTTCTCAGTGCAGCAAGGCATCCAGTGCCTATGAGCATTTTTACTCCTGGAGTGTAATATCCTACTCTTCTCCCGGCCTACATATGGTTATGTACTTACTCTTTTCTCTCCGCCTTCTACACCTGAGACAAAATAAAGGTGAACAAAGGGGACTGGGTGAAGGGTATCCAGCATCCCTCTGGCTCTCAGCTGTGAAACCCTGAATGTGCTCTGGGTTGTAGTTTTGACAAGCCTTCAGATACGGGGGATTTCTCCTGGCACATCCTCATGCTGTGAGGAGCATACTCTGATCACAGGCGCTTCACTTCCCTCCTTCAGGGAAACCTCCTGGCCACTTCAGCAGGAATTTGAGGAAATGCCTCAGGCTTCCCCAGCTGCAGGCTGCAATGCCATAGCCACATGGAGTTGCTCGTAGCCATATTTGCCATGTCTGAGTCAGACCAGATGATGTAGTCAGAAGACCATTTTGAATCTGTAGGTAATTTTAAAATGAAATTGCATTGAATGAGCATTAGCTTCATCAAAAAGCCAAATTATGCTGGAGTTATCAAACATCACTCAGCTATGAACAAAACTCTGTTATTCCTTCTCTGTGCTTATTTGCTCTTTTCACGTCCTCTGCCTTAATTTCCCTTGGGTTTCCTACCCCTAAGTACTGTCTGATGAGGAGAGTCTTATATTTGGCCTCTGTTAAACGATCCTCCAACTGCCCGGTGACAACAGACATAATTACCCCAAATGGAAGGGAACAGCAAAAGATAATCCTGCAAAAGGACAGCTGCAAACATCCTGTTTGATAGTCTTCAGCATGTGCTAATGACTGTTTTCAACACATGCCAACGAAACACAGTGCAAACATGACTGTACAGTGGCCACATATGAGAGCTGAAGAAAGTAATGCAAAATATTCTACCAAATGATAAATGGGCAAAGAATCATTATAGACAATTCCTTGCTGACATATATGAGCAGACAGATCTTGGTCCATTTCTGCCCTCAATTACATGGTGCGGTGAGCAGGCAATTTAAGGGGGATGGCACCTGTGTTAGTGATGGCACCCTGGGTCTTCCATATATTATAATTACAGGAGGCAGGGCAAGTTTTCAAACTTGCCTAAGCACAGCTTACGCTTAGAGCTGTGAACGAAGCATATTATGCATGCTGATATTTCTTTATTGTTCTAGTTTTGTATCTCATAATTGTATCTAATAAAATCGACCTAATAATTATGTTATTATTACTAATTAGGCAAATACAAAGCACTTAGCGTTTTGTCACAGAAATGTATAATTTTTTTGAGTTTTACATTCCTTGGAGCACTTACCTTAGTCTAGTGAATCATGTCTTTCATCTCCTCAGCCTTTCAGAGGATGCATCAGATTAGAAGAAGCTGTAACGTATCTTTACTGTAAAACCACTGAAGTGACTCAGGCTTCTTTGGAGATCAGTTTGTTCAGCTACTTGTACTAGCCTTAAGAAAGGAAACAGACTTCTGGAACTAAAAGTGTTCTGGATCTTTGAATACATCTATACCCAGGTATTTAAAAATGTATGTCTTCATTGTCAGGTAGGACAATGTAAATAAGTTAAAGTCCATTGATAATGTTCTCTGCTTACTATCATTAGTAATAAAACATTAAACTAATTCTAAAAGGCAAAACTGATGTGCTGGATTTAATGTAGACAACAAGCAAAGAACAAGTCAGACTATTTTGGGTGGCAGCTCAAGTCAGAAGTCTTGTTATGTGACGAGGAAAAGGGAATTTGTTACTTGATGTGAAATGCTTTTATGTTTGTTATGTATATTGAGCTAAAAGATTTACTGTGAGGTTTGCACAGTCTTTAAGTATTAATTTCCTTGCTTTTAAGTCTTCTTTTGTAAATGCTGTGATAGATAATTATCTGTAGTCATTTCACAAATGTGGCTTTTGTAAAGATGTCTATTTTCTACATTTTCTGGTTCTTCGGCTGTATTTTTCAGATTTTACTTTTCTGATAGATAGCCAGACAAAATAATAAAATAAATGGAGTCACCAAGGTCACCAGATAATTAAAAAAGAGCGAAGGTAGCTGTGGCTGGAACTGGATATTGACGTCCCATTGTCATTATACCTGGAAAGCATCAGAGAGCAAAAGTGCAGTGTCTGCACAGAATATAAGTTGTCGATACACTCACAAAGGCGTGGGGCACCACAACTGCTGGGCGGCACGCTGGGTGCCAGCAGCACCCCAGGCAGGCTCTTGGCTTTGCTTGCATGAGCAGCGAGGACACACAGCGCTGTGCAACGCATCCTCTGCTTTGCCCTCAGCTCTGCTATGGAGATGTGCTCCCAGTTCTCAAATAAAGGCAATTCCCTTTCCATTGTGCTATTTCTCACCTTGGATACCGTGTGATTTAGTACCAAAAGCCTATCTATCTATTGGCATCTCTAAAGGACTTATCTCCATGGTGTGATACCTTAGCATTATACATGGAGTAAAATAATCACAGTAAGACTGCCTATGGGCAGCTTGTAATGATGGCAAATATTTTAATTTATGCTACTATTTCTATAGATAGTTTTGAAATAAACAATGTGTACTTGCTCAGCTTCCTATGGAAAGGTTTGTTAGATTTTTTCCATTTCCATTTTTCTGTTTCTCCTGAGTTTCTTCCTTTTCCTCCTCCTGCCCTTGAATTTCCTCCCTTACTTCTTTCACATTGCCCCTAAAGGAGATGAGAACAAAAAAAGTCAGAACGCTTTAAAAGAACATTTCCAAAAGGTTGTCTAAAGAAAATGATCATACTGGCTAAAATAATGTGAATTGCATCTGCTGTTGCTTAACTCACACAGAAAACTTATCTATTTTAATTTGTAGCAAAGCATAGGACTGGATGAGGCTAAATAGATATGGGAGCTCTTTTGTTGTTTGAGCTTGTATTGTCTAAGGTTTAGTTCCATCAGCTAATAAACAGATCTGGTTTACTGTGTTACTCTTTCTGGTGACAAGATCAAATAAATACCCAAATACAATTGGGTCTATTTAAAACAATGATTAGAAGATGGACATGGTTATACCTAAACTCTGATATAAACCTGAGAAAACTATGAGTTTTCATCCTGAGACAAATGAGACAGAAGACCCCCTGTTTGAGGGACAGCACTCAGATCAGAAAGGAGATTCAGACACAGTTATGCAGAAGGGACAATTCACTGAAATTATAAAAGTCTAATTAGAAAAAACTTAAAATATTTAAGTTGTTTGCAGTGAGTTCGTGTTCTTATGCAGCTTATTTCTAAAAAATATGAAGTATCTTTCCTTCTATTTGTACACTTTCTATAGACCTTAACTGGAATCAATGTGGCCCTTAGAATCAGGTATAGATGCATCCTTATACCATATGATTTAATAATCCCCCAAAACCTGCTGGGGTTCTTAAAAGGCCTTTATTAATCTTCAGTAGATAAATAACTATAATGTATTTACAGCTGTATAAACTGTATTAACAGTTTATACTGTTATTTATAACTGAGTAAAAACCAAAACTGCCAGCCATCTTCCTCCAAGAAAAAAACATTCATCAGCGAGATCAATGGGTAAAAAGAGGAAACTTGTAATTTACCCTGAATTCAACTGGAGCAAAAAAGATTCTGAAGAAATCATTGCACATCTTTATACACATTGGTAGAAAAGTTTGCTGGGGAGCCTCCTCAGCTTGGGGGCATCAGGCGGGGCCAGGGGGAGGGCCCTGGGGGACATCAAGGTGACTGGCAGCAGGGAGCAGACCCAGAGCTGTGGGCACCCAGGGAGCAGTAGGTTTCCCCAGGAAGCTGGGAGAGCTTTATGGGCTTGCTCAGCCTAAAAAGACACTGAAAATCTTGGGCTGGGAAAGCCAGGCTTGAGGGAAGGCTGTACCCTGCAGGGAGACGGGCGCAGGAGGGAGGCTGGTTTCCAAACCTTATGCTCCATTTGGGCCAGAAACCTGAGTTTATCTATTGAAAAAGGTTCACAGAATCACAGAATGTTAGGGATTGGAAGGGACCTCGAAAGATCATCTAGTCCAATCCCCCAGCCGGGGCAGGATTGCCTAGACCATATCACACAGGAACATGTCCAGGCAGGTTTTGAATGTCTCCAGAGAAGGAGACTCCACAACCTCTCTGGGCAGCCTGTTCCAGTGTTCAGTCACCCTTACAGTAAAGAAGTTTTTCCTCAAATTTAAGTGGAACCTCCTGTGCTCCAGCTTGCACCCATTGCCCCTTGTCCTGTCAAGGGATGTCACTGAGAAGAGCCTGGCTCCATCCTCTTGACACTTGCCCTTTACATATTTATAAACATTAATGAGGTCACCCCTCAGTCTCCTCTTCTCTAAGCTAAAGAGACCCAGCTCCCTCAGCCTCTCCTCATAAGGGAGATGTTCCACTCCCTTAATCATCTTCATGGCTCTGCGCTGGACTCTCTCTAGCAGTTCCCTGTCCTTCTTGAACTGAGGGGCCCAGAACTGGACACAATACTCCAGATGCGGCCTCACCAGGGCAGAGTAGAGGGGGAGGGATAACCAGGTTATCCTGGTTTAGTTTAATATTATAGCATATGAATAAGACAAAGCTCTAAGGACTGGACAGTCCTGGTGTCTTTTCATATGCTCAGTTCAATGAAAGAGAGGGATGCGCCTGGCTCAGGGATGCATCACAAGTAAGCACTAGCTCCCAAAGTGCTGCTCTGCATGGAGAGGAGAGACTCAGGCTTCTGGTGGAGTAAGAACAGAAATGCTAAGCAGAGACAACTGGATAAAATTTACTTTTCTTTTTTTCTTTATCCTTCACATTATTACATTCTTAATGCATGCAGCATTCAGAAACAATTCCATTTTTAAGAGAGGGAAATTTCAGATTCTCAGCCATTGATATAAACTAAGGTCAAGTCTCTGTCTTTGAGCAAGCATTATTCTTTTTGTAATCATGACAGATGGTAAAGGATTTCCAGGGATCCAGAGATCAGCTCAGTCTATCAAAATTCTGCCCTACAAATGAGGTAACTCACCACATGCCACTTCCCAGAGCCCAACAGCTAGATATGCTTGTAGCTGGCAGCATCTTGGCAAATTCTGCTCAATGTCTTAAGCAAAAAGGGGGTAAAAGAAAGTTTCTGAATAGCAGGTGCCAAGCCCTGCTTTCAGAAAGCCGGGGACACAGGGGAGAGCAGGCCATGGGTTTCCATCAGCTCAGCAGCAGAGCAAACAAGAGCAGCATCGCATCCCCCTTACTTCCATCCGGTTGCAGGGAGCATTCAAGCACTATCAAGGCAGTCAGACATCTATCTCCTTCACTAAACACTGCACTTTAAACAGCAAGATTTTCAAAATGTTGAGCCGCCACACCTCCCACTGAGATCTTTGAGGGTTGTAGCAACTTAGCATGTGTGAAAGGTTGGTGGATTTTAATTTCCACATTTAAATATCAACTTTGGTGTCTAACTTCAGGTGTCCAACACTTACAATGGGAGCCAAAGCAAATAAGCACGTCTGCTCCTGACTAATACTTTTTGGAAAGATGAGCACATCAGAAAATAATCCTGGGAATGAAGGCTTCTTTCAGTAAAATTGTTTTCACATAAAGACTACCAGAACAAAGCAATTTTTTTTATTGAAGTATTTCTTAATGTATTTACTCATACAGAATAACAGTAATTTCTAATATATGACCATGCATGCAGAGCAAATTATAGACTGGACTAGAGTTTTCTCCAGCACGTCTTTTCATATCCTCACTTCTGCTTCTGATTAAGTTGGAAGCACAGTGCTGGGATGGAGTAATGACCATCTACCCAGCAATTTATGTGGGTACATAAATTGAACAACCAGCTCCTTGGCCATTATTTCGGTGAATTTCCCAAGCTGTAAATGCATCAAACAGTAACAGAAAAACATCAATTCTGTTAAGCAAAAGGTATCATTTTCCTAGGTATGTCTACAGGCTTTATGGAAAAAAACCCCTCAGAATTAACCTGTTGATAGAAAACCTGTAAGACCAAATGTTTACTTATTTGAGAATGAATTACCATGGCAGCATAAATTGCCTGAAATTGTTAATGATTTTAGATGCCCTGTAATACAGGATACTAAAGTCTTAAAAAAGATGTTGGTTTCAGAAAAAAGCCGCACATCTGTCACCCAAACCTCAGACCTTTTATAAAATTTTTTAAATCAGGAGTCCAAACTGCTGGACACTCAAACCAGCTCAGAATTTTTACCCAAATGTTAGCTGGTGGCCTTGTAAATGGAAAAAGGGGAGGTTCTTGGTGAGGAACATCACTCTGACGAGTCCACAGCTAGATGCTAAAGTACATCTTCCAAATATCTGACAGATACTGGACTTTATTTTACTTACCCAAAATTAGGATTAATACTGCTAGGAGTTTATAGAATTAGTTTTGAAAAACTGGGAAGAATGACTAACTTTGTGAACTTGCCAGCCATAAATTTATAATCTGATAAATTATATTTGAACAAGGAAAAATCTGCGGTTCCTTAGTAACCAAAACTTCAGAGAAGTTTAATTCTTATGTGTGTTTAAATTGTCTGAAATAGACTATATCAAAACCCTTAGCAGCAGCAAAGAGCAAGGTGCCTGTGTCCATTGAGTAATACAAGTATAAAATTCTATTTTTTCACTTTGACTGCCAATTTTATGGCACTTCATTTAAGCCTGAATCTCCAAAGAATCAATTCAAATTAGCTTTATAATTTTCCCCAAAGAATCTACTTTAAAATAAATTGAATTGGAACAAAAGACTTAGTAAATGAGTATAAAATTCAAGTGAACTTCTCTGAAGGAAAACCTCTTTTAATCAGAAGACAAATAAAGCTCAGGTGCAATAATATATGACAGCTTTAAAAATAGTTTGTCCTTGCTGATGGTTTCACATTGGACAAACTATACTTTGTGTAGTTGCTCTAAGGGTTTCATGCCACGTTACTGGGAATACAAGTTGTTATATAAAATTGCATTTTAAGGCAGACAGAAGAATCCTTTTCTTTTCCTCAAGAACTGTCATTTCGTCAAATCTTAGTGACGTTACAGCAGAGCACTAGTGCTTTTTGACTTGTTTTTGTACAGTTGTGGTTCGTGGTGAGATTTATGCAGTTTTCCATCACTGACAGTGGCATTACTTGTTACAACTTTGGATGTTTTTCAGTGCAGGTGTTAAAGTTTATCCTCCCTAAGCAGTCGATAGGAAGCCAGGGGACTACATACCTGCAACCAGGTACCTTGACCACTGGCAGTGGGCACAGGCTCCCAGGGACAGAGCAAGGAGGTGGGACAGTTGCAGCATTCATCGGCCGACTCGGCTTAGCCTTCTCCCTGAGGAGGAGGAGAAAAGCATGTCTGGCACTGGGCTGGAAATGAAGACACAAAAGCATAGCTAGCAGCCAGCGGAGTCATCAGAGAAAAGCCGAGGACACTCGGCTAAGGCGATTTAAAAGATTTTAACCAATGACAGGGTGTTCAGCAGAGCACTGAGCCCAGATGTCAACAGTTCTTCTGAGTCCTATCCCCATCATTAATTTTCACTATGTCTGCTTGGCAATTAATTGAGCTTTCCTTTATAGTTCTGAATAGCAAATGCTGAGAAAGTGCTACGTTTAATTACCATAACAGATATACATAAAAATCACTTTGTATTCTACTTATATGCAGCTACATTCAAGGTGGAAAGCCGAAATTGACATAACATTAATTCCAGGCACAGCTTCCAGCTGCCCTGGTGTCAGGCGTCCCCAGTAATCTACCTGAACAAGGATGGTGAGGAGATGGGGATATTCTCCTGCGGACTCCTGTGGCTCTTGCGCCATTGTAGTCTTCAGAAAGTTCACTTGAAATCCGGCCGAGGGAGGTGTCTTCAGCTGCCTCAGCACAGCGACAGAAATCCAGGTCTCAGCTTGCTCAGTGCTAATCACAAGCATGTTAATAAAGTGTTCAAAGGAAAAACAATTATGCCTTCACTTTGTCTGATGTCACACATTTACAGAGGTACCGAGTAGTCACTCGTGTTGTCACCTTCTTTCTTCTGTAAAAGCAAGTGAAATCAGCAAATCAGACTACCTCCAATTTATAGTTTAAAAAGTGCAAGGAACAGATAAAATAAGCAATTGTTTGGCAGTGGCTGAAGCAGGTCTGTGGCCGAACCCAGCATCTCCTGCCCCTCACTCTGTCCTTAGCTGCTGCATGGACTGAGACAAGAGTTGCCCTTTGTGCCACCGACATACCAGCAATTTGAACATTTCCTACCACCATCCATTGCAAAATCATTACATACAGAAGACAGCATCTAAATCCAACATGCTACCAAGTCTTTGTGTTTTGGGAGAAGCTGATGAAGGAACAGCAGCATTACCTCAGGAGTCCTGAAAACGTGAAAATGGAGACTTGAATTTTTCTGCCCTAGAGGAGGCCTGGTGTTGTTTCAGGCGGCACAGCGGGACTGTGTGACAGCCCAGCGCTGCACATGGTGACCTGGTTCAGGAGATCATCTGTGTCAAGGAGGTGAACAAACCCACGGGTCTGTCCCCACAGCAAGAGAACAAAATACCTCAACAATTCACAGAACTTAGTTTTGTGTCAGGACAGACCGTACAACACTTCCAATGTAGCTCTTCTACATTTCTGCTGAACTTAGAAGAAACCACCTGTCTCCATTTAGCCCACACCCAGGACTAATAACCAGTTGTTCTATCACCCAATGTCCCCTCCCCAGCTGAGAAATGGAATTGGGAAAAGGAGGGAGATGGGTGCGTTGAAATTTAAACAGATTTAATAAAATAAGAAAACCAATATCAATACTAATACAAAAGACACAAAGTTATACTTGCTCATAGAGTGCTGGCAAGTCCCTCCATGGATAGTGACAGAAGAAGAACAAAAAGCCCCCCCTCCCCAGCAGCTTTCCCGTTTATAGTGAACCTGACGTTAATGTTATAGAATACACCTGTGGGCCAGCCTGGATCAGCTGCCCTGGCTTTCACTGCTGATGGCCTCGATCACCATCCCACAGCTGGCCACAAACTGAAACAAAATGTAACAGAAAAGTGATTCCATACATTTTATCCCTGCAAAACCAGGACACCACCTCACAACCAGCATGGGCTGGTGGGTCCCTGTGGGCGTTGGGAGCTCCCGAGGCACAGGGTCGGGCCTCACAGCCAGGGCCCGTCCCAAGGTGCCAGGGCAGGCTGGGGGCACCGGGGCAGTCCCGTCCATGGGCATCAGGCACCTCCCTGGGGAGAAGGGAGGGCTGAAGCCAGGCTGGGACATGGGCCTGCAGGTGAGCCTGGCTTGGCAGGGCCCATGGCCAGGCAGGGCAGGGCAGGGCTGTGGAGAGCTGGAGACCAGCCCTGCTGTGGCATCAGGGGGCTGACAAGGGGTCCTGGGCCGTGGGGCAGGGTGGGGGAGCCCCGGGGGCAGTCAGGCCTGTCAGTGTCCTCAGGGACAGGACACAAATTCTACTATACTTACGTTTTACCCTCTCATACAGTTCTATGGTTCTATGATACAGACAGATACAGTACTGAAGAGCAAAAGCCCCTCTGCCGTATCTGACAACCTTCATTACAGAACCATAGAATCATAGAATTGTTTTGGTTGGAAAAGACCTTTAAGATCAAGTCCAACCATTAACCCAGCACTGCGAAGTCCACCACTAAACCATGTCCCTAAACACCACATCTACTCGTCTTTTGAATCCCTCCAGGGATGGTGACTCCACCACTTCCCTGGGCAGCCTGTTCCAATGCTTGATAACCCTTTGAGGGAAGAAATTTTTCCTGATATCCAATCTAAACCTCCCCTGGCACAACTTGAGGCTGTTTCCTCTTGTCTTACCACTTGTTACCTGGGAGAAGAGACTGACACCCACCTCACTGCAACCTCCTTTCAGGTAGTTGTATTCAGTGATAAGGTCTCCCCTGAGCCTCCTTTTCTCCAGACTAAACAACCCCAGTTCCCTCAGTCGCTCCTCATAAGACTTGTGCTCTAGACCCTTCACCAGCTTCGTTGCCCTCCTCTGGACTTGCTCCAGCACCTCAATTGTCTTTCTCATAGTGAGGGACCCAAAACTGAACACAATATTCTGGCTTCTGCTTGAAAAAATACATTGCTAATATCCATATGGGCCATGTGATGCCCAAGATGCCCAACAGAGAACAAACGACAGTAGTACAAACACTCCATAGATACAGTCAGAGAAGTCTTCATTCAGGACACCTCATTATTCACTTAATTATTCATTTTGTTTATTTACAGTAGAGATATTACACGTAATATGGTGTAAAACCCTAGCATCCTCAAACACCAGATGCTGTTTTTTCTCTCCAGTCCCAAAAGCAAAAAACAAAGCATCACTGTGAGAATTAACAAAAAAGTCCAATTAAATTCCTTGCCAGAATGTTAATTTCCCAAAGATAAAAACAGCAGATTAATAATAAGCTTCTAGTCACCTCCCTTATCACTTTTGCACACATTTGCAGTGACAATCATCTGTGTTTAAAATGGACGTTATCAGGTAGACAAGCAAATTTTAAAACTGATTTTAAAAAAACAAATATATAATGCTTCACCATTTTCTTGGCTCAAATACAGGTCAAAGGGAAAAACTGCTAAGGGCATTGCTCCGTTGGATGACAAGTTATCCACAAATGTTGGTATAAAGGCATGGGACATGAGAAGGCTTCACACAGAATACAGAGGACCACATCAGGGGCTGGGAGGATCTCAGAGGTCCTTCTTTCATCTCCCGGCCCCTTGGCAGAAAGGACTATACCTAAGCTTTTCTCGGCAGGTATATATTCATCCTGTTCTTAGAGCCTTCTTGTTAATGGGCATTTGACAACTGCTCCAGGCAATAGATTCTTGCCAGTCACTTCCTGATCATTAAAGAGTTTTTCCTGCTTTAAAGTAAATCTCACTTGCTGCAGTTTAATCACATTACTTTTTGTACTATCAATGGACATGAAGAAAAGGATTTTTTTTTCATATCTGCAAGTCTTTTGTGCATTTGAATAATGTTACCATGTCCTTGCTCTGTTTTCACTTCTTCCTGGGATTTTTTCCCATTGCGCTGACACCACCCCCTGTTTTGCGGGACAAGGGCACTGCCATATGCACTTGTGTCAAAGGGAGTTTTGCCATTTACTGCAGCTGGCCTGAGCCCCAGCCACATTTGAAACCTGCTCTTCCCTGCCATTTCCTCTGTGCCAGGGAAGCCCCAGCAGTGTGTGATAAAATGGGCTGAAGGCTTCACGCTGCCACTCCATGCTCACAGTAAAAATTAAATTTTTCAAGAGCAAAACAATCAATCAGGTATCTTTCAGCCTTATTTTCATTCCATTTAGAAAAATTATTATTAAATGAACATTTCTGAAAAGGTTTTGACAAGGCATTGCTCTTCTTTCATATCAGGGTCCTACAAAATCATGTAGGTTTACATTAAATACACTTCTGTTTCATGCGGGGGACCAAATCAGTGCTTTCATTATCAATGAGCAACACATCTTAAGTTGCAACCAGACAGCACTTGAGCAATTATGCACTTATATTATCTGGCACAGAGAGGAGAAACATCAAACATAGCTTGCCAACCTACTGTTGCCCATGTGATTTTTATAATAATACCAGAGACTATTTCACAGAGGTGAAATATTTAGGTTCTCTGTTGATTGATTCAAGAAGGGGCATTAAGGGGTTTTGCAAAACATGCAAAAAATGCAGTATTCAAGTAGCTGGAGATAAGTAAAATCGGTCAGAAAACAGTGGAGTAAGGACATTATCTCAGCAGGAAGAAAGATGAACTATGTACCCTGTTCCTAGAGGCAGAAACCCTTTTAGACATGTTTGTGGAGTACTTTGTCTACTGGGATCCTGCGCAAGGACAGATGCTGCTGCAGTAAATATTCCTGAAATAGTGATCAAGTGTATTTAAAGGAAAGAGAAGATTTTTTTTACTGGATTACATGCAGTTTCCAGCATGGAGGCTTTAAAAGTCATAAAAATACAAAATTTAAGATAACCCTAGCCCTATATTGCAGGTAAGTGAACATCACATATATTTTGTAATATACAGTAACAGTGTAACTGTGGAGTTAGATTAACTGCTGTGTTCTGAGAATTGACTAAAAAACGGTATCGTGGTGTTTCTTGTTTATTGGCAGCAATGATTTTTGAATCAAATATAAGCTGCAAGTAAAAAGACGCTTTGCATAGTTACGAGTCTTCCAACAAAACTTCCAACAGAAGTTGACATGTAATTAGATTACTGTTTTCATGCACTATCATCAGAATTCAAGATTCTGCTGACAAAATAAAATCTTCACTGATACCTCTGATTCTACTGACTATAGGTGGGATATCGAAAAATGTCCAGGGGTATTTCTCTGCTGTGGAGTGCAATATAGAGACATCTACAGTAAGCAATACATACTGAAAGCAGCTTAGCTTCAGCTACTTTTCACTGACATAGATGAGCTCATGTGTACCTTTATGTCCTGAGACAAGCCTTAAGTTATTCAGCAACATGTCGTATGTAACTTCAGTGAGGCATGCCACTAATTTTCACAGACACTTTTGAAAATCACACTTTTACCTTCACTGGTGCCTATGTAGTCCTACCAGTGTTGGATTTGCATTGCGTGAATTGGATTACAAAACAGCAGACACAATTAATATTGCTATTACAATCATGCCTATGGAATAAAAACATATCAAACAAAAAAGTTTTACGTTAATATAACTGCTTTTGTATGAAAATCACAATTTCATTTGTTTGTGTACTTTAAGTGCATTTTTAGTGTCATTTTCCAAGGTTTTCTCAATGCTCCTGAGATGAATCGAAGTGACACTGACAGGCTTGGTATAGTTTGTTTTCAAACCCTTTTCAGTTCTATTCTTCAAAAGTGTCCTTAGTAAGTCTCTATCAGCATTTCTGCTATACAATCAGCAGGACCATTTCAAGACAGTAACATCTTTAAACCTTCTCTTTGTGTATAACAACTTTATCAACAGAAGTCTAAATTTTGTTTAAACTAGCGTAAACTAAATTTGTGCTGTTGAAAAGGAAACAGAAAAGAAGAAAAGAATTTGAAGTCATTAATGTTAGAGTATGAAGATTCAGGCTACCTCTGGAAAACACAAAATACAATCTGTTTAACATTTGTCTTGGCTTCAGATTCTCCTTCAGAAGAATTTTTAGATAGACTTCCCAGGGATATATGCTCAGAGGGTCCTTGCATTAACTGAGACTTTTTGTCCTGGAAATATCCACTTTTTCATGTAATAACAGTATGTCACGTCCATAACGATTGTGTAACAGAAAGAGCGAAGAAGACCTCTGACGTGAGAGATGGAAGATAGGTACTTCAATTATTGCCATTCACTTGGGAAGATGTAATACTTCCCTGAATCTGAGATACTCAGTACAAGCTCTCAGAGGAGCCCACAACATAAAAGTAACCATGCCTCTGATCTTCATTTGTTCATTTTATACCATTTTAGGAATATAAATGGATGTTCAAAAGAGTATAAACTACATTTACACTCATTCTAACGTCCCTTTGCAGTGTGAGAATGACATAACAAGGCCTAAATATAAATAAGAATTGCAGATAATGCACAAGATGATACAATACCCAGTCCATAAGAAAACACAGGATGGTACTATACTTACGTCAATCAACACATTTTTTAAAATCAGATCTTGTTAAATAAACTTGATATGATTTTCCTATAAAATTACAAGTCTGGTGTGTTAATGTTGTTCTGATATGACAGCCTCTGTGAGGCATTTGACTCAGTACTAAACAATATCTGGATTTTGAAATTACTGTATAAAAGCAATGCAGCATACACTAAAGCGATTCAAGTGTCCAAAAATACCCTCATTTATGAGTTTATGAGGAATCTTTTCTGAACTATTTTCTAGAAGACTCATTTTGTGATCTTTCTTTATTAAAATGTTATTCTTTAATGATTGTGTTAGTTTGTAGATTAATGAAGGCTTGCAAATAATTAAGTGGACAGCTCATTTTTTACCACATTTAAACACTTGATGCAATACACAAACCACATTGGGGACGTCTGTGAAATACAGGGATATGTCATTGAGAAAAAATAATTTTCTTCTTTTCAGCCCAAATAGATACAGGTTTTGAAGTAAAATATAACTGAAGGATTTTCAACCTCTTCTTCTTCTTGCAAGTCCATCTTTGGATCTTTCCTTCTTTGATACCAAGGTCCCTGTTAAGAGCTATAGCTTTGCTGAAAGCACGATAAAAGTCATTTAAAAGAAAGCAGGTGTAAGGGAGAGCAAACCTGCCAGTGAAGAATTTCCCCTGTTGTCAGAAGGCTGTGGAACACAATTAATTAGCAGTTAAAACCTAATCTCATTTGTGTGCTTCCTAGAAAAAAGGAGTATGCTGTAAAAGAACAGTGAATGACATATTTATATAAAAGATCGTAAATATACTTTGAAAGCCTTTGACAGTTTACATTTTCTTATGACAGAGTCTAGGTTTTGTTTTTTCAGCAATGATTGGAAGGGTCCAAGCCATTTCAACTTTAGCTTAGCCTGTGTTTAGCAGTTCTTGCAAAAGTAAATGTTTTTTTTTCCCTCATAAGTCTTTAAGACTAGCAGTGTGCCCTCCAACTTTCTTAACTTGGTGCCTATGGATGCTGGGGGAGTATGTGGGGACTGAACCGCAGGTAGCATCCAGGCTTGTGTGCTCTTTCTAAATAGTGTTTCCCCCGGGCACAGCTGGAGATAGGCTATTGAACTAGATAGACCACGGACCTGACCCCATAGGGCACTTCTAAAGTTCTTATGATTTCAGTAGGACAAAGGTGCCTGAACTTCTTTATGTCCCTTGGCCTATGTACACCATTTCAATTTTTTTTGTTTCATACTATAGTTAGAGAACTGCTGTAGAGATCAGAGAACTGCAATGATGAATCACTGCAATGGAGAACTGGTACAAAACAAAGCGCTACAAATATTTTCTTTATGATCCTACTGTTCTTTTTGCCATGGCCAGCTCTCAACTAGAGATCCAATATGATTTGTCCTCAGTTCTATATGTCTAAGAATTGGTTTTTTCCTGATCTAAATTTTAATACATCATACCAACTGGTAGATTGTGACTGTTTTCACAATTAGGAGCAAAATATAATCATGGCAACAATGTAAACATAGTTTTTGACCAGTCTTTGTCAAAGGCACCTAATAAGTTTCAGTATTAAATGATTTTTTAAATAAATCTGAATGACTCACTTTTCTTAAGCTCCAGTAAATTTAGGTTATTTGCTAAATTTAGAAATCCACAGCTGTTCTCATGGATCACTGTGAATAGAGAAAATCTCTCTATGAAGTAGTCTCTATCTGATCAAAATACACACAGGTTGTGGCACTGCATAAAGATTTGAATGCTACTTGCCTACTAAGGCAGATCAAGCACGGGAGAGCATTGCAGAGGCTTCTTGGTAGATGCCAAGGAGGACTGCTCCACCATTGGGAGCAGCAGAGCTGTGTCAGCACAGCAGAGCACAGGACCCAAACCTTGATTCTAGGCAGCATTTTGCATGATATTGCCCTGCAGTGTATAAATGCAGCAGTGGTCCGGTACCGGTCTGAGGATCTACCTCATGTTCTCCGTGAACTGTGAGAGTGAGGCTGTCCATTATATGTGTCTGATTTTTGAAATTCTTCTTTTTCCTATTTATTCATATGAAGTGTCTAATTTCAAAAACCTAAAAATGCAGGCTGATTCCTGCAGGTTTTTCAAAGCTATGTATGTAGTTCATGTATGAACTGTTAGATTCCAGTAGAAGCTAGCACATAGCTGCCTCAACTGTTTTGCAGATTACAAGAGCCATCTTCCTATTTATTGAGGTGCTTAAATATTGCAAATAATCTGAGTTCTAATTTTTCTTTCTTATTTATGATATATATGTATTTTTATTCATGATAGTAAAGTTATATAATGTATGAATTAAAATCATAGCAAAAATAAAGAGAAATCTAACTACTTCCTAACACCATTTCTGAATTAACTGTACTTGCATTTCTTTACTGAATCTTCAAATTATTATTATGAAAGCTATAGAACATAAAATGGAAAACGTTACTATGCTGCTATATAAAGCCACAGTTATCTCCACAACTTCAGCAGTGAGTAGAGTTCTGATAATCTCAAAAAGATGTAGCAGGACTGAAAAAAACACAGAGAAAGGAGCAAGTGTGATTCAAGACAGAATCACTTCTATAGTATGGGACATAACAGAAGGGAGTTGTAAAACTCTGGCTGCTGGACACACAGAGTGTGCTAGGGAAGCATCACTCTTCTACACCCCTACTGCTCTACGGTTAATGATCACTACTGCCAACTGCCAGAGATGGGACACTGGAAGAGGTGGATCTTAGGTTTGTCCTGTACAAGTTACAATTTTCTGGCATTTAGCTTAAGTTTCAGGACTCTGCTTTTCATATTTTATGTGGCGAAATTATGTCTCTGTCCAGACAGAGCTTTTGGGCTCCATCATCTACACTATTCTGCAATTGTTCCTGTAGGTCTGACTTCAGGGCAGTATGAAAATTTCCAGTAAAATCTGTTCATTTCACAAAGCTAACTATGAAAAAAACAAAAAACCTCACAAAACATTTAATTAAACATATTAATTCAGATCAAGAGCCTCTCAGGAAAAAGAAAACTTAAAACATGTTGCTAATATATTTTCTAGCTTATCAGGGAGTGACCTGTCTTCCAAATGGGGACTTGGAAAATCTAGGCGACTTGGGGTCCGTCTACAGGACTGCTCTCTTTGAGCACAGTACATCAGTTCTGGAATAGGGCTTCTCTCTTCCAAAACAATGCTGTCAAAAGTCAGAATTTCATGTTCTTCATCTCCTGAGGCCTTTTGAGAGAGTTAAATATATCTGTGTGCTGCTTTCCCAGCAGAGTGGGTAAGTAGAACTTCAAATGAGTTGTTATTCTCTCTTATCACTAGAACTTCCCATTACTAACTCTCAAGATGGCCCTTAGTCAGGGATAGGAATGCTAACAAATATATGACACTTACAAAATTAGTACAGTGTTTGACTATGACATGATTCCATAGCATCTGTTACATCTCAGTGTGTCACTGAATATTTCACAATTATTTAACATCTATCACAGCTTTCTTCTTCAAGAAAGATTAAGTATTTCAAAGCTCTTTCCTTTCTAGCGTAAATGTTCTGCAGCTACTAGGGTTTCCTCAGTAGACCTATCTGTCTCAGGTCCTTTAACGCAGTAACACATCCTAAGATGTACTATTGTAGGTGTCTTATTTTTCATATATAGTTTGTCAGCTAACTTTATCTACATTCTTCAACATTTTCTTGTATTTAGTAAAGTCAATGCTGAAAGAAACAGAATTTTCACCTTACATATTAAATCTATTTGAATCAAAATGAGTCTAACAGAATTATATATCTAAATGCAAACTTAACTGAAGTGCACATAGAATTACTCCTCCTTGGGGTCAGTGAGAGATTTCATCTGACTGAGACTGACATTTTCACCATAGCATAGGTATCAAAGCAATTTTAAACACCAGACTCCCTGTCTAACTCTACATTAGCAAATACTTCAGTGCAAAAGCAGTAGTTTAGTATCATGATGCCATTGGTGCTGATTCACTAGATGAAATATTCTCACCACACATTTTGTTCAAAGTTGTCTGAATACAAGCTATGCCAAAGAGCTTTTGCTTTCTTGTCCACTGGATCCTACACCCTAGGAAACTCCATGCCACCCTTTTGTCTGTCTCATGCAGAAGCCACTAGCATGTCACTGCCCTGTCTCCTTATGGTCTCAAATTGAAAAGCAGCTTTATTTCTGTTCCTGCTCATTTCTGGCTGACACCATGATGCTGGTTGCCAAACTCTGCCAACACTCTAAGTTTGATCAACATCCAAAGGTCCTACTGAAAGGACTAATGAAGGAGTGGAGCCATGGAAACAAATTCAAGAGGACACTGTTATGGCAGTGACACTGGCTTTTCTTTCAAATGACAAACCAGACATGGAGAATTGGATGCCTTGCTGCTGTGACTGTTTTGCTGATGGTCAGCTGGACTGCTTGATATATGCTGGAGGACTTGGAGAACTTCATGGTGGTGCAAGCCAGTCATCATTCAAACTCATATGCCTCCATTAGGTGTTGAAGCATGTTTCATGTGTGTCCAGAGTGGACTTTGAGTTTCTTTTCCTCCAAAATTAATCTTGATTTGCACACACCGTAATGACTCTGCAAACTGAACCAATATAAAGAAAGTGGGGAAGATCAGGGGATTCGCTTCAGAACTACACTATGCTTTGAGCCAAAATGTTAATGCATTTGCAGCCTCTGGGGTCTTTTAAAATTAATCACTAATTTTTTTATTTCTTGCAAATAAGAGGCTCAGATATGGATCCTTAAGGAACTATGATTAAAAAGCCCACTTGTTATTCGTGTTTCTTATGGACAATGGTGCAACGTATTTTCTCAAATTGTTATTGACAATCTCTACACAAAAAGTTATACAAACAGGTCTGACTCTTTTTAATATTTGGGCAGCCTTCCCAAAGAACAGTCTTAAGGAATCAAAGCAGGGAAGCAGCTGTAATTCATACTAATTTTAAGACTGCATTTCATTGCCAGAGAAGTGTAAAGCTGATATGTTATAGTAAATGAGAGTCATGCCAAAGCTTTTTTTTGAACTGTGACATTTTGTGTGTCAGCTAGTTACTGGGTTTGACTTGTCAGCCACCACCCACCCAGCTGATTAAAGATAGAAGACATGGTAACACTGCCACAAACCTAATGTACTATCTTTACACTAAATTTTATTTTTGGAACATTATAGGGACATATTGCATATTCTATGATGTACTTGCACATACTTATTTTTGGATTCTTCTGATTACTGAATAAATGGATGAAATACTCATTATTTGATATACCAGGGAAAAAGAGTAAACAAAATATTTCAATGAGGAAAATCTTGGTATTGGGCTTAATTGTCTGAATTCTTTTTCAGTCAAAACTCTCCCAGATTTCAGTATACTACACTGTGCAGGCTACCAGGAATGCCATGTTACCCAAAGACCATAGTTTTACAACCACTCATTCAATCGATAAAATAATAGAATCACAGAATGGTTTGGGTTGGAAGGGACCTTTAAAGATCATCTAGTTCCAACCCCCCTGCCATGGGCAGGGACACCTTCCACTAGACCAGGTTGCTCAAAGTCCCATCCAACCTGACCTTAAACACTGCCAGGGAGGGGGCATCCACTAACTTCTCTGGGCAATCTTTTCCAGTGTCTCACCACCCTCACAGGAAAGAATTTCTTCCTAATATCTAATCTAAATCTACCCTCTTTCAGTTTAAAACCATTGCCCCTTCTCCTGTCACTACAGGCCTTGGTAAAAAGTCTAAATCATCCAAATCCTTTAAAAGGAAATTACAGATTACTAGATTTCAACAGCTATATTGAATTACAGAAGCCCCAGGGGAACAAAACACATACTTCGATAGTATTTATGGTTATATAATCTATCTGTTTGCTATAAAATTGCAGCAATAAGCTAAGTGTATAAATGATCCATTTGCAAATAATTTAAACAGATGATTCCTCACTTGAAAACTTGAGAAAAGTAAATATTCTTTTAATGGATATTTTTAACAAGGAAATCCTGCTTGTTAAGTAACTGAGGTGTCAGAAAACAACAAAAAGTCTAAATAATAGGAAAGCAAATGTGCTCATAAACTTGGAAAAGCTGGTATAACATTCTGGTAAGTAAATCCTGAAGATCCATCTCTGTGCTGTTCCATAGTGCACATGAATAATTATTTATTAAAAAGCTATGGCTCTTTAGCTACAGCAACATATTTTTTTCAGTGCAGGAGGTTAAACCACAATTCAGTTCCCAGGGTTCTGCTAAAGATGGAAGCCATCAAACAAAAGAAAACTTCTTATCTGGGCTCATATCATTGATGTCCTTACATGCTTGGAAATGTTGCAGGGAAGAATGTAACCTGCTAATGAGTGTATAGTCCCATTTTATGTAACTCCAGAGTTGACATGAGTTGTCAGAGTTGCAGCTTGTAAGCTAAGGCTGATCATAGCTCTTAGCTCTGCCAGTCCTTTCATGTTGACCTTTCATGTTAAGCTGTTACATCAGCAACAGAAAACATGCAAAAATGAAGAGCATGTGGCCTCTTTCATCCAATAGCTGGGTAGTTATCGCTTTTATTGTTTCCCATACCATTACTGAGAATAGGCCACCTCCTATCCCACCTAATATATGTCATTCCTAATTTTACCAATTTATAGTGATAGCTGAAGTGTTTCTGCAGTTCGCTAGCCAAAACCCAGATAAGCACTAGCTAGTAATTAAATTTTATTCAACTATTCAGTAGGAAGAGTGTCACCAGGGCCTACTCAGTTCCACTCAGCTGTGGTCATCTGCAGTTTCTTTCTGTGAGTCCTCATGGGAGGAGAAACAAGAACGGTTACGATCCTTTAATACAGTTCTGTTCTGTTCTAAAAAAAATTTCCAACATGGTAAAATAATTTCATTGGCCTTTCCTGAAGTTTATGTTCTCAGTAATTCATATTTATAGCAACTTTTCAAGTCCTTGAGAAAATGAGGACCGAAATCATATGGAAATAAAGGAGATGACTGATAGAGAGCATTTTCCTCTCTAGAGTTCGTTGCCATATATACAAGACATATGCACTTCTTAAAACAAAAAGTATATGAAGACCTTCCTGTCTTATAACATTTAACAGAAGACTATACTTGTACAATATAGCATCTGTGAACTACAGATATTGTCAGATATTTAGACAACAAATCACAGCTGGGCTAGAAATATAAACAAGAGGCCACAGACTGCTAAATAAAAGCGAGTAATAGAAATAAGAATTCCATCAGTTGGAAACTTCTAAAATCAGCTGCTCCTTATGAACTAAATAATTATTTTTTAAATAAGTAAAATAATAAATAATAATAAAATAACATATCATAATAAAGTAATACTGCACGGATTCAATGTTTAGGAAGGGTACAGGGTCTGGGCACTATGAAAACTGAAGTCTACTGACCAAAAAAATATAATGTAAGTAACATCACAGCAAACGATCATACATTTTTTCATGAATATGTCTAGACCTGTAGCGACTATCCCTGTGGGATAATAATTCAATCTCCTGCATCTCAGAAGAGGCTGTGATGATATTCCTAATTAACATCCATGGTGATGATTCTCTTATGGAAACGTTCATCTATTGGGAAATGGCATTTCTAAGACAAAACCCCCAATCTATTAACATGTCTTGCCATCACCTTTCAAAGGTAACACCAGTTCTCTGCCACTGATTAGCACATAAAGCATGCTATTTGCGTTACAGCTCATTTCATCTAATGGATATCTGTTCTTATATATAGAATCAGATATATCTGCTGAGATATTCAGTGTCTCCAACTTCCTCCCATTATTTATATACTACCATCTGCCTCAGAATTAAAGATTTCATTTTACCTGTATCTACTGAGATACATACACGTAATGGGAACAGAAAACATAGACGTCATTTTATAAATATTTCACCTGTAAATTGTACTCTAAAATGTGGAAGAAAGTGGAGACTCTCTTGACTTAAGAGTAGAATTGATACTCTCTTCCTCTTACTTATTATTTGTTACTTGCTATTTATTTACAGCAGTTTTAACTATGTGCTACAGTCTATAAACTCACCTGAGGAGGGGATTACTTCTGGACAGTTTCACATGAAATCTCTAATCCAAGCAATTTAACAACTGTCAAGTAAACAGAAATGAAACAACAGAGTGGACCATATGATCAGAGACAGTGCCCATAATGAAATCTCTATTATCTATTACTATTAATATGAACACACAAAGGCAGTAGGAAGTAAGTGATCACAGATAAAATAAATTGAATAAGGAAGATTTATCTCGCTATAGCACAGCTTGGATGGATGTACAGAAAGTTATAGCAGGCAAGAACATCTTCCAGTTACTGGATGAGAAAATGAGAGAGAAAAGGGAAGATAGCTTTGTAGACAATGACAGATTCTACCTTATACTTCCTCTCAACTCTTGGAAGATTCTTTGATCTTGCTAAAGTATATATATCCAAATTCTTCCCTAAAAGTCAGCTGAAGGTTTGAATACACAGTATTATCAGCCTGCCAGACTGAGATCCATGATGTACACTTTAAAGATTTATTCTTATCTCCATTTAAAAAATTATTTCAAAAAAAAAAAAGCTAAGTATTTATGCTTACTTTCCTTCCTTACACACACAGTTCTTGATAATTGTTTGGAATTAAATAATGTAGCTAATTAACCAATAAATGTTAAATTAAAAATAATGTGTAATATATAAAAAAAGAACAATATATGAAAGTGGAACAATAAAGGAAACACCAATACACTACTGATTTAAAAAGAAAACCCAGGCATTGTCTGCCATAAATTTAATCACTTTCTATACATGTGAGATATTTTGGTCTGTCAACAAAGGCTGTTGGAAAAGTGAAGAAATAAATTTCACAGTAACTGGAAATCAGCGTTGCTCCTTTTTCATCTGTTAAGTCAAAAAGAAAAAGTACAGAGTTGCAGTTGCTAACTAGGGTGATGATTGGGAATCAATTGAGATTTCAAATATTTTAAGTATTCTACACACACATACACATGTAAATTAATACACCCAACTTGTCAACAGTAAAGCTTCAAAGGCTGTACTTCAGAGCTACACTTACAGTCAAAGTTCTTAAAACGCTGGCTGAAACAAATGAAGTTTCATTGATTTTTAAATATCTTGAGATCTGAAGTTTTCACTTTGTCTTTTCACCAGAGAATATTCTTTAGGCAAAGTACACTGGTGATATTTCATCTTGTCCATACTTCATTGCAGATTCAAACTCTTTGAAGCTGATGCGGCCATCAGAATCCTGATCGACTTCTCTCTAAGAGAAAAGAGATTTGGTATTTAAAACCCAAAAGACTTTATGTAAAACAGACATTATACTTAGTTGTAGAAATGCAACACCAATATTGTTTTCAAAGAGCTTGAGTCCTACTATTTGAATGCTAAATAAAGAATTAATGAACTTAAAAATGCTTTTTGTGTAGCACATCTTGTATTAGGATCTCAAAGCTTTTTAAAAAGAACAAGTATCATTATGTCTATTCAACAGGAGGTAAAAGTTAATTACAATATGATCTGTGCACATTTAGCACTTTTAGCACAAATTTAGTTCTTACACCTCCTCCCTAATTTCCCAAATTCAATCACCTGCAGCAGAGATCCTCAAAGTTCCATAACACAACACGCAACCCAAGACCTCCAGGTCTTAAGATACCACAAACTTACATTTAAAATTTCCCAAATTGACCCATGACAAAATAAGCAAGCAGCTTATTTTGAAACAAAGATTATGTTAACAGAAGACCTACTCCTTGTGGTTGTAAGAAAAAAAAAAGCTAATTTGTATGTTAGTATATGCTAAACTGGATATTCCAATACTCAAAAAGTCTCTGAAAAGTAAAAGCTGGTAATATTTATATCCACGATATAAGCTGATAGAAGATGGCAATTCAATTAATGCCACTAACACACAGGGCTAAGTTTTATCAAATACACTTTGCAAAATTATTTGATGCAGTTATAGATTAGGCTGAAAAAATAGTATTCTGTAAAGTATTTGTCTTAGTTCTGCCTAGCTTTCTTACTAGAAATATAACACTTACTTACACAAAAATTAAAATTAGATAATTAAAAAAAAGATTAATTTTTGGTTCTCAACATTTGCTCATCATCTAGGAAAACATTTGATTGGTTTATACCAATGCGCAGTTCATAATTTTATTAATAATCTGGGATAAAATTTACGATTATTACTAATAAAATTTATGACTATACTGATAAAATTTACAAATGACACAAAGATTGGTAGAATTATAATGCTGCTAACATTGCCATCACCATTAGTGTTCAATGGCAGTATTCCTACCTTCTTACAGCATGCAAAATGGGATGCATCTTCTACATAAATGAAATTGAAAATTCCAAAGTAATCCATGATGTTTAGCAGAGACATATTTTATCATCCTTTGAATGTCCCGGAAATTTCAAAGAGATTCTATACCCTGAGGAAGTAGTACAGTAATTCAGTTTTAAAGAAAGCCTGACACAAAGGGATAGGATGTCCTGTTTGACATTTATTCTAAATTCATTTTTGAGAAAAGCCTAGTAAAGGTAAAAGGAAACACTTTATTTACAACAGCTTCAACTACAGAAACAGTTATAAACCTTACAAAGACTGATAAAAGAAAACTGAAAACTGTTTACATCTGCCTATCCTTACCTCAGTTGCAAGCAGCTTCTCTAGATTATCCAGCTTTCAAGACATCAATGACTACCAAATCATAGGACTAAAGAAAGATTTCTTCTGAAAAAAATACTACGTCTTTAAGTTTGTCTTCACAGAAGAGGGTCTCAATGGACTATGTGCTTCCCCATTCCCTGAAGAAGTACTATTTAGATTAAAATGTTATTATCCTCCCCTTCAAAAAAATTATTAATCTTCAACTTTTTCAAGAATCCCTCAGACTACCAACTTCTCACCTCTTTGGAACTTCTGACATCATTTGGGAAGATGCCTCTCATCTCTTGGCAATAAACAGTCTGTACTAGTGCTTAACTATGCTATAAAGGAACTATAAACCTCTTGTGAAGTAGGCTTGGTCAAAGTTCAAGCCTCATGGTGCAATGATGAACCTTACATGGCCATAAACATATGAAATGACATCCTGTCATTATGGAAATATTTAAACGAAATTAATTCCTTCAGCTCATTGTTGGCTCTAGATGAAGACTAAAGCATGATGATATTCCATTGCTTTTCAGATAAGGGCAAGTTTGAGAGTTTGATTGCCCTTAATCAAATCTTTAGTGACAACATGATAGCTGGAGATGGACCAGTCACTCAGTTTCTTGGTGAAAGGGATCCTTTCAAACACCATGTTGTAACACAAAGAAATGCAAACCTATTCACCAGTGAAAGGTGAATGCAGGTCATAATTAAAAAATGGAGATGCTGTCCTGGAAAGCAGCAACTGAAAAGGTCTGAGAAGTCATAGAAAGTAATCAAATGAAGATTATCTCCTACAGCGATGCTTTACATAAGAGGGTGAATACGATCCTTGAATGTATAAGCAGGATAATACCTAAAACAAATACAAGACTGATTTTATTCCAGGATACAATGTTAGGAAAATCATGAAAGAAATACTGTGTCAACTTTCTGGTGCCTGTACTTCAAAAAGGATACTGAGGAACTTAGAAGAATTGAGAAAATAACTACAGTAAATACACAAGTTCTGGAAAATATGCCTTATAATGAGACATTAAAATACTCCAATCAAAAAAAGATTGGAGAACTGATCCAATCAAATCAAGACCATAAGTACCTCTCTAGGGAAAATACTTTGGATAGTAAATATTGTTTTAAACTTATGAGGAAAGACATGATGATAGGCACAAGTTGGAAGCCAAAGACAGAAAAATTTATAATTTAAATAAGGTTGATGAGCTATTGAGGTAACTTATCCTGGGATGTGGGTAAGTTTTCTGTCACTTGAAAATCAAGACTACACAACTTTCTATAACACATATTCTAGCCAAAAAGAATAATTCTAGGTTTGATTATTTCCTTACTGACCCATGCTGTGGTAGTCATCATTACCCACTGAAATGCATTGTATCCTACACATCCCTATATTTACACTGATGCTTTTCAAATAAACAGGAACCCCATAAGAAAAAAGAATAGTTTTACCACCCCAGATATTGGTTCATTTACCCAAACATCTTGCCTCTGACAGAAGTCATCAGCTGGATGTGTAGGGAAGAAAAGGGTGAGTGTAGTGATACTCCTGTGGGTTACGTTCCCTGGATGTATTCACTGTGCATTCAGGAGTTTCCTAAACCACACATGTATGTCTGCATGTAATTATTTGTGATGTACATTTATTGCATGGATTTTCTAACAGCTTTTTGAACCCATGTGAAGCCCATGAACCCTGCTCTATGATTAAGTACTACCTCTTATTCGTTTTGAACCTGCAAGTCATTTGATACTCCTCATAATTTAAGCACCCTTCTCAGTGACTATATATATCAAAGGATGTATAAAAGGGATCTGTTTTTAACAATCAGCTATTGAAGTTTTTTTTAACAAAAAGCCTATTTTAATGACAGAAATTATTATTATAACCTGTGCTATTTGCAAGTAAATTAGTTCATTGAAAGAAAATGTACAGATTGAAATACCTGAGAGAATGTATAACAATCAAATAGCAAAATCTATTTTTTTAATATTATGATGTATTCTCAGAACTTAATTCTGGAAGATCACTTCATGAATGTTTTAGAAGTTAGTGCTGACAATGTGGCTAAACTGAAGTTAATGGGAGTTTTGCCATTAATTTTCAGGAGGCAAGGATTTCACCAAAAATATCTGAGTTATGGGCATAAATCACGTCTTTAATGTTTATATTCCCTACACATGCCTGTTTGGAAGCTGCTCTTGAAAAATGGCCCTCAACTTTATATGGTGCTTGTTCAACACCCCAAAACCCACTAAATGACTCTTTGAATTAAGAATCATTTTCTGAACAACCTTTCAGCAGAGATTAGCAAGATATGTTGGGTGATAAATAAATGACAAATAAATTGGTAAGTAGTTAGCTGCTGTAATTGGAAGAAACACTACATTTATTTAAATGTTATGGATTTTTGGAACCTTGCCAAAAGTAATCTGAAAGCGCGAATGGCCTTGGAGTGTTAAATTTTCATTTTCATCCAGCTGAAGCAAATGATATATTCATCCTGGTGATTACGAAAATACTATGTCACAGCATATTGATCTTTATTTCACAGGTCACTATTCATTTAACACTCTTTGTAAAATATATATAGATATTTCAAGGTATGTAGTGCCTGGGGTAGATTGTCTGATCTTTCACTGAAAATTGAGTAATAATCAGCATCACAAGTTACTGACTGTGAGATATAAATTATTCTCTTATACAATTAGGTAATTGAAGACTCCCAAAATCACCTAAGTGTATTTTCATAGGAAACTGGATTAGATAAACGGTACTTTCTTTCTGATAGGAATATTTTAACTGAAAATCTGAGTAAAGTAAACGAATAACTGAAAAGACTAAAGTTTAATATAAGTTGCCTCTTGAAGTTTCATGTTTATTAATTCACTGAAATGAGTACTTACCAGAAATGAGTACTACCACCACCAAATAACCTGAAAACAATTGCTAAAAACTGCATGAAAATTGATCACATGTATATAATCTCAACAGTTGTAAGAATAAAGTTTTCACATCCAGAGTTTAAAATGGATTCTATCTTTTACATCTAAATTTTATTGCTATTACATTTATATGATATTTTTAAATAAACCATCAGGGAATAATTTAAATCAGAGCCAAGACTTTCACTGCATTTAGAACCGAAGCTGTCATACTGATTGAGCAGTGAGAGTAAAAATTACACTTTATGCAAGGAGTCCCTGCCGAGGACAAAATGACCCACCAATTGAAGATTCAAGGATGACAGCTTCTTCAACAAGCTGCCTTCTCTTCTGACTAACCAGCTGGTTCTTTCCACTCATCCTGCTTGTTTCCTTGTTGATGGGATTCCTGCAGAGCTCCACAGCTGTTTTGTTACTAATGTGTATATTAATTTCACTTCTTTAAAAATCTAAGTGTTGAGAAAAGCCATTCTGATCTTTAGTAAACACAGAAGAATTATGAACGTACCCCTGGTTTTGCTTCCTGAAACAGGATGTGCTATTGGATTACTAGCACTCAGAAGTTTCAATTAAGTAGGAAAGCATAAGAAAGCATTAAAATTGTCACGGAATTATATTACTATTAAGGTAGAAATGCACTTCACTTTACCTTCAATGCTGTTCAGTTTTTAAAAGTTATTTTCAAAAACAGAAAACAAATTAATTACTAACTGAGGGGAGAACTGCTCCAACAATATACCACCTTCAGTTGTTTCTTCTCTGGGATAAATACTGTCCTTTTTTCTGAGCGCACTGCCTGACTACTGCTCTCAGTAACTGTAATATTCTTTCTTCTTGATGCTCAGTTTTCTACCTGCAGTATTCCTTATCCATAATGGATAGAAGAAAATCCCTAATTTTCTTCTCTCTGAACAATGGAAATCGTGTTGGACACCCTAGTCCTGCCAAATTTTGTCCCTTCTTTCTTAACTGGTTCTGTTTTCTGAAGTCTTTATCATTCATGCCATGGCTGATCCCTTTGGGCTAGTAGTGGTACTTGAGTAGAGTAACTCTTCAGTTTATTTCACTGAATGCTTCTCAGTGAGCAAATTACCCCAGACCCTCTTCTCAATCACTTCTGCCTCCTTTTTCTGCTGACTGGGAGAACTCCACAGAAGAACCTCTGAGCCTCTACTTCTCTGAGCATGTTTCCTAGATCATCTTGAATTTGTTGGTGTGCAACTGCCTACCGTAGCTTGTCTTCTCACATCTTCTCGCTCTCTTTCATTTAGGAAAAATAATTTACCCTTTGAATATAAATGACCCTTGCTTATGTCAATCTTTTTTACTTCTTTTTCTTGTTTTAAGCTTCTGCCCCTTAGAAAAGATCTACTGAAACCTACAGGGATCTCCAGGTTTTATAAGTGAATTAAGAAATGCCTTGTAGAGCTGAAGAGCGAGCTGCCATTTGGAATCACTACCAAATGTGTGTGTTTCTGGTGGGTTTATTTAACGAGCAGTTGTAGGAACATTAATAGAGACTTTCATCCCTGACTTGGAATTAAGTAGAATTTATACTATATGATATGTATTATAGCAATATCTAACAATATAATTATATTCATCACATAATATATAATAAATATATAATATATAATATATAATATATAATATATAATATATAATATATAATATAATAATAGGCAATATTTAATGTATAATATATAATGTGTAATATAGAATATAATCATTACATAATGATATAATGTTATATAATGCTATAATTATAAATAATGTATAATTTATGGATTGTTCAGAGAATGATGCAACAGCATGTAATGTGGAAGACATGGCAGCTGGATACAACAATCTGAACTGTGCATTAAGCTTGCCCGTTCAAACAAAATCACTTTTTACAGTCAAAACTAGACACCTAGGAAAAAGAAATGCAGATTATATCTGCAGTGGGAGGTTTATCATAGGAAGATGATCATAAAGAGCTCTGAAATGTTAGTGGAAAAGCAACCCAGCGTGAGCTTTTAAGGAGCCGTCAAGACATAAAGAGTGAACTCATTTTTAGTTACACAAGTAAGGGAAAAATGTTATTTATGCTGCAGATGCAAAACGCCAGGCATAACGGCAATACTGGAATACTGCGTTCAACCCTGGTGTCTGTTTTTTGAAAATAATACTTAAAACATTAGATGATGCAGAAACCTAACTTGCCAAAAAATCATTTGGAAACAGAAATTGCCCAAAAGAATTCAGTTCCTCTGTTTCCATCAGATGTTGTTGACATGACCATAGTGTACCTCCATAGAGATGATACTTAATATCAAATGGCTAGTGAACAAGAACCAGTGACAAAGGCTAAGAAGAGACAAAATGAAGAATAAACCAAAAATGCTTAGGAAAAAAAGAGCCAAATTTTATAGCATGTAATGTACAAATATTCAAGATAGTATCTTTAAAAAATCTTAATCACTCCACTTACGTCAAAAGTTCAGATAATCCCTCATCTCTTCCCACTTTGCTAAGTGTAACTGCTTTAAAACCACCATCCTTGCTGAGGACTAGATATCTAACTTTAGAGCTACTAATTCTGCCTTTAATTACTTGGTACGAGTATTGAGGCTGACTCAGAGGTTGACTATTGTCTCCATAGTACTAACTCATCAGCTGAGGAAAAAAGGGAGTTTAAAAACCAAGTTTTTAAATATATCTAATGTATTTAATATTTTCATCCTTTTATCTCCTCTGAATAGATTTATTTGAAAACATGAAATACCTTACTTCATGGCTAACATTTAACTATTTTTTATCATTAATATTCATCTTCTGCTGTTGCCTCAAAGCCCTAATTAGGCTTGAGGTCTCATTTAACAAGGAACTATAAAATACAGAAGGCAAAGCCTGGAAAAATGAGCTTCTACCTAAAAAAGAAGACATGAAAAAAACTTATCAAAGTAGATGAGTACTAGTCCATTCAAGTACTGCCTAAATTGGAACTCAGGTTAAAACTTCCTTAAACTCCAGGTGGCAAATGGTCACCTTGCTTTCCAGAGCTGCCGAATCTTTCAGATGGCTCATTAGGCATCACCTTGCTCAGCCAAGAATTCTCTGTGTGACAATTGTTTACCCTTGCTCACCCAGGTTTTGTAGATGCAGAGGAGGCCACATACCCACCTAAAGCTCCAGTTTGAGCAGATGGTCACCTGCACTCTCCCCATGTTCCCAGGAGAAGTGCAAATAGTTAAACATCATCAAGCAACTAAATTCAATGTAACTAGATGGTGTCCAATTTTTGCCTCCTTCGTATCTTAACATTTTTTATTCTAATACTGAAAAAGAATACTGTTCTCTAGCTAACTTGCAGACTGCAGAAAAACACACACATATCTATATTTCATGGGTTTTCTTACTATTTAAAGCTGCAGTCTCAAATCTTGCAAGCTAGGTAGGATCAGATCTGAAAAGTTTCAAATAAAATGCATACATTGGAAAAGAATAGAGTAATGTTAGTGTTCCAATACTCGTTCCTCTAACTCATTCTTGAAACAGTGTTCTAGCATGGACAAAGTAGACACTCTGTGACATAGGATGCTGTTCTTTCAAATGCACATCTGCTTATCTGTGTGCGCTGCCATGTTGCAGCAAAGTTCATGCTTTGAGCTTCACAAGTCAAGACAGCACCTTGATGTGGCAGCACTACACGCACACGTGTGAATCCAATGTCCCATTCAAAAGATATTCTTGCTAGATCTTTATTATTCTGTTCTTGTTGCCTACACTTCCAACTAGATACTACCAATCACCTATCATAACATGAATTTGTTGCAGGACATGGGATAGAAAGAGCATCACCATCTCTGTCAGACAATCCACACTACAAGCACCGTAGTCATCCCTGCTGCCTTTTTTCAACCTCTCTACAGCATTTGACATAGCTAATGAACTATGAACTGTATGTAAAAGAAGCTGACTGTTTTGAAACAGTTTATTTCAAGAGAGCCATAAGCAGAGAGGAGCAGCAGGAAAATGTACCTCACAGTTCCCTTATTCTTCAACCTTATTTAAAATACAGACATGGAGACTGAAAGAAATGGAAAGGTGCCATGAACTCCAGTGAAAACACTATGTAGGCATTATGAAATTCCACCCTTTTATCATATTGTATTGCATACAGTAACACAATGTCACCAAATTGCTGCAGTACCTAAGCTAATGCATAAAAAGCAGAAGGTGGAAGCAGAAACTGAAAAAAATATAAGCTACACTTGGTGGCAGGAAGAAACACTTTAAGGAGCTTGTGGCACAGTGAAGTACCTACTGGCTGATGTTACACAACCTCATTTAGGCAAGTCAGTCTATAATTTAGAACTGATCGTGGACTTCTCTCTCTGACAGTAACTCTATAATAAGTACAAGAAATCATCCCATATTTACTGTTCACGATTTGGCCTCTGTAATACATGCCTTTGTCACCTTTCAGCTGGACTACAGCAATGTTATATCCTTGGCATGAAGCCATTAGCCCTCAGGAAACTCAAAATAGTACAGAACACAGCAGCACATTTCCGCTGCAGTCCAGGGTACTATAAGCACATCAAAACTGCTTTCATCTTCTACACCAGCTCCTGTAAAATACTGAGCCAAGTTTTATGTCTTTGTCATTATCTTTAAGGTGTCCAATAGTCTAGGAACAGAATACCTAAAGGATCAACTCATAACCTGCAGCTCTGTCCTGTTAAGGACAAAGCTTGTTTTGTGCTATAGACAGCGCTTTGACAGAGAACACACTAAAGCAGTTGAACAAATGCTCATAACACCTAAAGCATCATCACTTACTACTGAGTACAAGATGTACTTTTTGGATCTTAACCTCAATAACTAGTCCTTTTGTAATAATAATACAGCAGTTTGAAACAAATTCACAAAAATCTAACTTTTTTTGTTTTCTGTAATAGGAGACAACAAAGAAAAATAGAATCACACATAAGAGTTAGCCCTATTTGTTCTAGAAATGACTCAGCTACAAAGATGATAAAGTATGTATAAATATCCCAGAAGGGGAGCATTCACTGTTTCTTCCAAATGTAGTAGCACTGCATGTCTTATATGAACCAGGATATTGCAGGTCAGTGACGATTAATCTAATTGTTAAAAAAAAATACATCAGAGCAATGTGTTTTAGACAACTTTGAGAAAAAAGCAAAATATCAGAGGCAATGTAAAGATTTCCAAAGTACTTAAAAAGTTTGAGGACCTAAGTGTAATTTATTTTCAGAATTGTAGATGCCTAACAGGGCCAGAAAGTAATGTGTGTGTTGGACACTTTTAATAATTTAATTTAAATTTTATTAGACAGTAATACATTTAAGGTGATCTAAAAAACTGAATTTCTCATGCCACATTTTGCATGCAAAGATTAAATTTAAAAAAAAAGGACTGAAAATCCAGAAACGCTCTATTCAGCAAAGGACAAATATTAATGAAAATTTCTTCAGGGACATACTAATCTTAGTCCCTCTGTACAAATTATCAAAATGGATACCATATAATATTAACTAAAATACTGGTTTTATCAACAAACACTGTTTTTGAATCAAGTCACCTTAGCAATACTAACAATTACATAATCATCATGTAATAAAAGCTTTCAAGAACTGATGATTATTCAAGTGAAATGTCCTGCCTCCATTAAGCCTTCTCTGAGGTATCAAGTTCCCATTCTCTGTACCCAGTTCAGGTACAGAAATATTTCTTAATTTCTCAATTGTATTTATTAGTATAAATGTAAATAAGAGAGTTTGAAATCTTAGCAGTTCCTGTTAGACAGATTTATACTCTAAATGTCACTCAAATCTTCATGTAAGGGGACCATAAATCTATTAACATTAATGGAAAGAAATCCATCTGTCTTAAACACTGTGATACCAGAAAGGAAATCAAATAATTTCTATTTTGAATATATAATCACTTCAACTGAGCTATCCAGTACCATCTTGAAGTTGATTATGAGGTGAAAGAAATGGGACAAAGACGACAATCATTTAATCCCTTAAGAACAGCTATTCTGAAGAGCTTTTCACTTTGTGCTCAGCAGTCTTCTAGTATGTTATGATCCAGCCAGAAAAGAAGTATAATGATGAGGAAAATTATGTTTCCATAACAGAGAATTTTCACAGTAACAGGAAGTCCTACAAAAGAAACGATACAGGAAAACTGACCACTGTAACAGATGGTGCCATAGGTGAGTGTGCCAAGGCAGCCTTTGACCGTGACAAGTTCATGTATCAGATGTGGTGAGGATTTTTAACTTCAGAACTAATGTGGCAGAGATTAATACAGATTTGCCAATCCTGGATGCTGAGGATATATGCACATGGGACTGGATGGGATGAGAGACTGCATGGCTCTGACTGTACATTCACTGATATATTCAAATGAAGCCCTAGCCATGATTCCCAAACTGAGGGCACAGACAGATGACACACGAATACCCAAGCAGCTTTGACATGAACTGCAGGAAAAGGAAGTACGGCTGCTCCAGAGGGAGTTTCAAGCACCTCTTGAGGACGTTTGACTAAGTACAATCTGTCAATTTCCTGGAGTTCTCTGCTGCTAACGGACTGCGATGGAGCGCAAGAGAAAGGCATGTCTGAGATGTCCTGAGGTCTGCAGGAACTGTTAGTGTTCTTCCCATGGAACACTAATACCACCTTCCTCCAGGGTGAGCAGCAGAACACCACTGCAGAAATAACCCCCTACAGAGTTCCCTTTCTACGATGTATTTAAAAGAGCATGAAAATGACTGTAAAACCTTCCTATCAGGTAATTTTTGCTGAGACCGCATTCACATTTTCAGTTACTGCAACATTTGAAATGCTTTGGAGAAGCTTGTCTATTACTGAGAAATGTTTTGAAATGGTTTAACCAGATGCTCCTTAGTGTCTGTGTAAACACAAAACTAACATTGTGTTGTGATGTAAAACAAACTTGCATGCAGCCTAAAAGACTAGTTTGAAGAAGAAAACTAGTAAAAATACCACTAAAGCAACTAGCACAGCAACATTTATTAAACCTGATTTGTAAGATCTGTTTTGCATATAGGTTACCAACATTTATGACTAGTTTCATTTCTTATTATAATATTGTATGTGGTCTAGGGAGGACAGCATTCAACATACAGAATCACAGAATCAATCAGGTTGGAAGAGACCTCTGGGATCATCGAGTCCAAGCCCTGACACCACCATGTCAACTAGACCATGGCACTAAGTGCCATGTCCAGTCTTTTCTTAAACACATCCAGAGATGGTGACTCCACCACCTCCCTGGGCAGCCCACTCCAATGTCTAATGACCCTTTCTGAGAAGAAAAAACATATGTTATCCTTTTCAAACTACAACACAATTTCCTTAAAGAACAAAATAAAACAAAAACAATGGAAAACAGGAACTAATATCAGTTATTGTGCTACAGAAAGGGAACAGTTTATGGAGTGCTTTTTTTTAATAATTAGAGAAATTCAGTAAACAGGAATGGAATCTCTGTACCCTGTCAATATGTGAAACAAAACCATGCAGTAAGAACTTTCTACTTTGTAATAGCTATCATGCTGTCATATACTGATGTAGCCAAAGTCTTCAGTAATGTAAGATTTGAAACCATCACTTCAGCCATTAAAGACACAAAAAAAGATACTTCAATGTTTGCTTTGTCCTATGCTGGCAAGATATTTCAGTAAGTGTGAGGTCAACCTTGGTCCCTTGGAAAATTTATTTGCTAAATGTTTGGACAGCATGTAAAATTCAAATTTCAAAAATTTTATGGGAAGTCTAGCTCACATAATGTTCTAGAATTTCTTTGGAAACTAATATTGAGGTTTTTTACACACTCTTATATGAGGTCAGTTCAATTTCTTTAAAATTTCAATGCAAACCAACATCACCTCTTTCATATCTACTTACAAACAAAACTGGTGCAACAAAAAAAATAGTCTAGAAGATCAGCAGACTGCTAAATGGACATACATCTGGAAAAGCAGAAGGTGTCTGAGCAAATTCAATGTCTAGCATAAGTTATTTAGGAAGAAAAACAAAATAAATTACTACAGGAAAATAACACACTTTTATCATGCTCCCAGTAGAAAAAACAAACTTCTAAGAAACCTAATGGTCTCTTTTTTTCCAGAATAAAATAATTGCTGAGAAATAATAGTAATTTAGCTTAAATCAATAAGTCTAAAATAGAGTCAATCATTTAGCATTAGCATGAGTAGCTAGATTTGATGAAGCCTTAGGCTGCAAGCTGTGGACGTTCACCTAGAAATGCTTTTGGCTGGAACAGAGTTCATTTTCTTCCTAGTAGCTGGTACAGTGCTGTGTTTTGCCTTTAGTATGAGAACAATGTGGATAACACACTGATGTTTAATTGTCGCTCAGTAATGTTTACCCTAAGTCTAGGACGTTTTAGTTTCCCATGCTCTCCCAGCAAGCAAGTGCACAAGAAGCACAAACCAGAAGATAAGGTGGCTACAGCCCTCAGCAGAAGCTGCAACTCGACAACGTAAGGACAGTTAATGGCCTGCCTGGAGACAGAGAAAGAATCCAATAAGGGGTTACAGAATCAGAGAATGTTAAGGATTGGAAGGGACCTCGAAAGATCATCTGGTCCAATCCCCCTGCTGGAGCAGGATTACCTAGATCATATCACACAGGAATGCGTCCAGGAGGGTTTTGAATGTCTCCAGAGAAGGAGACTCCACAACCTCTCTGGGCAGCCTGTTCCTGTGTTCAGTTACCCTTACAGTAAAGAAGTTTTTCCTCAAATTTAAGTGGAACCTCCTGTGCTCCAGCTTGCACCCATTGCCCCTTGTCCTGTCAAGGGATGTCACTGAGAAGAGCCTGGCTCCATCCTCGTGACACTTGCCCTTTACATATTTATAAACATTAATGAGGTCACCCCTCAGTCTCCTCTTCTCTAAGCTAAAGAGACCCAGCTCCCTCAGCCTCTCCTCATAAGGAAGATGTTCCACTCCCTTAATCATCTTCGTGGCTCTGCGCTGGACTCTCTCTAGCAGTTCCCTGTCCTTCTTGAACTGAGGGGCCCAGAACTGGACACAATATTCCAGATGCGGCCTCACCAGGGCAGAGTAGAGGGGGAGGAGAACCTCTCTCGACCTGCTAACCACACCCCTTCTAATACACCCCAGGATGCCATTGGCCTTCTTGGCCACAAGGGCACACTGCTGGCTCATGGTCATCCTGTTGTCCACTAGGACCCCCAGGTCCCTTTCCCCTACGCTGCTCTCCAACAGGTCTGCCCCCAACTTGTACTGGTACATGGGGTTGTTCTTGCCCAGATGCAGGACTCTACACTTGCCCTCGTTATATTTCATTAAATTTCTCTCTGCCCAACTCTCCAGCCTGTCCAGGTCTCTCTGGATGGCAGCACAGCCTTCTGGCGTGTCAGCCACTCCTCCCAGTTTTGTGTCATCAGCGAACTTGCTGACAGTGCACTCTATTCCCTCATCCAAGTCATTAATGAATATATTGAATAGAACTGGTCCCAGTACCGACCCTTGAGGGACTCCACTAGATACAGGCCTCCAACTAGACTCTGTCCCACTGACCACCACTCTCTGGCTTCTTTCCTTCAGCCAGTTCACAATCCACCTCACTATCCGATCATCCAGACCACACTTCCTCAGTTTAGCTGTGAGGATGCTGTGGGAGACAGTGTCAAACGCTTTACTGAAATCGAAATAGACCACATCCACTGCTTTATGTCCTCATAAAAGGCTATCAGGTTGGTTAAGCATGACTTCCCTTTGGTGAAGCCATGTTGACTGCCCCTAATGATCCCCCTATCCTTGATGTGCCTAGAGACAGCACCAAGAACAAGTTGTTCCATCACCTTTCCAGGGAAGGAGGTGAGGCTGACCGGTCTATAGTTACCCAGGTCCTCCTTCTTGCCCTTTTTGAAGACTGGAGTGACATTTGCTTTCCTCCAGTCCTCAGGCACCTCTCCCGTTGCCCACGACTTAGCAAAGATGATGGAGAGAGGCCTAGCAATGACTTCCGCCAGCTCCCTCAGCACCCGCGGGTGCATCCCATCAGGGCCCATGGATTTATGGATGTCCAGATTGCTTAATTGGTCCCTGACCCAGCCCTCATCAACCAAGACAGATTCCTCCTCTATCCTGACTTCTTCTGGGGCCTCAGGGGTCCGGGGCTCCTCAGGACAGCCTCCAGCAGTATAGACAGAGGCAAAGAAGGCATTCAGTAACTCTGCCTTCTTTTTATCCTCTGTCTCCAGGACCCCCACCTCATTCATCAGTGGGCCTACATTGCCTCTAGTGTTGGTTTTACCTGCAATGTGTTTGAAGAAGCCCTTTCTGTTGTCCTTGACCTCTCTTGCAAGGTTTAATTCCAAGGAGGCCTTAGCTTTCCTACTTGCCTCCCTACATCCTCTGACAACAGACTTATATTCCTCCCAAGAGGCCAGCCCCCCCTTCCATGATCTGTACACTCTCTTCTCCCACTTGAGTTTGCCCAGCAGTTCCCTGTTTAACCATGCAGGTCTCCTGGTACCCTTTCTTGACTTCCTACCTGCTGGGATGCTCTGATCTTGAGCTTGGAAGAAGCAGTCCTTGAATGCTAACCAACTATCTTGGGCCCTCTTACCTTCTAGTACCCTGTCCCATGGGATTTCCCCTAGCAATTGCTTGAAAAGGCCAAAGTTGGCCCTCCTGAAGTCCAGGGTTGTGATTCTGCTAGATATTCTGTTCTTGCCACATGAGGTCCTGAACTCCACCATCTCATGGTCACTACAACCAAGGCTGCCCTCAACCTTCACAGCTTCAACCAGACCCTCCTTGTTAGTGAGGATAAGATCCAGCAATGCTCCTCTCCTAGTTGGCTCATCCACCATTTGCATCAGAAAGTTATCTTCAATGCACTGGAGGAACCTCCTGGACTGAGGATGGCTGGCTGAGTAGGTCTTCCAGCAAATATCAGGGTAGTTGAAATCCCCCACAACAACCGGACCCTGCAATTGAGAGACTGCTCTCAGCTGCCTGTAGAAGGCCTCATCACCCTCCTCATCCTGATCCAGTGGCCTGTAATAGACACCCACAACAGGATCACCCCTGCCAGCCTGCCCCTTAATTCGCACCCACAAACTCTCAACTCGCTCCTGATCCGCCCCTGGACAGAACTCAATACATTCTAGCTGCTCACTCACATAAAGAGCAACTCCACCACCTCTCCTTAGTGGCCTGTCTTTCCTGAACAGGACATAGCCATCCATGACCACATTCCAGTCATGTGAGGCGTCCCACCAAGTCTCTGTAATTGCCACTAGATCATAACCCCCCAACCGAACATTGATTTCTAACTCCTCCTGTTTATTCCCCATGCATGCATTGGGGTACAGGCATTTCAGGGAGCGAGCCGAGCAAGACCCCAGACCCAAAATCACCATTGGACCCAAAAGGTGCTTGAAGGACATGTGAAGATCATGTGAGGGGCGGGTGCATAAATCGTAAGGGTATCATTGCCCAAGGATTTCTGTGTTCAGGGTCCCTCTCCAGAGGCACCCAGCTCGAGATGGATTTTTTTCTGGCTGTAGCATCTGAATACATTTTTTTTTTCCAAGATTTGATGCCTGAGACTCTGCTAAGGGAAACCTAGGGTTGAGCCTGAAGGAAGAGGAAGCTCCCGAGAGTGAGTGTGAGAGAGTGTGTGTGTGTGTGCGAGGAGTCGAAAGGGGCACCTGTCGGCTCACTGGAGTCGCTCGCTGCGAAGGGACTCAGGTTAAGACTTAAGTCTAAGAAGACTTAAAGTCTCCGGTGGGGTGTGTGCGACTCCTTGAATGATGTGTGAATGCTCGGGCAGCAGCTTCTCCCTTGACATTAATATTATTCAGTAAAACATAAATCATTCTGTTTATACATGTCCTTAACAAGCCAAATACAACTGATGGAGCATATAATATGCAAAAGACACTGACAAGTTTTGGCATATTAGTATGCATCATAGAGCTCTGGTTCTTAATATTGCCGTGTGTTAACAGCAGCTGGAATTGGTACATACCTCTTGACTTACTGAAGCACAGAGATACAGTTATAATAGATTTCTATTAGTACTTCACTTGATAGACCTACCACGATGCATCTTCTACCTTCAGATTTACATAATTGATTTCTTAAACTATCCATGAACTATGATATTATTTTAAAGATTCGGTTTTTGAGGTAAACTTCAGCTACACAACTTTTCTATAATATTTTATAGAAAAAGGAACCATTTTGTTACACGCACTACTGGAAAAAGTAAAATGTCAACAAGAAGTCATTTTAAAACATTGGCATTCATATGAGATTTTGTAATTTGCATGTATTCGGCTTTTAATAAGAAAGTTTTCTAAAACATTTCTACACTTAGTTAAAAATTAATATCTCTCAATTAATTTTATTTGCATCAGAAAGTCTCTGTGTGATCACCTATTGATATTACTAATTAACCAGAACAGACTTATTGGTCTTCTGTGTACTTTAAGAAATATAGGCACTATGGTTTCTGTGACTAGCATTACATGAAAGATAAATCCCTCACAAGATAAAGCATTACTGAAGCATGCAGTCAACCTTATACCTTTGGTTATTACATTCTGCCTACCTAAACGACTCTCTGTAATTGCATACGGTAGGCCTTACGTATGGATTCCAACTTGATTCTTGTATTACCATACATTTCTGCCACATTTCTCCTCAGAGGTGCCTTTATTCCAGTGATGGGTTAATGAATTCACATATATGATTGTGAAATGTGAAGTGATGCAAAAATGCAAGTTTCTATTCTACTCTTCAAATCATAAATTTTCTTCCAGCATCAATGGGCCAGATTATCTTATTCGTTTTGAGGCACAAATCTGAAGGAACGTCAATTGGGAGGTAATACTACATTCTGAAAATGGTATCAGGAATTTATACATTTCACTGATGCTATCTGCACTCTAGTAAGAGTACGTCACATGACAGACACCTTAAAAGAAATACTTTCATTCAAAGACTTGATATTTTAGTGTTCTGTTTTCTCCCACATTTTTCCTATGCACCTTCATCTCAACTTGAGAAGACATCAAAGTATTTTTTCTAGATATTAAGAGAGGGCTTAGAAAATTATTTTAGGAAACTATTTTAAAAACAAATGAAACCGAAAAAAGTGTTAGTTGCAATGAATCTGAAATCACTTTTATGCTTTGTTGTTTCTATTTACTAAATATTATTGGGGAAAAAACATTGTATAAGAGGTAAGAATAGCATTAACTGTGTGTCAAACATTTTTCAGTTTGACGTTTTCAGATATTTATGACTTCTGATTAATTCTCATTTTTCTCCCTGTTCAGCAACTGGATTCACCATCTGTTTCAGTATAAAGCATCACATAAGGGTAGCATCGAGCTGGATAACATAAACTGCCTCAAAAGCTGCCTTGATAAAAACAGATGGAATCATACAAACAATATTTAAATGTGCAGTTGCCGAAGTTATACTTTTTCCTTATAAAAGAGAGCTTTCAGTATGTATTTAAAGAAAACCAGGCCAGCTAGCTAGACTATTTTAGTAAAAGATATGTTACTATATACTTTAAACATTGAACTAAACTATCATTAAACCTGCATGCTTCATTAGGTGTGCTCCCATATAGTAGTATTGTATTCAAAAAGAAGATATGCATCAAAGCATAAAAATACAAATACATGCTAAAAGGAGGTGTAAGAAGAAAACAGTAGGGGTAAGTGAATGTCTTTTCAGATTTACAGAAATCATAAATTCAGAAGAAATCCTAGTTATTTACTAAACTTACTAAATAAATATGGTTTATAGAATCCATTATTCTACACTGGCCAAACCATATTTTCATTAAACTGTCTTTATTTATGTTAAAGGAAGACTTTATAGTCATACTAAAGAAGAATAACCTGGTTTTACCAATACAGTATTAAAGTTATTTCAAAATGCAAAATACCACCATATGCCATGCCTCGGAAAGAGAAGCAACACATTTATATTCAAAATTCTTAAAGGAAAGAAGGCTATGGAGCTAGAGGCTATGGACCAGTCTATGGAGCTAGAGTATTCTGTTTCTGCAAATCCCCACTACTGGGAAGCGCATGCTTTCACTGTTGAAAACAGAGGTCAGTGAATCAGGTGTTCGCTACATCATGAATACAATACTCTATACCGATTTTCATGAAAAGATATGTTCCTTGCCATGTAGGGCTTAAAAAAGCCCTAAAGAAGTGAGAAAATCAGAGAATTTACACTTAAATTCTTCCACCCACTGGTAAAATTCCTTTTTCTTTCAGGAATCAGTTCTATGGTTTTTCTCTCTGCTATTGAGATATGACTGTAATAGATAAGAAAGGTAGTGGCAAAGAGTAAAAATAACAAGATGATGTTTTCAAAACAAGAATTTGATTAGACTCAGAGAATATAATTTTTCACTGGCACTTCACATTTTTTCAAAATTTATACATTCCTACAACAATCTATAGAAAGCTACTTCACATTTTATGGATAAATGTTCTGGTAAAACTGCACCCTCTAATACCATAAGAGGATTTAATGCAAAACTTAATCTAGTTGCATAGCATCTGAAATAAACTAGCTTTCCCTTTAACCTTATGTTTTCACATTAGAAATAAAGAATATAAACACAAAAATCACCACACTAGATCAAATCATTGGTTTCATCTTGTACCCCACCTTTGACAGTTATCAATAAGAGCTATTTCAGGAAAAAATACCACTACTTGCCAATAGTCCTAAGCATTGAAACAGGCATTCACAGAGGAATGTTCTTCCCAGTACACATTGATATGTGGCTGCCTTATACTCTAAGTGTTCATATTTTCTCACCTAAATAAAAATCTATTTAATGTGACTTTTTGTATTCTGGCTCCTCATAGGAGTAAATGGCTTAAGCCTTTTCTGAATACTATTGAATATTGGGAATTATATAACGTGTTCTGTGTTCATGCAAGCCTCATTGCATTTTTTTCACATGGTGTTTGTACTTTTATTACAATAGAAGATAAGTACTAATTCGGAGTTCCTTGTCTTTTTTTACCATCCTCTTTTTTGTTTCTTTCAATCATGCATGTTCTTATTTATCTCTTATCCAAGCTAACTGATTCCAATCTTTCCAATTTCTTCTCACATGCAAGTTTGCCCTTATCTATAATACTTTTTGCCCATTTCTGGATTTTTTCAATTAAAAACAAAGCCCTTCTGAGTCAGGAGGTAGAATTTATGTGGCCTAACTTGTCATCAAAAAGTTTTGTCTAGTTGAAACTAGTTATCTTGGTTTTGTCTAGCTACTGGAGAGAGGGAGAGGCACTTCCTGAGAGGAAGGCACCCCATCCTACCACAGGCATCTAAGACAGGTGGGATGAATCATTCCCTATAAATAATCTTTAAAAGAAGATGAGAGATGAGACTGTCAGTTTCCACTGAATCACACGGAGCAATCAAAAGAAAGGAATAACAGCAGTTTGCACCAGTATGTTACAAATATTCTAATATTGCTTTTTTTCTTGTTCCTTTTGCTTCCCAACACTATCCCCTTGAATACAAGCAGAGATATTCATTGACACGGCTATGACAGTATGCAGGTCATTTCCTTGAGCAGTTGCTGAGTTAATTTAGAACTGAGAATGCACATGACTGTTGCAAATCATTCCTTTGGCTATATATAGCCTTAATTCTTTAGGTAATGGTGTTCATCTCCTATTGGGCTACGAATTTACTTTGCATTGAAGGTTCCATTAGATATCTCGATAATCTCACACAGTCTCAACCAACATAAATAATCTGACATTCTTTATTAACCAATAACTTCGTTATTCACCCCTTTTAGTTAATAAACATATTAAAAAACCATAGGATTTAATCAGATGCCATCCCACTATTCATGTCTCATGTTTGCAGTTTACTCTTTATTCTATGCATTTACTTTTCTGGTTTTCAGACACACATAGTCCTAATCCTGAAAGTGCCCAAAGGTCTGATGAGCATGGAAGCTTGTATGAAACAAAAAGTAAAATGTCCACAGAGTATCTGTAGTGTCTTTGTGGAAAAAAACATATTTTTCCTCCCCCTAAACTCTCTGAAAGTAAGCATGCCTTTTCTCCTACTTCCACACCTGCCAAGGCTAGGTAAAAAACAATTTAAATTAAATACATAAAAGCAGTTAGGTACACTGGATCCCCTATACCCACAAGTCTCAAGGAAAGTAATGACATCCCATTATTTAGCAGTGTAGATTATGTAAAAAGATCATGTGATAAAGGAGACAGCCAATCTGCAAAGGTGCATGTTTTAGAAAATTTAGCAAAGCTTCTACCACATTATAATTATTAATTTACATTTACATTTAATTATAATTATCTTTGTTTGTTAGAATTCGGTTTTCTCAATGACAAAAAATCTCTGTGATCAGATGCAACTGTGTATTTTATGCTGAAATACTGCAAACAAACTCTCAACAGCTATATCAGAAGAACAGAAAAAAAAATGAAAGCAGAGAAGTAAGTAATGTCTATTTTACTATTTACATATAAATACTATATTCTTTCCCATGAAGGCTTGTAGTTGTTCTGTAAATAAGTTACATTTCTGTTTCTCAAAGGAAATCATATACAATGGGAAGGGCACTGCATAAACAGTGGAATGTGTTATTCCACTTTAAAAACTGATATATGAATTTAATAAACAATCATAGACAGAATCATAAAGAAGAAATATGGCTGGCAGACAGGTGGTCTAGTCTAGAACTGGGGGCCTGTGTTCAGTTACTGGTGTTTCTATTTGTTCCATATGTGACACCAGCCAAGTCATTTCATCTACCCTGTGCCTCAACTTGCCTGTTTACAACATGGAGACAATGCAACTCTTCACTCCCAAAAACCCTCTCATTATACGGTTTAAAAGTGGCTGTAAGATACTCAGATCCTAGTCTGAGCACATAAAAGTTCCTAAGAAATTTACTACACCCTTCACTAAGGTAATTCATAATTTTATTATGATATCCAACAAAAGAAGAACTTCTTTCCCCGTTTTGTCCAACATATAGACAAAATCACAGCTGCTAGTAGTTTAACCATGAGCCAACTATGGTTAAGGGGTTGTTTTCCTCTTTTCATTCCTACCTGTGCTTCTTTTTCTCTGTTTTCATTCTTTTTAGCCGTTTTTTCTTTGCAGCTATTGAAAAAGTGTTAAAGTAAGGAATTTGTTTCTTGGTCCTGAAGACGACAAGACTAGGTCAACTTACTCGCTTGAGTAAGAGCTTTAAAGCTTCTTCCCTTGTATTGAGGAAACTCAGCTTTGTAGTTCATGATGGAATTAAGAGTTGAAAAGTCATTACTGGAATTCAGGAAGCCCTATCTCCAGCACCTTTTACCAATACTGTTAAAAGTCTTTCATATGAACACTAAACCACCAAATTCAGCTAAGCATAACAGAAAACTCTATTGCTGGGTAGGAAACATCAGATTGATGGTCTTAAACAGCTTATCTGAGCACATGGTTTGCTACAGCAAAGACTAACAGATTGGAATTGCAGTGAATATCTTCATTAGTTCATGAAGGCAAGCATCACTGTAGGACAGCCCACGTGTTGTAAGACAGAACAGAGTCTTCTATTCACTTGCATAGGCACAAAAAAAAAGAGAGATGTGCATTTTTTCATATTTCTGGCTCACTCAGTAATTCTGTGGATTCTAAAAGGATATTAATTGTAGTCTGAAAGGTGACTTGGCAGCTTGAAGAAAAAGTTCCTCTAATCCACCCTTGAAGTGGAACAAATGTTACTAAGTTAAAGTACTTCCTCCTACTAATACTATTTGTGTACTCTTTTTCTTTTCAGAGGTGTTTTAGCTGGGTTTAGTCTCATCCAGTCAGATGAAGAATTGGAAGGCAGCACTATCTGTGACAAGCGTAAAGGAGATTTAGAGCTGGATGATGATTGCATAGAGCTGACATTAAGGACTGCTGTGTCTCAATAGCCTACATTAGCCCAATCTTAGTATTAAAAATGAAAGAAAAACTAACTTTCTGAATTCCACAGGCAAGTTGTCTGTGATCACAGAAGAAGCTGTTCATCATTATTTTCAATGACAAAAAGATATTTATAGAAGTAATTAATGCAGTTTTTGTGTATTCTAATCTTTTTCTTCATTGTTGATCAGTTGCTAAAAAGGTAGAAAACATAAATATGGCATGGTCAGATTGCTCAACCCTCTTACTTTGGAAAGTAGTAAGAGACATGTTATGAAGGGAATTTCACATCTCTGAACAAGAACGGTTCCCCATGCATTCCTAAATGAGTAAATAGTTCTTTCATCTGGAACTCTAACATCCAGTTTCTGTAAGACAAATAACTTTTTAGGTTCAGAATATCAGTTATGATAAAATCAACGTAATGTTGTCACAACTGAGATGATAGTCTAAGAATTGAAAGATTCTGGGAGAGTATTTTCAGAGGTTCCCATCTGAAAAATGGGAAGAGGTAGTATCTTTCATTAGACAAATGGATAAATCACGCAAGATTTCAAGCATACCAGTTCTTCAAATCTTGTTTCTTTTAAATGAATTGATTTTTTTAATAGAAACAATACATTAAATGTAGTATTATAATTCAAATGGAAGCAAGATAAAGGGAGTTTTAACAAAACCAAGAATTTTTAAAAACAAAAATAGCACATGCTAGATTTTCGCACATTTGGGGGCCACCACGGAAAGTTCTTTTATGTATGGCATCTAAATAAAGCTCTTAGCTATAGTGAAAAGCAATGAGAAATAATGTTTTAATGTTAAAAAATCGACTGTATCTGACTTATTCAACTCCTACTAGAGCTAGTGAAGATATTAATTCACAATTTCTATTACATTTGAATTGTTATTTTGTCAATATCTGACAATAGTGGTGGAATTTTGGAAGGAAAAATGTTTGCTGACCATTGTCCTCCAAAAGTAATTTTCTTCCAGCTTTATCCATTTGTGCAGAACATAGTACATTTAGTGTTTTAGAAATTACGCTTTCAATCATCATCAGTCCAACAGAACAAAATGTTGAAGTTAAATGCTGAAAAGTGTATAGCTGTCTATGAATTCTGGTGGGTAATTATGCAAGACAAACATTACACATTTGTAGTAAGTGGTATTTACCTTCCTTCCATCCAACCTTTATTCTCTTATAGAGGAGAGTCATGATTTTAATTTGTAGATCTCACATTTTTACTATGCAAACCAATGAAGCAATAGATTTGTTTGTAATGAAGGAATATTTCTGCCTATTGAAATTTTAATGATAGTGGCATCACAATACAGATTTCACCTTATAACTATGAAAGAGAACAATAAAACCAAATTCATATACGGTCTGACACATCCACAAAGAAAATACAGTTCTGAAAGGTACAAAATACTGTTAATCCTTACTATGACTTTACGGATTAGCAGATTGTTCACAGGTCATAAGTTCACCATATTTTCCAATAGATTACTTATGAAATACTTCTATGCAGATAACATTGTTTTAATAATAATTTTGTGTTGTATGTATTTTGCTTTTTGTATGAACTGTTTTAGAGAAAGAAAAACAATCTTTCTCATGTGTGAATGAATCAGAAAACAGATATGCAAACCAATAAACAAACAATAAATCACTTTAATATCTCAACATAATTTGAATCCATATGCTACCTACTTCTCTGTTAACAGAGGCATTTACAGCTTGATTCCCCTGTTATCATTCTTGAATTTTTTCCTTTATCTAAATTCATATTTTTAAATTAATATTCATCTTTCCGGACTACCTTACCTTTCCTCCTATTGCTTAAAACTTCAATACTATTAAAGAAAAAACATTCCCCTTTATTACTCACTCTTTCTTTCTTTCTTACCAGCTCTTTCCTAAGTTCCTAGTAAAACATAAGAGCTGTATTCAGGAACAGTAACACCTATATGCACATTTTCTTGTTACTCCAGTTGAGAACAATTAGATTATGATGTCATTAAATTAGTAATGTACTGGTTGGAAAATAATTATAGCTAAATGGTCTAAGTCAAATGATTAACATTTTGGATGTATAGCAACAGTTTTCTTTATCGCTGTCTTCAGAGGGGGATGAGAAATTGCCAAAGTTTAAATGGATTGATAAGAATACTATTCCAAGTAAAGTGCTATAGGAGCCATACAAACTGGATATTTCCATATGAGAAGATTCTGATGAAGGATATTTTTATAAGAATTTTAATGCTGGGAAAATTAGCAGTTACTAATGCAATTTATAGCAATCATTAATACACACTGAACACTCACTACACAGTATTGTAAGTCTTGGCAAGAACTAGAGAACAGTGCTATAATATTTCAGTGTAGGATATGTGCTGTGCCAGAACTGAGGGTCATAACACTCACAGATAGGATTGTCAAGCAGATTAAAGAGAAACTGACAGCAGAAGTAAGACTTGAAACCAGGAAGGATAAGGAATCACGTATTTAGAAGGTTCAGATAGGAAACTGAGAAGCTAAGTTATGCAGCCTCTGTACTTACCTACCAAAGAAATTCTCTAAATTCTAACTGATTTGATATTGAACCTTTCAGCAAGTGATTTGATTTCTTTATTTGTCAGCTGTTGCCCTATCTGCCTACTGTTGTGGATAGGCCATTTAGAAGGTCCTTTACTAAAACAAACACCTCATTTTGATGCAGTGAAAAATTCAAGAGAGAGAGGGCAAAGTGACAAATACTTAGTATTAAACAATAAAACTCTTCACATACAAAAGCAGACTGAAAAAGAAGGTCCAAAAATGGCTCTATTGTCTCTCAAAGTAAGATCCACTTCTGGAACATTTCCACTATTTCAATTACCAAGTATTTAAACTCATTTTCAAAAGTTAATTAAGAGCATTATTTCATATAGGTACAATGTTTTATAGGTAGCAAAAAAACTTTTCTTACTATATCAAAGTTTTAACTAGTGAAAAGAAAAAAGGACATTTTTTTTTCAAAATACAGAAACGTATAGTGTTTCAAATGATTCTCCACCTGACAACAGTGAAATTGTTCTTTTACCTTGTGGTGGCTTAGAAAATCTCAAATTCAACTGATTACAGACAGATGATTAATAGATTCATGGGATTAAAACTAAAATGGGTTGCTATAACAATCTAGTCTTCCTTGATGCATAATAGGCCCCAAAATTTCCAACCAACATTGCCTCTGTTGAAGTAAATTATTCAGTTCGGCTTTACAGCTAGTCAATTTAGGTTTTTACCTTAGATACAGATAAAACTGCTTTATTTTCAGCAACCTTTGAAGAAATAAGAGCTGCTTTCTATGGGATAGGTATCTATATATTCATTAAATGTTTTAATGAGCTGATTTAGATAAATGGATGAAAGGCAATAGCTTTGATCATAAAATACTATTTTACTCTTGGAAACCATCTCCTTCACTATAACCTTGAATTATAGAGTTAAGGAATATCACTTTGTAACATTTTATACTGTTAGGTTATAACAATATCACTCTATACTGTTTATGTCTGAAATATTTGCACAACATCAAAATATTGCATAAAATCAAACATTTAAAAACCTAAATTTTGTTTTGACTCATTCATTAGAATGTTTTGTGACAAAGATAAAAGATTAGCTTAATTCACAAAAATCCCCTCCTGGAACACATACTGTGATGTGCAGCATTACCATTCTGTGAGCTTAAATGGCATCTCTCATATCTCCTTGGATCTCAGCTGTACTAAGGTCTAATTTTTACCACTCTGAAGAAACAAGAAGTCTGGTGCTGCTGTCCACGCACCTCAACTATATCATTTAGGAATGCTTTAATTTTTATGAATATTAGGACTGCTCAAGGCAGTTGAAAAAAATCTGATTTTTACATGAGCCTGAACAAATCATAATATAGAGTATATTATGTTATTAAGGGGCTTAAATATATACTGAATTCTTTCCATCACTCACAGATGTTAGCTCCTTGTATCTAAGGAATCTGAACTTAACAGAAGAGCTACCTACAAAAAGTAACACTTCCTTTTCATACACAATTTTCACATTCTATGTTCATAGATGAAGAGCTGAAGACACAATTCCTATTCAAAATCTTTATGAACCATGTAGGAATAAAAAATCCCCTAGCATTAGGGAGGAGCGATTGATATCATCTACCTGGACTTGCGCAAAGCATTTGACTCCATCCTGCACAACATCCTTGTCTCTAAATTGGAGAGACATTGGCTTGACAGATGGACCACTTGGTGGATAAGGAATCAGCTGGATGGTCACACTCAAAGAGTTGCAGTCAACAGCTCGATATCCAAGTGGAGACCAGTGATCAGTGGTGTTCCTCAGGGGTTAGTATCGGAAGCAGTACTGTTTAACATCTTTGTTGGTGTCCTGGTTTCACTGGGATTTTGTTTCAGTTTGTGGCCAGCCATGGTGATCAAGGCCCTTAGCAGTTAAATGCAGGGCAGCGGACCCAGGCTGGCCCACAGGTGTATTCTATGTCATTAACAATCAAGTTCACTATAAAAGGGAGGGCTTGCTAGGAGGAGGTGGGGCTATTTTTGCTCTCCTCTCTTCTGGTCTCCTTTTTCCTCATTCCCCATGACTGGTATTCCTGGACAACTTGCTGCAACTCTATAGCTAAGTATACATTTGTGTGTTTTGTGCTGTCATTTATATTGTTTTCTTTGTTTTGTTAAATCTGTTTAATTTTAACCCATAAGTCTCCCTCTTTTTCTTAATTTCCTTCCTTGGTTGGGGAAGGGACATTGGGTGAGAGAAAAACTGTTATTGTTTAGCTCCAGGTGTGGGCTAAATGAAGAGAGTTAGCAATGTCGACAGTGGGACTGAGTGTGCCCTCAGCAAGTTTGCCAACGACACCAAGCTGTGTGGTGTGGTCAACACGCTGAAGGGAAGGGATGCCATCCAGAGGGACCTTGACAGGCTTGAGAGGTGGGCCCATGCGAACTGCATGAAGTTCAACAAGGCCAAGTGCAAGGTCCTGCATGTGGGTCGGGGCAATCCCAAGCACAAGTACAGGCTGGGTGGAGAATGGATTGAGAGCAGCCCTGAGGAGAAGGACTTGGGGGTGATGGGTGATGAGAAGCTCAACATGAGCCGGCAGTGTGCTCTTGCAGCCCAGAAGGCCAACTGTATCCTGGGCTGCATCAAAACCAGCATGGCCAGCAGGTCAAGGGAGGTGATTCTGCCCCTCTACTCTGCTCTTGTGAGACCCCACCTGGAATACTGCATTCAGCTCTGGGGCCCCCAATGTAAGAAGGACATGGAGCTGTTGGAATGAATCCAGAGAAGGGCCACGAAGATGATGAGAGGGCTGGAGCACCTCTCCTATGAAGACAGGCTGAGAGAGTTGGGGCTCTTCAGCCTGGAAAAGAGAAGGCTCCAGGGAGACCTTATAGCAGCCTTCCAGTATCTGAAGGGGGACTACAAGAAAGCTGGAAAGAGACTTTTTACAAAGGCATGTAGTGATAGGATGAGGGGTAACAGTTTTAAACTGAAAGAGGGTAGATTTAGATTAGATATTAGGAAGAAATTCTTGACTGTGGGGGTGGTGAGACACTGGAACAGGTTGCCCAGAGAAGTTGTGGCTGCCCCCTCCCTGGCAGTGTTCAAGGCCAGGTTGGATGAGGCTTTGAGCAACCTGGTCTAGTGGAAGGTGTCTCTGCCCATGGCAGCGGGGTTAGAACTAGATGATCTTTAAGGTCCCTTCCAACCCAAACCATTCTATGATTCTATATCAATCTGTCCAGTGCTCAACTACAAAACTTGTTATTTGGAGAAAAGCTAGTAGGAATTGTCAGACTAGATTCTGGTTGCATATGAATCAAATATTTTATTTGACAGGTCCCCTCACCAATCTCGCACACCTATAACCATGGAGACAAAGTCTATGATGGAAAGATGCAAATTTTGTTATTGATTTCATTCAGCATGGAGTGATGCTTCTTGCATTATGATTCTCATATGGTAAATTGAAGTAAAAGTTAATTCTTTTGCCTGGCGAACAAAGAAAATGGAATAAACCAAAGTTTAAAGTTATAAAAAACTGTATCACTGAGATTATCAAAGATTTGGCACAGTCCCAGATCATCCTAAGAATGGAACTAAATGTGTACAAAGCCAACACATACAAAGTAAATTATTCCTAGAATAGCAGAAACTCACTAATCAGAAGATTTGCATAATAATCATCCATCTGTATGAAGCACCATATGGCAAACAAGACTATAATTTCACTAAATATGTTTTCTAGGAGAAACATGTTGCTTGCATTTTCAACTAAGTAAAAAAAAACCCAAAACCTAGGCATAAATGGTTGATACACTCAAGTGAGGGGAAACTTTGGATGTAAATATGAGGAAGGCATGGAAAGCAGCGTACTGCAATGATCACACATCTGAAAAATATATTTCATGTGTGTAACAGAATATGTAAAAAAACAGTTCAAGGAGAAAAGCAGTGGGCTACTGGCAATAAATTACATGTTCAAATCTTCATAAGATTTTTTAACATAAATATTTTCCAGTTACTAACATATCAAAAACTGAATTCCAGCTTAGCTTTTAAGAGTTACATCTGTACAAATAAAATGAACACTTCAATATTATTTTCTTATACACATTTGAAATAACAGAAAAGATGATCAAGATTACACATGGAGGGATAAGATCTAGAACTCTTGTATCTGTTTATGTAGATTCTGTGGAAATTAATATTGACAGCTTCTTCAGGAGCAGAATCAAATTGTAGCACGTCTATATAAACCACACACCAGTCTGTCTATATTTAGATAGCTGTGCCTCACCGGAAACATGAGTACACTGATTTTATAGTAAACAATAATTTTAGCAAAGCAATATCTGCAGTAAGGATTTCAGGAATGCTGCAGAACTGCATGTGCACTGAGGGGTTTCTGGTTTTAACCATTGATGAGGCAGCTTTTTAGGAAAAGCACTTAAATAGACTACCCTAGCTGTTATGATAGGTAAATCCATCGCTTGACTTTTACAAATTCGGGGACATAGAGAAATGTCAAATCAAGGAAGCAATAGCTGAATGGGCCTGTTTTGTGGATATCTTTTTATAAATGTGGTGTGTTGAGAAGTCTCTTGTCTTTGAAGAGAAGGATAGACAAATCTATTTTTGTAGGCATATATTAGCTCTTTGGAGTATAGGTATATTGACAGAAGACCACTGAGTAAGAAGATACAGTAACAGTCAGGATTAATTTTCAAGGAAGAAACCTGTTAAATCTCAAGCCAATCTATGGGAGTAAGGAAATAAAAGTAAGTAATAGAGCAGGAAGGGAGTAAAAAGTGGCAGAAGCTAGACCAACTGATTGGAACTATATGGTAGAAGTATGTAGGATTCTTTTGTTAATCTAGACTTACATAATAAAATGTCTAACTGGAACTTGCACCCAAAGGAAGTGCCTTATGAAATGTCATTTTCATTTTTGGCAAAAGGAAGTCCACAACACCACCTAAGAGACCGTGTTGAGAACACACTAATTTTTATCTCCACTAATCATGATTTAACATTTGGAGAAAGTGTTTCCTGCATGAAAGACCCTCTCATCAGCTGACCTCTGAAGCACTAGAAGCTGCCACAGAAATTAGAAAAAAATTAAATTGGAGGGATCTTTCCAAGTTAATCTAAAGACATGTTACTGAGAACACAAGTGACCAAATTAGAACTCCATTTCATCTCTTTGGATGAAATCGTGTCCCACAAAGCCAATGGGAATCCATAATTGTGATGGAATGAACCATTTAACTGAGAGTGTATGTAAATGGTGAAGATTCAGTTTCGACAGGAATCCTACAGGCAGGCATCTGCCCAGTACATTTATGCTTGGAGCTGACATTTTTGGTGAACCAATGCTAAACAGCTTCTATTATTTAACTAGTTAAGGTTAGCTAGGAATAGAGATCCTAACAAACACACTAAAAAACTTGGTATCTTAAGAAAAAATGAGTAAGCCTCAGACTGCTACTATCTTTGGCCAATAATGATGTTTACTACTGACATAAAATTCAAGATTTTGGATTAAATATAATAGGTTACATGAGGAAAGCATTAATCTGAACACTACTGTGGTTTTCTGAAGCTGAAGAACTGAACTGATTTATAGAATAACCCACCTACTATGTCGATCTCAATTTCTGTAGATGTTGCTTGGGGCAGGGAGACGACTAAAAATACTAACATATTTTTAGTATAATAATGGTTCAAGAGGAGTATCCATAAATATGCTTAAAATACAATATTTAAAATCTCCTGAAGTATACACATGATTAATTCAAAATGCAAACATTGTGCAACTTGTTATTTTCTTTATTGTTTTAATTTTATGTTTATTTGTACTAAGGTGAAACAGCATAAAATATAAAACACTTCCGTGCAATCACTTCAGAAAACATAATACAAGCTGAAAGAGAACACGCACACATAACTCTACATCTTCACATGTAACAACTATTAATTAGGTGTTCATATTAAAATAGAATTTATTCCAGAAGCAAAAAATTCTCATAATCCTGTGTACAGTACTGCCATTTTGCTCCAAAAACTTTAAAAATGCAATGAGGTATGGAATTTCTGTCTTTTTTTTCCACTCCTGATATTAGTAAGGACTTTGAATAATTGTATATTTTGGGGAACTGGGCTCACTTGGAGGAGATTTATAATTGGACAGAGGACTCCACCTTCAATTTACCAGATCATATCTTCTACAAGTTCTTTACAATTCTTAAAATTGTTAAAACCAATGATTACCCAGTGATAGCGTTAGTCTAGTTCCCTACAAGTTAGTGCCTCTGCCAAAAACCTACCACTTACAGCAACTTCATTGGCAGTCTCAGCAATGAAACTAGGGGTTGAAAGCTATGAAAACAGAGGAATCAAGTGATAAAATTGGTATGAGACTGAATGATTTTCTTACTGTTACAGTGGGCTTCTCCAGCCTAGGCTTGAAGCACAAGGAATGGGCAGTGTAGAACAGCATACAGTGAAACTATACCTATAGTACATCATTCAGTTAAATCAAACATGATTTCATGTTTCATAATTTTAAATACAATCTCCCTATATATTCGTATACGTATGGTCTTTCTGTATGTTTATGCAAAATCTTGAATATCTAGGATAAGGAGATAACTTGGTTTGGATAATTTGAGATTATGGAATTATTTTGGAATATTTAATTTGATTACAAAGAAAGAAGAGCTGTGAATTATTTTTTCTTGATTTGTATGGCACATTTCTACAATAAAATATTACTTGATTTAAACTATTATCCAGTAAACTTTTGCATATTACTAGTGGAGGAAAATTATACTAGTAGCATGGTTTTGAAACACTGACATTCTTTTGATCTTTAACAACATTGTGTTTTTAATTTTCAAAGCCAGAGCACAGATTTTTAAGTCATTATTGGGGCCTGCAGCTTCCATACAAGTTCTTCAGTTTTAACCACTTAAAGATTTCAAATGTAGTGCTTCTGGGGAATCTTAACATTCACAGTATTTATTTTACAGAAAAAAAAAACATCAATGCAAGATATTAATGGGCTATGTGGACTAGAAATTTCAGATATTAAACTTAAAATCCTTAGTTATATCCAGCACATGTAAAAGAAACTGCTTCAGGTTCCATATTTTCCTTAGGTATCTTGCAGAACTGTTACAGCTGTTTATATATCTTTTTTTAAAATTAGAGGTGGGTAAGATAATTATTGCTGGCTGGTAATCATAAAAAAATACAGATATAGGGCAGGCAGGGGCTTCTGTTTGAAGAAAGTCTCTTTACTGATGGAGTCTTCTGAATTTCTATATAGTTGCACATATCTATCATGTTCTTAATGAGCTCTACAAAAAGGTCACATTTTTGACCTCTGGAGCTCAAAGATCAAGTTATCACAGTTTTACTTCTTAAAAAACTCTGGAATCTATTCATATCATGGGCATTATATGACCAATTGTTTTAAAGAAAATTGGGCAAATACTGAAGTATGAGTCAAAGTGATGTGTTGCCTACAGCCCCAACGTCTATAATTGATTCATCTTTAAACAATTACCACATCACCTATAACCCTACCAAAACATGTTTTAAGACTCAGGACTCCCTGGAGAGAATTGTGTTTTATTACTAATTGGGGTTGAGAAGAGAAGATAGAAGGAGAGGGAGGCTAGCTTTAACTCTACTACTTCTTCAACGTTAGCATAACAAGCAGGTAATTATTCCTTTTTATGCTGGTCTTCGGTGTTTCTATGTTTGTTTAGTGCTTACCTATGTGTAACTGAGTAGCAAGACTAACTGCAGGCTAGCATCAGGTCTCCAATGACAAAACTGCAAACTTTGCCTAATTTTAGCAGCTATGGTGCAGTAATTCCAGTTTGCATTTTGCTTTCTGAGAAGAGTTAATGAAGGTGAGGGACACACAGAACCTGAGGCAGAATATAAAAACCATGTAATTATTTCAGAAAGATGGCAGTAGCCATGCAGTAGCTCTGAATTTGTTTTCTTTTGCTAAAGTACGTTGACCCATGAACGTTCAGGAATAGAACTATGATGCTGAATGTCTTCTTTACAATATTAGAAAATGGAAGTTGAAATGGTAAAACAGTTGCGACAGGAATGAGTGGGGGAAAAAAGACCTGTCCAAAGAAAGGAGAATGACTTTGGGGTCACTATACCCACCTACACTCATAAACTGTGTGTTCAGTTTCTGTTTCACCTACAGATTTTGTGTGTTATCTTCTGTATGTCTCATTTCTGTGATTCAGTTTTTGATCTGTCAAATGAGAATTAAAACCCATATTCATTTCACTTCCCATTTCCCTCAAGTCTGGCATAATTCCATTTGAGAATATAGCAATGTGAAGAGCCTGGATATACTGTCTGATAGTTCAGATTTCCTCTAAACAGTAGCCATAAAAAGCATAGTTGTTACTGTAACTTACAAAGAAATCCTAAGAACACACTGTGTAATGGTTTAGAAAGCCTGGTTTTGAGCCAAACAACAATACTAGACACTTCATAAACTTGTTAACCAAACAGCATTATTAAAACTATAATTAAATTTCACTCGTTTTGTCCAAGCTAGATGAGATGTGAACTCTCAGTGGCAATTATGCCTCATTCTTGGTATGGGACCTTGAATTTAAAGCAGATGGTTGGTTTTGACCCAAATCTAGAAATGGTACATTCTGCATCTCACTGGATGGACTCACTAGTGTCATTTACAGTGCTGCTGCTCGTAGAGGTCTTGGCTATGTATGTCTACATTGTTCGGTGAGCCTGCAACAACAGCCTTAGGAGTTGCCTGAAGACATTCTCTGAGAACGGTGAGACATGCATATGGATGTGCTTCGTACCTGGGTACATTATTACGCATGCCCATATACAGGCTGTCTGAGGGTTATCATAGAGATTAATATGCTAATCTGACTGATCACAATTGTTCCTAAAAACAAACAGAATTAGTTGTGTTCTGCTACTGGAACAGGCAATATGACTACTGGGTATTGAGACAGTTTTTCATAGATTAATAAAATTCAAAGTTAAAAGGAATCATTAGCAAATTTAGTGCGACTTCCGGTACTAAAATGACTCAATTTTTTTTGTTAATTGGCTGCATTGAGTCAAATAACTTCTATGTAGTTAAAGTAATCAATCTTTATTTTAAAATAACAGGTAGTTCATTATTTGTCTTGACAATTTCTTCCAATGGTCACTCTCTAATTGCCTTTTCACCATCATTCTTTGCTATTTTGCCCATCTTGGTGTCATCAACATATTCTACCAGAACTGAGAAATGACAATATTTAATAAAATGAAGCCTGGTATTAATAACTCCAAAATCCAAAAGGAAACACCTCAATTCGATGATAATTTTCCAATGTCTTTCTGAAATCTGTTCAGTCAGTTCTTGGTCCATATAACACACGTATAATCATAGAACAATTTAGGTTGGAAAAGACCCTTCAGATCATCGAGTTCAACCATTAACCAAACACTGCCAAGTCCACTAAACAACGTCCCTAAGCGCCACATCTACACATCTTTTAAATACCTCCAGGGTTGGTGACTCAACCACATCCATCGGCAGCTTGTTCCAATGCTTGACAACCCTCTTGGTGAAGAAATTTTTCCTACTATCCAATCTAAACCTCCCCTGGTGCAACTTGAGGCCGTTTCCTCTTGTCCTATCACTTTATCCTGGTTTCAGCTGGGATAGAACTAATTTTCTTCTTAGTAGCTAGAATAACCTTGTGTTTTGGATTTAGTATGGGATTTAGCATGAGAAGAATGTTGATAATACACTGATGTTTTTAGTTGTTGCTAAGAAATCAAGGACTTTTCAACTCCCCATGTACCACAGCCAGGGCAATGGATCCAAATTGGCCAAAGGGACATTCCATATCATGCAATGTCATGCTCAGTATATAGGTGAGAGTTGGCCGTGAAGTCTTGCGCGCTCTCTCTTCCAGAATTGCAGTTTCGGGATTTTTGTCCTCAGGGATCGCTAGCCAGGGATGGGCTGGGCATTGGCCAGTGGGTGGTGAGCAGTTGCACTGTGCATCAGTTGTTTGTGTATGCAGCTATTATTATTACTATTTTATTTCAATTATTAAATTGTTTTTATCTCAGCCCATGAGTCTTTACCTTTCCGATTCTCTCCCCTGTTCCCTGGGGGGCGGGGGAGAATGAGAAGTGGTTGCACAGTATTTGGCTGCCTGCCGGGTCAAACCATGACACACTTGTTACTTGGGAAAAGACTGACACTCCCTTCACTACAATCTCCTCCAGGTAGTTTTAGAGAGCAATAATGCTATTTTTTAAATTAGAAAGTTGTGTAAATTCTGTTGTACGAAATTGTATGTATGTTAAATCTACACAATAACCTTTATCACCAAACCTTATATCTCACAGAATGAAATCAAGCATTATCCAAATTCTGCCTTGCTGGGGGCAGTAAGGGAAAACTAATAAAGAGTGTGTCACACCTATTCATTTGTACTGTCAAATGGGACCCTACAAGGCACAGGGGACTCATATAGCTTGGAAAATCACTGCTAACAAAAGCAGTTCTTGAGCTTGTATGCATGAGCTGTATGCACATTATGATGAAAGCCACATTTAACTCTCCCTTAAAAGCAGTATTTCAGAGACATTGGAATAAAAAACTATTTGATATAAAATATTCAAAAATAGTAGATTCAAATATGACAGCATGACTTTCAACATAATAGTATTTTCACAAAGATAATTACAGTAGATCTAGTAACTCTCTGGGACCTTACATAATTTTAAATTCTTTTTTAGTTACTTGTTTTATTAGGAATGAAAACTATCAGACCATTTTTCTATTATATTTATGGGATATTATTGAACACTATGCTTATAAAGACATTTTACCATTTCTACTGTACATTTGCAACTGCCAGCCTTCCACTTATAAACAATACAGGCACAATACAGTTTCTAATTTTAGAAACTGGGAGAGGAAAATACTATGTTGTTTGTATTTAAAAAAGCAAAAATCCTTTCTTCCTTTCCAGAATCCATTCAATGTCTAGTGGAGGCAGAAAAATAGATACAGACCTTTTAATACTAACGAGAAAAGTGCTGTTGTGAGAAGAGCAACAATGCTAAGCAAGAGAATGATATAAACAGTAAAAAGACCAGAAATAGCACAGTAACTGTAAAGCATACTATTGATTTTGGGGTAACAAAGGAGATGGGTTAAAACTGGAAATAATTTGTGGCTGTGGATGTCCTCTATACACGTACATAGCACATGCACATGGTAGAGTTCTTTATGATAATACTTGTCACAGTTTAAGGCTGGGACGGCTATTAAACCGGCGGCAGACACTCTCTATCAGCCTTCCTCCCCTGCCCGGAGAAGGGGAAGGGAAAAGGGAGAGAGAGTTATGGGTTGGTAAGTTAAAACAGTTTTAGTGAACTATAATAATGAAAAAGAGTATAATAATAATAATGGAAATAATTAAATATATACAAATGTACACAAAACCAAGATGGAGCTCCCCCGATGTCGGTCACGTCACCACTGGCACTGCAGGGCAGGCTCTGGAAAGGCCCAGACTGGGCCCAGCGATGAACGGGAACTGGATTCAGGAATGCACGGATCAGGATCGGGGGCAGCGGGAAAACAGACAGAGTCCTCTTCAGACACCAGCCATCGAAGAAGGGGGCGAGACCCTCGTGATTCCCCCTCTTTATACTGAGAATGACGTGTATGGGATGGAATACCTTCGTTGGTTAATTTTGGGTCACCTGCCCTGTCCGCTCCTCCCTGCAGGTGCGACCCCCCCCTTCAGCTCTTCACTCGTAGTCAGTGAGGAATTCAGCAGTGACCTTGGTTTCTCTAAGAATAAGTACAGCAAGAGCCTTTCTGCATAACATCCCTACCGGTGCCTCAGTGGTAACTATAAACTTTGAGCATTATCAGTCCTAGAAGCAGACACTGTCTGCAAAACATGCAGTTAGTTTCAGAAAGTGCAGTTACGTAGAAGAGACTTAGATGAAAGTAAAAATCACTGGAAGGAAAATTGGCCTGGTTTAGGCCAAACCAGGACCTACTAAACTGAAATCACTCTCAGGGAGCAATATAAAGTTGGGATCCCATTCAAAACCCAACACTTCACTGGCTAGTTTCCCATACAACAGCAGAGGAATTGGTCATCACATGGGTCCAGGAATATTTACAGCAGCAGATGCACACTCCTGAAGTGTCACAGTTGTTCTTATTCAGTCTTTGCTCAGGACTTTTATTAGCTGCTACTATCACAAGATTTATTCACCCTCCCCAAGCAAAGCACATGGCTGTGTCAGTTTTAACAAACATATTTTTAAGGAATGTCTTTCTTCTCAGGATAGATCTTCTGTTTCTACAACAGGTAGCTTGTTACTTTAGGGAAGATTTTTAACAGGGGAAAAAAAAAAGGATTACCAAGGAAATAAAATGAAAAAGGGTGTGAGGATTTTGAAAGTGCTTTAAGTCTAAATTCACAGAATCACAGAATCACAGAATCACAGAATCAATCAGGTTGGAAGAGACCTCAGGGATCATCGAGTCCAATCGTTGCCCTTAAACCACCCTGTCAACTAGACCATGGCACTAAGTGCCATGTCCAGTCTTTTCTTAAACACATCCAGAGATGGTGACTCCACCACCTCCCTGGGCAGCCCATTCCAATGTCTAATAACCCTTTCTGTAAAGAAATTCTTCCTGATGTCCAACCTGAACCTCCCCTGGCGAAGCTTGAGGCTGTGCCCTCTTGTCCTATCGCTAGTTGCCCGGGAGAAGAGGCCAACTCCCACTTCACTACAACCTCCCTTCAGGTAGTTGTAGACTGCAATAAGGTCACCTCGGAGCCTCCTCTTCTCCAGGCTAAACAACCCCAGCTCCCTCAGCCGTTCCTCATAGGTCAGACTCTCCAGACCCTTCACCAGCTTGGTCGCCCTCCTCTGGACTCGCTCCAACACCTCAACATCCCTCTTGAAGTGCGGGGCCCAGAACTGGACACAGTACTCAAGATGCGGCCTCACCAGTGCCGAGTAGAGAGGGACGATCACTTCCCTAGACCGGCTGGCTACACTATTCCTAATAGAGGTCAGGATGCCATTGGCCTTCTTGGCCACCTGGGCACACTGCTGGCTCATGTTTAGCTGGCTGTCGATCAGCACCCCCAGGTCTCTTTCCGCCGGGCCGCTTTCTAACCACTCTTCCCCCAGCCTGTAGCGCTGCATGGGGTTGTTGTGGCCAAAGTGTAAGACCCGGCACTTGTTCTTGTTGAACCTCATGCCGTTGGTCTCGGTCCATCTATCTAACCTGTCCAAATCCCTCTGTAGGGCCTTCCTACCCTCCAGCAGATCGACACTCCCACCCAGCTTGGTGTCATCTGCAAATTTGCTGAGGGTGCACTCAATCCCTACATCTAGATCATCTATAAAGATATTGAACAGCACCGGCCCCAGAACTGAGCCCTGGGGAACACCGCTAGTGACCGGCCGCCAGTTGGACTTTGCCCCATTCACCACCACTCTCTGGGCTCGGCCATCCAGCCAGTTTTTAACCCATCGAAGAGTCCACCCATCCAAGTCCCGGGCAGCCACTTTGTCTAGGAGGATGCTGTGGGAGACAGTGTTGAATGCCTTACTGAAGTCTAGATAGACTACATCCACAGCCCTGCCCTCATCTACTAAGCGGGTCACTTGGTCATAGAAGGAGACCAGGTTGGTCAAGCAGGACCTGCCTTTCATGAATCCATGTTGGCTGGCCCCGATGCCCCGATTGTCCTGCATGTGCCGTGTAATGGCACTCAGGATGATCTGTTCCATCACCTTGCCTGGCACCGAGGTCAGGCTGACAGGCCTATAGTTCCCTGGATCGTCCTTCTGACCCTTCTTGTAGATGGGCGTTACATTTGCTAATTTCCAGTCAGCCGGAACTTCTCCAGTTAACCAGGACTGCCGGTAGATAATAGAGAGTGTTTTGGCAAGTTCATTTGCCAGTTCTTCCGTTACTCTGGGGTGAATCCCATCCGGGCCCATAGCCTTGTGGGTGTCCAACTGGCACAGCAGGTCACTAACTGTCTCCTCCTGGATTACGGGGGGTTCACACAGCCCCCCGTCCCTAACTTCAGGCTCTGGGGGCCGAGTCTCCTGAGGACAACCGGTCTTGACATTAAAGACCGAGGCAAAGAAGGCATTGAGCACCTCTGCCTTTTCCTCATCCCCTGACACTACACTACCCTCCTCATTCAGCAAGTGGTGGAGGCTCTCCTTGACCCTCCTTTTGCTGTTGATGTATTTGTAAAAGCTTTTTTTGTTGTCTTTGACTGCAGCAGCCAAATCGAGCTCTAATTGAGCTTTGGCCCTTCTAATCTTCTCCCTACACGACCTGGCCACGTCCCTATAGATTTCCCAAGTTACCCGACCCTTCTTCCAGAGCAAGTAGGCTCCCTTTTTTTCCTTAAGTTCTAGTCTAAGTTCCCTGTTTAACCAGGCTGGTCTTTTTCCCCAACGGCTTGCCTTCCTACACACCGGGACAGCCTGCTCCTGAATATTTAGCAATTCCCTTTTGAAGCATGTCCAGCCTTCCTGGACTCCTTTGCCCTTCAGGACCGATTCCCAAGGGACTCGGTCCACCAGCCTCTTAAACAGGCTAAAGTCTGCCCACCGGAAATCTAAGGCAGAAGTTCTACTCTTGCCCCTCCTTACTTCCCCCACTATCGAAAACTCTTAACATTTCGTGGTCGCTATTCCCAAGACGGCCACCGACCCTCACATCTCCCACTAGTCCTTCTCTGTTCACAAACAACAGGTCAAGCAGGACCCCTCCTCTAGTGGGCTCATTTACCACTTGCATGAGGAACTTGTCCTCCACACATTCGAGGAATCTCCTAGATTGCTTCCTCTCTGCCGTGTTGTATTTCCAGCAGACATCCGGCAAGTTGAAGTCGCCCACGAGTACAAGGGCCGGCGACCGGGCGGCTTCTGACAGCTGCTTGTAAAACGCCTCGTCCGCCTGCTCATCCTGGTTGGGTGGCCTATAACAGACTCCCACCGTAATGTCCGCCCTGCCGACCTTCCCCCTGATCTTCACCCATAAACATTCAACCTTGTCATCCTCACCATCTTCCTCAATTTCAACACAGTCCAAGCGCTCCCTAACATATAGCGCTACCCCACCGCCTCTCCTGCTTCGCCTGTCCCTCTGAAAGAGCTTATAGCCATCCATAGCTGCACTCCAGTCATGAGAGTCATCCCACCACGTTTCTGTGATGGCAACCACATCATAACCTTCCTGCTGTACAGTGGCTTCTAGCTCTTCCTGTTTGTTGCCCATACTGCGTGCATTGGTGTAAATGCACTTCAGCTGGGCTAGCGGCCTTGCCCCGGACGCAGGCCTGTCACCCCTAGGTTCATTTGTGGCTGCCCTGGTATTATCCCCCTCCCCCATCGAACCTAGTTTAAAGACCTCTTGATCAGCCCTGCCAACTTCTGGGCCATAACCCTTTTCCCCTTCTGATTCAGCTGTTCTCCATCCGGCATAAGCAGGCCTGGTGCCATGAAAGCTGCCCCGTGGTCAACGAACCCAAAATCCCACCTCCGGCACCAGTCTCTTAGCCACATATTAATCTGTTGTACTTTCATAGTCTTTTCCCTATTTTCACCAAATACCAAAGGAATTGAAGAGAATATCACCTGTGCACCTACCCCCTTTGCCAAATGCCCCAGGGCCCTGAAGTCCCTTTTGATTGCCCTGGGACTTCTCTCTTCAATCTCCTCCCTACCCACCTGGAATACTAATAGTGGGTAGTAGTCAGAGGGCCTCACCAGTTGAGGAATCCTCCTGGCAACATCCCTTACCCGAGCCCCATGGGGGCAGCATATCTACCCTATAGCATTAATACCTTACAGAGCTTTTACATTAAATCTAAGTCAAAGTTTTGGATCTTTTATTGTGTACCTGTGAAAATGGAGTCTCGTGTATGTTTCTTAATTCCCAGGTCAGGGCAGTTTTTGTTAATCAATTGATTCTTGTGCATATGCTGAAGTACCAGTATAGCCATTAAAGTCAATGGATCACAGTCAGGTATAAGTAAGTGCATCACTAATCTACGTAAAGGCCTGTAACTGGAATATGTATTTGTAGAAGATGTAAAGAAAGATTGAAGAGTCAAGATCAAAGGTCAAATCCAACCTAGTTATTTACTATGGTAGAACATTTTTCTGCTTGCTATTTTCTCTAGCCAGCAATGTGAGAGTGAGGTGGCCAAGGTTTGATTCCTCAGCCCAAGCAACTAGATACCCAATGACAACTGATGAATTCTGGCACAAATCCAGATAAAGATTGCATTTATACTCAGGGCTGATAAAGAAAGGCTTGGCTTCCTGACCTGAATAAAAGCTGGTACATCTGAAAAACTTCTCCAGTTTTTCCAATGGCACCAATTGGTCTATGCTAAATACTACTTTACAACCCTGCCTCATCTATGTCAGTATCGTCATTTGTCTGCTCTGTTACTATATCCATAAAAGGTGAAAGCCAGCTCCCAACTCAAAGACGTTTCATGGTCCTTAAATAATGTTCCTGCATAATGATTCATAAAGAAAATTATCTGCTTAACTGACAGGGTAGTTACTTTGTCTTTCTTTCAGACTAATCTAACAGAGAAACTTTGTTTCAACATGCCAAGTGTAACATTCCTATACATTCCAAATACTGAAGACAAGCAACCAAGAGGAAAAAACAAACCAAACCAAAAGAAGATACATTTTTCATCTAAGGAACACTTAACAAATGACAGATACTTCATCATGTTTCACTCAGAGAAAACAGTATTAATAGACACTCAACAACAAAAATTTGACATTTGTCTAGTATGCCTTGAATATGCTTGCTAGTCTCAGTTTTCTGGTCAGTTCTGATGGGATCACCCCATTTTGCTTCTGTGGAATGGAGGAATGACACTCCCTCTTATGCAAAGAGCTTTGTGATACGCTGATGAGAAGTACTATACACTAATTAGGTATTTATGAAGTTTCCACTGCTTGTGGAAAGAGCACTGCTTGTGCTCTCCAGAAGAACTATACCTTATTCTACCTTTTTTAATTAAAAAATGCTCTATCTTCAACCAATGTTTAAAGGCCTTCTGGACAGTACAAGTGCAGCTATGACAAATATCACCTTATTTTCTATCCGTGCTACTTTTCTCTATGCACATCTCTATCCTTTCTCTTTAATTTCAGTTTTGCTGCTGGTTTTCTCAGAAAACATCCTCTTAAAAGTCTGGGGGAAATAATACATAACAGAAGCAGCTTCACAGTCACCAAGTAAGAATTGGCAGAAGCAGGTTGAAAAAAAGCTAAACTTCAAAAGAGGATTATCTATAATTACATATACAGGGTCATTTTCAGAACGAAACAGGATTTTCAGATTGACAGTATGCCTTTCTCTTTACCTCAGCTTCCCATTTGTAAAGGGGTGGTTGTAAGAGTCAACTGTTTCCAGGAGATCTTGTGTGGTGGTGTTCTTGAAACACAAGGATCAGCTGAAGACCTGTTTAATTCAGTTTCTGTTCCATTGCAACAGTTACTCCTAGACCCTTCAGAGAAGGGTACCTGAAACTCCATCACAGATAAATTTCCTTCTTAATCTAATCCATCTCCAGCTGGTGACTGGCTCTAATGTAACCCTCAATGTAATATAATTAAAAACTCAATGTAAGTGTAATGTACTGTCAATGTAACTGCAAATAACTAATGTAACTGCAAATACCCTTATTATTCATATAGCTGTCTCAACTTCTTGAATACAGCTAAGCTTTAGACTTTGGGTTATATTTCATGGAATGCATTCTTTAGACAACTATTCTCTGGTCTGGGCCAAAACATATATGAAAAGTATATTCTTCCAGCCAAATTAAATTATTTCATTCAGTTCTATTACTATCCCTTTGCTTTACTACCCTCATCAGACGAAAAATGGAATTATAACATCTTACATCCATAATAGGAACTGGTACTATATATCCTAATACTTGTCTGCTTCCTAAACTGAAGAGTCCCCAACTTAGCAGTCTCCTCTTATGTGGAAGTCTAACCAGGTTTGCACCTGTTTCCTTAAGTTGTTTTTAAGCTGGAGAAAGCTAGTGTTCAAAGGCAGAACCTACCTTTGATACACACATTTCTATATTTGTTCGTAGTATTTTTTCTATCCCAGCCTTATTGGCTATTTTAGTGCTCTTTGAAACTAATTTCACATTTCCAGTGAAAATTCAACATTAGCACTTCTCTTAATTCGATAAAAGATACCTGAAATTCAATAATGATTAATTCTAATTTGTATTAGTTTTATTGTTGAACATACATTTTATCAATCATTGGGCAATTATCAATCATTCCTCCTAGCGTTACTGGGAGCCTCTGACTCCTCAAATCTTTCTCTATGTATAACTAAGGTAAATAACATTATGTCATTTATAAGTATTGCTACTTGATTGTTCATCTACTACACTGGATTTTAAAACCCTTAGGCACTTCTTTACAAGTCTTCTGAAAATTAAAAATGGCCTAATTTTTCCTACTCTTTTATTCTCATTCACCATTGTACAGAAATACATTTTAACTGATAGCTAACATTGTTGACGTTTCTCCAAAAGGTTATTCTAAAAAGCCTTCAACAATATTTAGATTGAAAGTATTTTGGAACCTACTGGATTTAATGTTTCTATTTTCTAAGCATTCTCATCCAGTTATTATACAAGCTTATGTTGTCTCCTCTGGGAGACTTATTGTTGCTATGTTTGTATACAGAGTTCATTGTTTCAAGTGCTCTGCAAGTCAGATTAATTATTCATTTTGTTTATTTCACTGCTGCTGAATCAAGGCAGACCTACATCTTGTAAGAACATAAGTACTTTACACTTCTACTTTTAGAGCACATTCCACACAAAGTAGTTGATTTTCCTCATAGGGACCAATTATAAAATACGAAGGAAAATGATACTTATTCACTGATATTGCACGTTTAAAAAGGCCAGCAGAAACAGTAACAGAGGAAAGATTCTTATTACTTATTTTTGGCTCCTTGCAGAAGTTGATAATGATATACATATTCATAACGTTTTTGTCAGAACAGTGATGCACAATGGAGAACTTCAGTAAGTTTTAAACATTCATTTGAATCTGTTTATTTTCTCTCTGTAAACTAGCCGTGAACTGTGACCAGAGAATCTTAGATCTTCTTCGGCTTGGTTTTCCATTCTTCACTCATTTGCTTTCATGGCTGAAATGAGGAACAATAACCTTGCTGTTGCTGAACTGTTCCTGTTCCTGACAGGCTTACAGAATAGGTGAGCCATGTTTAAAGAGGCAGCAGAGATATTTGCAGGTATTTACAAACAGGATTGCAGGAACTGCCCTTAATCACAGAGCTGCAATCACCAATGGCTGTGCAAACAATGTCAAGACTGAGGAAGGAAAGCAAGCAGTATTACTACTGAGAAAGGATTTCCTTTTGGTTTTAGGTAATGTTGTGTTCTGGATAACAGGATTAATTTGTTTTTTTCATTGACGTTTTGGGGGCATTCCTTTTTACATAGAGTACTTAAAGACCAGTGGTCAACTTAGTTTGGCATAGTATTACATAGTTTGCCACTGAAAGCAGATTTCTGTTTCAGTATTAGTAACACGGCACATATTAAGCTATATCCAATAAAATCAAAGAATAGTGTAACTGTTCTGCTTAAATAAATGCCATCTTCACACTTAAACCTGTGATACCCTAGCAGTCCTGAGACTTTCTTGTACATCGATACTCTGGAAAACTGTACATATGGCTCCTCACTGTGACCCAGCTAAGCAGAAGACAGACAATGAGGCAAAGGCAAACATCAGAGTGAAGAAACCAGTGGAACAACCACCAGAAGCTACAAGTAAATAATTTCCATATGCAATGTGGAACTAAGTTTTTAAGGGCCTAGTTAACAGTCACTTTCAAGAACCACAGTCTATGATTCTAGAAGTCTCAACACTTACTGGTGGCACAGTACCAGTGGATAAAGTAACATGAAAATGGCTTTACAGTTTGATTAATCACACCTGAATTAACTTTGCAGAGTTTGAATGGTATGGATTAAATCAGGAACAAGGCCATGCACTCAGCAATAATGCTGAGCAGATGCTTATGAATTAACAATTTCACTTAATGACCCTGAATGAACCAATGAAATGGGAATTCATTCTTTAAAAAAGAAAAGAAAGCAATATGTAGTCACATAACTGAAGACCCTTACAAAATGCATAATGTCCAAGTGACTCAAATAAAACCATGAAGCAAATCCATCTTTGATTGCCTGATTCTGCAACTTTAATATTATTTTAAAATAAACTACGTAAATATAGTTTTTCCAGGTTTTTAAAAAATCAAGTACAGGTATAATAATATTCAATTATCTTATGATTAGAGTGGGAATCTATCCCACAATCAATTGAGTTAGCAGAATATACATATATATATGTATATATATTAGCAACATTTATCCTTGTATGTGGAACTGGAGCACTGTAATGATGTCATGAATTCCTGCTGAGTAGGGGAATATGGAATCTCAAGAGTCTTGGGATTCCAAATAATCCCATATTTTTGGGTGCAAATTTCCAGATGTCTCCTCTAGAGTCGTCCCTACTTATTTTAGATTCAAGTCCCTTTTACAACATGGCTTTATTCAAGTCATCATTCAAATTATTATAGGCATAACAAATATAAATCTTACATTTGAACAACAGACTATAACTTAATTTAGATTGATCTCTATGGTTAAGTAGTCTGTTTTTCAAGAATTCTTACTGATTATGTATATTATGAGAATAAGTTTCATGAAATAACAGGCATACATTACAACAATATTTTGCAGTCCTCCATTACAGCATGATCAGTACGAATAGTCAAACTTTGTAAAAACATTTATGATTATGATATTAATGTGTTCAGTGTGGATGGTGAGCTACGCAATTTTCTGATGAGGAAACTGAGGCACAAACAGCACAGCAATTTGCAGAAGAGCATGCAATATCCTTTTGAAGGTACATAAACCACAGATCCTCTCACTCCTCTTACAAGACACGAATTCTAAACACATTCATTGATGTGTGTATGTTAGACACCCTTAGCTAACTTTGTAATTCAATGGCATAGAGAAAAAAAGCGCCTAATATTTATTTTCATAGATTTTTATAAAAAAAATTCTTCATAAATTCCAAACCATATCTGAAGACAGTTAAATGAAAAACTCTACTATAAGCAATTTTGATTAAGCATTAGAAAATGAAGCTCTAAAAGCACCCACACGAACACACTCTTTCGAGAAGTGATTGGGAGGCAGAAACTGTGGGTAAACTGGATTCTTGCTAAAAGAAAACGGTATTGTTTCAAATGCTCATTTTCTAACTAACTGGAATAATTAAAAATCTGTGTTAATTCTACGTTGCAAAATAAACTTTCATTACATTTTAAGTTAATTATTTTATGGGGGTTTTTTTACATTTTTCTTTATAGTCAATTCACATTTTTAAATTTATGTTTCCTTAGGGTAAGCTGTATTATATTAAGGGATTATTACAAAGGAAGTTGCTGCCTATTTTTTTCTAGCTAATGTTACAGGGAAAAATCAGTCTACAAAGAATAAAAAAAGTTTCAATATTTCTCTTAACATTCTTTAAATCTGTTTTTTCTCCGTCTTTGCTTTTCTCATCTTTTTTGCATTCCTGGTTATTATACCATACCATGCCATGCACATGCCTCTTTAATTACTTTTTGTACTCACTTGTTCATCCACACTTTTACTGACTGTTGCTAAGCAACATGCATAACATTAGGACATACATTCATTTATCTTTGAACACATTCTACTTCCTATTTGTGTCGTTCTTTTCCAATACTTTATCCCATTCAATGCTGCTGTTGATTTCCACATTTTTTCACACCTTGTTCAGAGTAACTTGCCTAAGAATACCTCACAATTCTTAAAACAATTCCTAAACAGCCAATACTGTTTTAATACTCAATGTTGATGCTCTTTTTTTTCATTTTTACCTCTATTCAATTAAAAAAAAATTATACAGAAATATTCTGTATGAAGAAATGTAACTGTCGCCTTGGGCAGAGGTATTAAGTCAAGAATAGAAGAGAGAAAGGCCTCCAAAAATGGACCCGAAGGAAGGGCAAAAGACGACTTGAGTTAACATCTAAGATGGACCATGTTTCATAAATATGGTGGGGTCTTGGAGATAGAGAAAAGTGTAGATTTGATGTAGTTAAGACATAGGAGCAAATGTAGGACTCAAAATGCAGAATGTCTTGGATAAACCAATTATTTCAGCAATTAGGAAATGGAAGGCTTTGGTCTTGTATGTTTCTTGAAAGCTACACAGAATAGCAAACAGGTTAACTTTAGTAAGCTTTCTCTGAAAGATTTTTAAGACTTACTATATTGACATCACAGGTGTCTACTTTTGAGGGTTCACATCAACATTAAAAATTGAAAAAGCTTGGTTATAAACTATTATAGAACATGAAATAAATTCAGCCACGTGCTAGCCTTCAGCCTCCCCTAACTATTCATTTTTGTTCTCTTACATCCTTTCAGAGTCATGGAATTTTTTAATAAATTCTCTTCAAAAAGCCAGACAGGGTTATGGCAGGGTAGAAAGGGGTTAATAATGTCCTAAGGAATTAGCCTTGCCAAACAACAGATGCTGTCAGCATCAATCCAATTTTCTCTTTTAGAGAAAAAATTACTTAGAGGAGCAGAAACAAGATGCTTAATGAGTAGAGAAATAATGAGTCTAGCCTTCTATAGATTTGCTTCATCTACCTACCACAATAACCTGATTCCTCAGTGACTGCTCACTTTACAATACTTCCAATTCTCTTCATGCTTCTCACCTTTTTCCTTTTCCTTGTTGTTTGACTGAGTAAGAGGCAGTATAGGCCACAACTGACTGAAGCTTTACGTATGTTTAAAAACTACATATATGTAAGAAATGAGTAAATACAGGCTTAACAGATAACCTGCTTCTATTTCTCAGAATTAATAAATAGCATGTTTTCTGCCTCATCTGGAAAACAACACGTTGCTAAAATTTTAAGTTCTTGAAACTTAGGAGGGTTTAGATATCCGTGTGTCTCCAGTTTTGTTGAAATTGACCAATGTATTAAAAATAATTAAGACAGGATAGACAGGAAGTGTGTATGTATAAGACTTACTTCCCTAGAAAACCAGAATGGTATATGATGAAATAAAAAATAGAGGTAGTATTGATCAAAAGTCGCCATATAGAATGAAAAGTCAAGGTGCCTCGTTACTCCAGAGTAGGCAGCATGTTGTAATTCACTTCAACTACCTGTTCTTATGTCTTTCTTCTACATGTCATCACATATATGATCCCTTCAAAAGGCCTCTCTCTAACTTTGCACTGAACTATACAATAAACACTGACCTCTTAAATCAAAAATATATTCAAGCACTGGCAAAAGTATTCTGTACCCCTCTGTGAAAGTACGACAAATGGCACAATCAGCAAGCAATGCAGAAGATGTGTGTTTCCTAAACAGCAGTTACATGATATGACAGTCTTGAATCGCTCTTTTGACACAAAGGAGAAAGCTTTATTCTTTGGCATGCAACTTTATCTTCATCTAGTTTTCCCATTTACTCCAAAAATCTCGTTCCATTCTATATGTCTTCATAGGACTAAGAAACATTAAAAGGGGTGAGGAGGAAGGGAGGAGAAATCAACAGTTCCACAAATACAACAATTTCTCCTAAGATTTTCTTTAATACATGATATCTTTCATACATGAGCATGATTTAGTCCATGTCCGTGTTCTGCTGATTGCCCTCCTTTCCCCAAGTTTTCAATGAATCTATAATGTCAACAAACTTTAAATAAAGCATTCTACTTTCCCCATCTTACCCGTTAGGCCTCTGGCACTTACTAAAAAAGCACAGATGTCAGAAGGGCTTTTTACTTATTTCTCTGCAATATGTTTAAATACGAATCTCTTTGTTCACACTTTTTTTTCATTGTTTCACTTTGTCTTTTACCAACTTCTCTCTTCTGCTGTATTTGAAGATGGCATCTCGAACCAAAATAAATACCGACTTTTCTTCATTGTTATTCCCTGCAAAGCAGGCCCTGCATATACTGGCCAACAAGCTCTTCCTAGAGTTTGCCATCAGGCAGCACCAGCCTCAGCAAACAAGCCAGCCAGATCAGAGACCCTGTATCTCTCTAGTGACCCAAGGTAAATAACAGTTGTTCCTGGTTGTGCCTGGACATCTGCCACAATGCTGGATTTTCCTGAAGTTTCAGAAAGTTAAACCATTTTAAGCTGAATGACCCTAAAGACTACCAAGAATGCTTCACAATTCCCCATTAAAGCTGCAGTAGTAGATACAGAATCACAGAATCACAGAATCACAGAATCACAGAATGTTAGGGATTGGAAGGGACCTCGAAAGATCATCTAGTCCAATCCCCCTGCCGGGGCAGGATTGCCTAGACCATATCACACAGGAACGCGTCCAGGCGGGTTTTGAATGTCTCCAGAGAAGGAGACTCCACAACCTCTCTGGGCAGCCTGTTCCAGTGTTCGGTCACCCTCACCATAAAGAAGTTTTTCCTCATATTTAAGTGGAACCTCCTGTGTTCCAGCTTGCACCCATTGCCCCTTGTCCTGTCAAGGGATGTCACTGAGAAGAGCCTGGCTCCATCCTCATGACACTTGCCCTTTACATATTTAAAAACATTAATGAGGTCACCCCTCAGTCTCCTCTTCTCCAAGCTAAAGAGACCCAGCTCCCTCAGCCTCTCCTCATAAGGGAGATGTTCCACTCCCTTAATCATCTTCGTGGCTCTGCGCCGGACTCTAGCAGTTCCCTGTCCTTCTTGAACTGAGGGGCCCACAACTGGACACAATATTCCAGATGCGGCCTCACCAGGGCAGAGTAGAGGGGGAGGAGAACCTCTCTTGACCTGCTGACCACACCCCTTCTAATACACCCCAGGATGCCATTGGCCTTCTTGGCCACAAGGGCACACTGCTGGCTCATGGTCATCCTGCTGTCCACTAGGACCCCCAGGTCCCTTTCCCCTACGCTGGTCTCCAACAGGTCTGTCCCCAACTTGTACTGGTACATGGGGTTGTTCTTGCCCAGATGCAGGACTCTACACTTGCCCTTGTTATATTTCATTAAATTTCTCCCCGCCCAACTCTCCAGCCCATCCAGGTCTCTCTGAATGGCTGCGCAGCCTTCCGGCGCGTCAGCCACTCCTCCCAGTTTTGTTCCTTTAACATCTAAAAGGCCTCCTACTACCAAGACACAAGACTGTGAAAGAGTTCACATGAGCCCAGGAGGCAGTATAAGGTATCTTATTACATTGCAAGGTCATGCAGATTTTAAAAAGGAGTAACATTATATGCACTAAATAAGCAGCAAATGTACGTATGTGCCTCTGTAAGCTTCATTATACATTCAGTTCAGCAAGATAACATCATGTCAATTCACGCCAGTGAAAAAATCCTAATCTTGTTTCATAAACAGATTAAAAACTTTTTATAAATTTTTGTGGGATTGTCACCAGATTTCTTGACATTATTAACTGAGCTCTGGACTTAAATAAGCATTTGTTGCTACCAAAAACTGTATTAACTGAAGAACAGAAAAAAGTTATTTCCAACTTCTGTGTAGTTACTTAGGTTTTCCACCCCTAAAAGTGAAAGTATAAAACAATATAAAAGACAAAAATGTCCAAACTATTACAAGCCATTACTACGGAGCACAATTAACATGTAAGAACAGTATTTTCCAAACTCATTGAATTCTAACTACTGACACTGCTTGGGGGGAAATAAATGATCTCTGAACACCAATAATATTAGTCACTCGATTTCAGAAGCTACAGTCACTCAAATTCATACCCTCCTCAGTTATCTTTAGATATATATGTGAGGTATGACCATTGTTTACTTGTTTACTTTCTTCTAAATGAAGGACATCAGCAAAGGCAAAAAGAAATTTACTACCAGAAGGGGCTGACTATGAAAAGCTTCCAGTCCCAAACAGTCAGGATTTTAAAACTATGAAAAACAGAGGACTCTGTAAAACCGAATGGCTGTGCTGTATATGTGTGTGTATATATATATATATATATATATATAAAAAATAAGCATGACATACATTTACTAAAATCAATCTTCAGAAAAAAAGAAAAACACTAAGGTGAGGGCCGGAGAACAAATTAGTTAATTACAGTCTTGTTAATTGCATGCATCAGTGACTTCTTACTGACCTTTTTTACTAGATGACTCCAGACAAGACTCCATTTGATGTGTTTATGAAGAACAGTTTGTCAGCACGAAAAAGTTAGGTTGAAAAATTTATTAATTTTCCAGCATAAGGAGGAAAAGAGTAAATAGTTGATATAAATCCTTCAAGTTTCAAACTTGACATGCCCTTTAAAATTACACTAAAATTTTTAAATTTTTTTCAGAGTTATTATTTTTCACTATAGAATTAATATAAGTTAAAATTTGTTAGGTCCTTAAATTGGAATAACACTCATGCTCATAAATCCTAGTCACAGCATATTATGTATATTTATGCAGAAGATAATGCCACTATGTATTTATATTCACTAACTTAGGTAAAGAATTAACATTGCATTTGGCATGGTAGTGCATATACCATATTAATGTTACTCATGAAAGAAAACCCAGCAGATAAAGACCAACAGAAGGAAGAAGAGAATTTGCTGCGGTGTTTGCGATTTAGATATGTAAGACAAACAGCTTAGTATTTATTAGATGAAGCAAGAGACACTGTCAGTTACAGTAAACAAGACAAATCAAAACTATTTATCGACAAGACAAGGGTTGTTCATTCACTCATTTCCTAAATTATTTGATTCCAAAAGAGATTAACAGTACTAGAAGTTTATAACCAGGGGCCAAAGACACCCACATAAAACGCAGTAGACAGGCTGACCAGGAATATACTAAAAAAAAAAAAAAAAATCCTTAATACAAGATAGTTATAAAAGGATCGTTATTTTTGCTTTGCTAAATGTATTTACCAGTTAAATTATGGAGATCATTGAAAAATCTCTCAACAGTAAAACTTCATTCTAAGTATGGAATTTGGCTTACTTGCAGCAAAGACTCATAACTAGCTTGGAGAATAAGACTTTAAATCATGAAGGCCTTGAAGTAATTTCTTTACCTGTTTCCACAGGCTATTTGGCAATATGGAGTGACAGGTTACTCTGATAGGAAGACCTGAATTTGTTTCCCTATGCTTTTTTGAGTGTAAGAAATACGACCTCTGCATGTGTCTGAGCAATCCCAGGAATGTACTCCACTGCTTGCGAAGTGAACACGTACTCTGATGCCTTTTACTTACATACTTCTGACGACAACAGGCTTTCAATAGGCAGTCAATAAAGTAATTGATTGAAACATCATAACCCAGTAAAACTTTTGTTTTGTTGAAACTGGTTTGCAGCTCCCAAACCAATTCTTTCATGCTTCCTACAAGATTCAAATGTTTAATCAAACTGTAAAGAAAGCACTTTAACTGGCATAAGAGACTCCACAGCAGATAAAAACCACAACCCTATCTAGCTAGGAAGTCTTGGTGAATTCTGGATTGTTAGCAGAAATTTGGAATTGGGGAAGGAAAAGAGGAGGTGAATCTCTGCTTTTGAGCTAACGAACAGCCTGGACATCAGCAATGTGCTTTAAAGTTCTAAAGCCTATCAGTACTTGATTATTAACTTGGAGGAAAACATCCTGAAAGAGAAACGTTTAGTGTTTGTTAAACACATGTAAGGATTGTGAGTAGATTGAATACACCTGCGATACTCATACAGCATATACATGCATTTCCCTTATCAAGACAGAAAGATTATGTCATGCCAAGTAATCCTAACAGAGCATTGGTGGTACATCAGATTTTGAGAAAAGGCTCTTCTGCTCATTTTGTCCTGTTAATATCTGTCTGGATCCAAATATAAATAATAATGAGAAGAGGTCACATCAGGTTACTCAGATGCCACATCATGTTATGATAGAATTGGAAACTTAAATCTTCAACAGCCTTGGCTAGGCTGTGAAAATTAATAAATAAATAAAAAGAATTGATTTAGAAGAGTCTACGTTCAATGCAGAGAATGAAATTACAGCTGTTGTACAATTCTAGGATACAGAACCTGCACAGGGACAGTTCCTGGTTGAAACAGAACTATGAGTTTCATATGGGAAACTAATAGTTTGAATTATTGAAAAGTTTCTAAAAAGTATGACATGGTTGCTAGGAAAAAGAATGTTGTTCTACAGAAATATAGGAATAACAACAGCATATCTGATAAATAAACAGTTTCCTCCCCCATTACCTGCCTATCATAGTGGGTATCATCAGATGTTCCAAAACAGAATAATTATGGAGCACTTCACTCACTAACAAGTTTTTTTTCCTATTCCTAGTTAATAGCCAACATAGACAAAGAAAGAAAAATAGGAAAAATAGCTGTGAATTCATAGGGATGGGGTGGGATGGGATGAGAGAATTAGAAATGACAGGACTTTAAGAGTCTAGAAACCAAAGACCAATGGGGTGAGAAATTGCCATGAAAGATTTTTTTTGCAAAGGAAAGGGAATTTAGTGTGAATAAATTACCTTTCCTACAACTGCTACAGTACACAAACACAGAGTGAAGAAATCTGAAGCCACAATTTCTGGTCACATCTGAGAGAAGGAAGTCTAGAGTGGGGCAATTACAGCCTTTTCACAGAAAGCTCTTTTCAAACAAAATAATAACACAAGAGGGTATGTTTCTTCAGAATACCTGGCAGGTAAGTACTGCAAGCGCTCAAGGATGGTATTAACAAAGGATCCTAAATGGCCAGCATTTTATTTGGAATATCTAAAAATTGTTCACAATGACAGCAAATGGCATCCTCTTGACTCCACTGAATCAATGGATTGAATAGAGCTTTCTCTGTACCAGCTCCCTGGGAATTACACTGAAGTTCTCTGTGAAAGCCACACATGCTACTTCTTATGTTTAGAAGCACTGTATTTGTAGGAGAAAAAGCAAGGAGAGGCATACAGGCCACGAATCCACAGAAAGAGTCCTTAAAAGAACTGGTTATGAAGTTAACAAAATCTGTTGATTCAAATTACCAGCAATTCAACACACTGAAATTTTATCCAGAGTACATCAGCACTCCCAATCACTATTTTACCTGTATTGTTCCATCACCAAATAGTCACATTAGACAATCTTTGTTGGGAGAAAGAAACACCATTTATTGCTCTCTTTTTGGCATAGGACCCGTCTTACCTAATGTAGCTTCAGGCCCGATGTGAACTACTGATCCACATAATGATAGTAATCCAACTCTGTCTAATGCAGAAGAATCTTTTGCTTTGGCACACTGACAACTTTTTTACCATTCCAGTTTGTGTTCTGACAGATGCATACATTTCTAAGTCTTAAGATCATTTTCCAAAAACATTAAGGATAGTCCATACCTCTATCTAATAGAGATATATGCCACAGGTCTTGAATCTGTGGAGGTGTTGCATTCTCAAAATGTCCTCGGAACCCAGAGAAAGATAGCTCGTTTCTCTAAGATGAAGAGAATAATCCAGGTTCTGGAATCTACTGCCTCTCATATGTATTACTGTTTGCTCAGTGGTAACTCACAGGATCTTTGGGAAAGAAGGAGTATTTTGCTAAGTATTTGTATATCACCTAGTGCAATGTGTGACCCTAGCCCTTAGATAAGTCTCTCAAGGGCTACTGAATATCCTGTGATTTCTGAGTTTCTTGTGCTGTAACAGAAATCATAGAAGCACAGAATCATACAAAACTCTGGGTTGGAAGGGACCTCTGGAGATCACCTGGTTATGTTGAAAGCAGGACCTTAGATTAGGTTACCTGGGACCCTGTCAAGCTGATCATTGACTATTTCCAGGAAGCAAGATTCCATCACTTCTCTGGGTAACCTATTCCAATGTTAATTCTCCTCAACAATGAAGACTTTTTTCCCATATTCGGACAGAATTTCCCTCAACACAACTTGTACACATTGCCTCTTGTCATGATACATCGTTGTGCTACGCTGGGGCCTTTTTTATGATCATATGAATTTGTGTACTGAAGACTCCTCTTTTGTAGTATCGTTGATATACCAAAACACAAGATGCAGCACATGCTCTAGGGTATCTGTAATCTTATTTTTTCTAGGATTCTGTGATTAAAAGGGAATCTTCTCTTGTCATCAAACTTCTTCTAAGAGAATTTGCACAATGTAAAAAAGATTTGGAGGAAAAATTCAGCAGATACATTTTAAAAATTCAGAAATCATCTTAGATTACTACATCTTTCAGGATTTATGGCATTATGCTTTTCATACTTCTGAGGGAAATATTACAATAAAAGCATACAATAGTTATAAATTGTATTAAACAAATAATGCTGTAAATAATTGAGCTAACAATGCCTGATTTCCTGTAGATTTGCATCTTATGATTGACTGACTTCAGAGTCTATGATGAAATCATCGTCTGAAGCTTTTCCGCAGTTGGGCCTTTATAAGGTCTTGCTTCCATGTAGACTCTGTGATGCCTATTAAGATTCATTAACTCACATAACAGCCCTTTCCTCTGTTGGGGGCACTTACAGCATCTCTCTCTTCTTGTTTATTCACCTATTTTTATGACATTTGCAGAAATCTAATTATTTTTTTTATCTCAGCTCTTTGTGATATTTAAGTAAAACCAGTCTGTAAGTTCTGAAGGTATCAGTGAGAGGACACCCATTATCCTACAAGCTTTATAAGAAGTCAGTTAAAAAACTTGCAGAAATTCTTGTAAAGCTGAAACATGAACACTTCTATAAACTTTGTCCAATTCAAGAATATAAGGATTGCTAAGAGCACATACATCATTTAAATGCTATTAATGATATTTTATCCTGAATTTAAACAAAATACTAAAGATGAAGTAAAGGGACACTCTGCAGCTCTGTCATAAACAGTACATGCTGCCAATTACCTTGAGAGCATTTATTAAATCAAGTAATATCTTAGTCTGTCATGTTAAAAACAAGCGCTGTAATCAGGTATTTCTTTAAACTAGGTATTTATTTAAGTTTTGTTAGGATGTAATATTACAACATCCCCTTTTCGATTGTATTGTAATTCTGATACTGATTAGTTTTCTCAAAATGCAGCAGAGATTGTAAGAAAAAAAGAACAAAATCTAAAACCAAAGAAAACTGGCTAACAACTTGACAGAAGGCTGTTCTTTTAGTATGTCGGAGACTGGCTCATTTTTATTTTTGTCAGTTTTTTCCTACTAAAAAGGGACCCTAGACTTTGCAAACACTTTGCTACTGCAAAGATTTGTTACTATTTATATGATCTACCATTCATACTATATTATTCTACTATATTCAGTGTGGCTTTTGCCTCGGTCTTTAATAATCCTGATCGACCTTGGGCTGCCCAGTCCCCTGTGTCGGAGGATGACGAGTGTGGGAACAGTGACTTTCCATTTGTGGACACTGAAATGGTAAGGAACCAGCTGTATCAGCTGAATGTTCACAAGTCCATGCGGCCTGATAGGATTCATTCCAGGGATTTGAAGGAGCTAGCGGATGTTATGGCAGGACCCCTCTTGATCATCTACCAAAAGGTCTTCAGAGTCTGGGGAGGTCCCTGCTGACTGGAAGCTAGCCAATGTCATTCCAATCTACAAAAAAGGTGTGAGGGAAGACCCAGGGAACTACAGACCTGTTAGTCTAACCTCAGTTCCTGGAAAAACTATGGGGAAGATTACACTGGGTACTATTGAAAGGCATTTAAAGAATAATGCAATCAACAGGCATTGCTGATGATACCAAACTGGGAGGTGCTGTTGACTCTCTTGAGGGACAGGAGGCCTTGCAGAGGGATCTAGATAGATTGGAGCATTGGGGAATGATTAATGGAATGAAGTTTAACAAGTCCACATATCGGATTCTGCACCTAAAACAGAGTAACGCCAAGCACAAGTATAAATTAGGTAAGGAGTGGCTGGAGAGCAGCCCTGCAGAAAGGGATCTGGGGGTGCTGGTTGGCAGCAGGGTCCATATGAGTCAGCAGTGTGCCCTGGCAACCAAGAGGGCAAACCACATCCTGGGGCACATCAAACGCAGTATAACCAGCTGGTCAAAAGAGGTGATTATCTTGCTGTATTCAGCGTTGCTGTGGCCTCACCTTGTATACTGTGTGCAGTTCTGGGCCTGACAATTTAAGAAGGATGTGAAGGTCCTTGAATATGTCCAGAAGAGGGCAACAGAGCTGGTGAAAGGGCTGGAAGGAATGTCCTGTGAGGAGTGGCTAAGGGTTTTGGGCTTGTCTAGTGTGCTGAAAAGGAGGCTGAGAGGTGACCTCATTGGTATCTACAGCTTCCTGAGGAGGGGATGTGGAGAGGGAGGTGCTGAGCTCTTCTACCTGGTATCCAGTGATAGGACACATGGGAATGGTTCAAAGCTGCATCAGGGGAGGTTTAGATTGGACATTAGGAAGCATTTCTTTACCAAGACGGTGGTCAAACACTGCAACAGGCTTTCTAGAGAGGCAGTCGATGCCCCAAGCCTGTCAGTGTTTAAGAGGCATTTGGATAATGCCCTTAACAACATGCTTTAACTTTTGGTCAGCCCTGAACTGGTCAGGCAGTTGGACTAGATGATTGTTTTAGGTCCCTTCCAACTGAAGTAGTCTATTCTATTCTATAGATTAAAGTAAAAAAAAATCCAAACATATGTTTTTCCATCTATCAGCATACATCACACACTACACTTCAAATAAAAGATGCAGTTTATTTTTCTAAAAATATTTTACTCTTAACACTGGAGAAAAATGTACTTTTAATAAAACGTGTGCTCTGAAAGAGCTTAAGGAGCATTTTCCCCTTCAGGGCAGAGGTTCATCTTTGGATGAAAATGAACAAGAATTGTTGTCATCTAATGGATGTTTAATAGTCTATTTGAAATGAGTTGGGTTGAGTCAGTCTTTTACCCAGTTTCTATCATCCAATGCAATTAAAAAATAATCAGCATCTGTGTAGGTAGTCCCTGTAAAGAGATCACCAAACTGAATAAATATAAGCTACCGCTAAAAGAACTGATTCACATTTGAGGCATGTTGGCAGGTGAGAGAAGAGATATCTGCGCTGCTATTATCCTAGACGTTATTCATAATTAAAAAAAATTAATCTTTGATGTTGTGAATTTGGTCTATTTTATAGCTGCTACATTCTAGTATTTTTAATTATATGTCACAGTTTTATCCCATCTGAAAGAAACTCTCTTTAAAAGTGAGCCCTGAGGTATGACCAGGTAAGCACTTATTCTGGCTTTAACACATTTTAATAAGTTATATGACCATGGATGTATTATGGTAACTGACCACGTGCATATCCCTACTCCATGGCAATGCAAAATAAAATGGATTCATGTGAACTAAGAATGGTTTATGTTAAAACAATATACTCTGCACTTCAAGGACCAATGAAAGAAGGCTGGCGTGAACAGCAGGAGTGATAACTAAGAGGCATAAACCAGTGACTTATTGAAATTTGCTAACATAATTGCAAATACTTGTTTGCATATATCCTCAAATATAGAAAAAGCACAAATTTTTAATTTAAATATGAACTTAATTTAAATTACTATCTTTTAAAAATATTTTAAGGCTTATTTCATGTAGTATTTTTTCCCAAATCGGAAAAAAGTATGTTAAACTATTTAGAAGGAATGAGTGTGTAAATGTGCGGCATATTGTATAACACTCGCATGCTAGGTTTTGCTCTCAAACTTGCAAAATTCCTGTGTGTTTATGTCACTTGTTTTAGCAGTCCCTTTCTTTTCAGATAAAGTGATACACAAAAAAGTTCAAAATTTTAAATGAATTTTTTTTAGGATTGGGAAAATAGAGAGACCTGGGTCATACCTGCTAGAAATTCTATTTAAAATTTTTGTTAGGATGATTTGGTGTCAGATTTATTTATAGTGAAAGCTCTATGGTTTCACTAGATGTGAAATAGATGTGTAAAACGGCTTACTGCTCCATAGGAACAGTATGACCAGTTCCTGTAGGATTTAGCTAGTGATGTTTTTTAGAAGTGTTAGAATGAAGGAATAACTTGAATTTACAGTAGTGTTCTAGGTCTAGCTGGGATGAAGATAATTTTCTTCACAGTAGCATGAATGGTGCTGTGTTTTGTATCTGTGACTAGATCAGTGTTGATAACACACCAGTGTTCTGGCTACTGCTGAGCAGTGCTTGCACAGCCTCCAGGCTTTCTTTTTCCCACTCTGCTCCCCTAGTGAGTAGGCTGGAGGTGGGCAAGAAGTTAGGAGGGGACACAGTTGGGACAGCTTACTCAAATTGACCAAAGGGATGTTCCATACTGTATGAAATTTGTTGCTCATGCTGTAAAGATACTTATTATATCACTTATTGTTGCAATAAAAGAAAGGTTGAGAGAGTTGAGGCCATTCAGCCTGGAGAAGAGAAGGCTCAGGGGAGACCTTTTTGTGGCCTTGCAATATATAAAGGGGGCTTATAAGAAAGACAGAGTGAAACTTTTCACAAAGGCCTGCAGCGACAGGACAGGGGAAATAGTTTTAAAATGAAAAAGGGTAGATTCAGATTGACTATAAGGAAGAAATTTTTTACAGTGCAGGTGGTGAGACACTGGAACAGGTTGCCCAGAGAAGTTGTGGATGCCCCATTGGAAGCATTCAAGGTCAGCTTCGACAGGGCTTTGAACAACCTGGTCTAGTTGAAGATATCCCCACCCATGGCAGGGGGGTTGGTCTAGACCATCTTTAAAGGTCTCTTCCAACCTAAAACATTCTATGATTCTATGACATCTGCCTGCCGATGAGAAGTAGTGAATAAATTCTGTACTGTGCATTGCTTGCATGAACAGCTTTGCTTCCCTCGTTAAAGTGTCCTTATCTCAACCCACAAGTTTTCTTGCTCTTGCTCTTCTGATTCTCTCCCCCATCCCACTGTGGGGGCAGTTAGTGAGTGACTGGACGGGTGCTTAATTGCTGGGCCAGGGTCAATCCACCACAAGTAGCAAAGTAAGTTGTTAAGCAATTGGATTACAAAATTGTTAACAGAGTTATAGATAGGAAAACCAAATCAAAACTCATTATTATTACCCAAAACATATATCTATCTTTAGGTGTTAACTCAGGATTCTCTACAAAACGTTTTAAACCATATATGTTTTCTTGCAAAGTATCACCCCGCTTAGGCAGAACCTGGGACACATACAGCCTTAATTGTGTCTCGGTTCCCTGTGTAATGAATCATCAAATACGTACTGCCTTGAAAAAGAAGAATTTGTGTTAGAGTACAGCTTCTCGATGTAAGAATCATTCAATATGACTCTTGTCCCCCCTGAACATCCTTAGTACTTTTTTAGATTAATTAGGATCTCCTTTTTTTTTTCCAGTTCCTCTCATTTCTTATCTCACAAGGGTGAAACAGAGTGGGTATTGTAAGACAGCTGTTGGATTTCTGACCACCTCACAAATGCCAGCTAAGATCAGGTAGAAGAATCTGTTGGATTGTTTTTACTTTCCGTCTTCCTGGAATGATACACTGGTTACAGAAAAACAGTCTTAACTCCAGTCCCAGATAGGAGATAGTGAATAAAGATGCTGAACCAGGTCCTTTACACTTTGATGTTCAGTCTGGCTTACCATCTTCTTTTACCAGTTTTAGGACGATGGTATATTATTTGTGGGCATGGGACAAGCTTTTAACCCATGATTTGAAAAAAAAAAGTATATACCCTGATATGCATGGGTAGACAAAAAATGGATCTTTTCTATTAGAGGTGGTTCTCAAGAGATAAGGAAAAAGACTTGTATAGGTGATGAAGTGTGATAATATGAAAGGCTGCAAGACAGTTGCTTAAGAAACAAGAACAACAAAGGAATAAACTACTGCAGGCATCACCAGAGCTAGAATGATATTGTACTGTGTACTATGTTTCCATGACAACTAGCCATAGGAAGATGAATGTCTCATATTCACTGTGCTCTGCAGTACATGTCTATAAATCAAACTTGCATAAAAGAGCGTAAGATTTCTTCCATGGGGTTGCTCTGAAAACCAGGTTATTTTCTCATTACTACATTATTACATGAAAGAAATACGAGACAATTAGATCATTTTTCGTATGGAAAGTACCAATACATACAAAAGTACTAATATACCTCTAGTGTGTGATCCTATCAATCTAAAGGCACAGCAGCAAAAAATGCAGATCATGAATGCTGCCTTTTCTTCCTTAAGATCTGATTTATGCTTACTAGCTTTAAAAACTGTATGAGACTTTTCTGTCCACTTTTGGTTTGTAAGACATTTTTCATCATTTATAGGTTCACTCACATTCACATGTGATTGGTTTTCAGCTTACTTCTGTTACTATTTCCATTATCATGGTCTAAGGATTTAGCATATAAATAACTTATTTTTTCTAAACAAATGGCGCAGCTAAGATGAATGTTTTCTCAGCAGCAGTAATTAATAATATTGTATAATTCGAATATGACATATTCACAACAAAAAAGGAAAACGGTACTTGAAATATTTTTTTAAGAATTTGAATCCCACTTTAAAAGACATGTTCACTTACAGACAGCCATTTATCACAACTTATTATTGCAAAGACTTGTCACATTTCATATCCATGTAGCTACATGCAGAACAGCAGCATTATTATAAAGAAATTCTTGTGTGTGCTACCCATTAGAAAGAGCCCCATCATGAAAGAAGGTATCATCACACCATTTACCTTAGCAGGTACTTCCGCAACTTGTGACAAGAACGTTGAGTTTTTATGGTACAATGACATTTTAATCAGGTGCACACCAGGTGCATGATAAGCACTTGAGCATTTTGTTCGATATAACTGCAATATTAGCTCAGAAACAATAAACGTTACACTGCTGTTCAGGCAAGATTATGGCCAGTTAATACAATCAAATATAAACTGAAAACTACCCACATTTTGCAAACTTTAGCAATAGCTAAGTGCAGTATATTACTGACATTTTTAAGAAAATAATGTCTCAGGAAAATGTCTACATTAAATATTATTTTATCAGTATGAGATGAAAATATATTTATGTTTGGTCCTATTCCCATGGAATTAAGGAAAAAAAAAAACAAAACTTCCCACTTACTATACTTAGAAACATGGCTGAATGAGGTGTCTTCTTTCTTCCCTAAAATAGAGCATTTAACACCACCCCATCATGAAGCTCTACTACTGATTCAAATTAATTCAGTACATCTTTATACATTTATAAAAGAATATAGAACATTAAATTAACGCAGGGATATTAACTATATGTTTCATAGCCCTGTATTCCAGTAAATACAGTAGAGCCATTACTAGTAACAGGCCACAAACTCTGTACTGAGTTTGCAAGGTCTGAGGACTGAGGCTGGTCAGACTTTGTCTGAATTTGTTTGACCTGCGTGGAGCTTTTACTTGCTTTATCTGTAACAGCAGTTCTTTTAAGGACCAGGTGGTTATGCCTAGTTAGTACTTCTTATCTTTAATCAGTGTAAATATAGCTTTATATAGACAGTAGTAACAAGAATTTCTTCTTTTTAAAATGAAACATGTATGAGTTCAAGATAATGATGTAGAGAAATACAGACGTGGCATCATAGCAGAGGCCTTCAGATATAAAGACACAGCATATAGAATAGAGGAGCACAGGCATGGCATGTTAAGATACACGCCACAGGCTAACACTGGAGGACCAAGACTATAAACAACTCACTAATGGTCAGTTAAAGAAATGCAGACCCAGAAGTGGGTTTGTGGATGACAAAGAGAGCAATGAACAAATATCTAAAATATGTAATATGTGCTATGTATAGTAAATTCGGATGCAATGTGGGCTTGCAGGTCCAAGAAGAAAGAGGAAGGTGTAAACTGTGTTGGAAAATATGCAAAAATGACCCAAAGTGGATGCTAGAGTGAGAGAGAAGACAACATCAATATGAATACTATACTCCTTCTGGTGAAGAAGTCAGCGTAATGGCAATTCATCCTACCATGCTTGCCTTAAACCTGTCAGTCTCAGGACCAAGAGAGACAGTGGAAGACTGAGAATAACGACAGAAAAAGGGGTAGATGTTAGGAGGTGTATAACATATTTAAATGCATTGAGACTTTGTAGCATAGTATTATTTATTTTACTTTCCTTTCTTTTTTTTTTTTGTAATTATTAAATCTGTACTAATAATAATTCTTGGACTAGACTGCTGAGATTTCCATATAGTAACAATAAATTTTGGCTTTATGTATCAGGTGTGTCTCCTTTGTAGCCATAACAAGATCTTGAGCATAACAGTTGTTTTACAGGTAGGTTAGAAAAATAATTTGTTATTCTTTAGCTTCTTACTATATTATATTAAACATTTTAAGACTATCTCAATACTAATAAAATATGAATGATAAATACAATAATTCAATTTTCAAGCCTCAACTTTGTTAAAATCAATTAAACATGTGGATGCCTCATTATGAGCATTTTGCACACCTACAAATCAAGTCTAGTTGATATGAAAGCTAAATTACTTCAGTGGGGTCCTTCATTCTTAATGCAAATCAGTTACTGATATTCTCCCTTCCTTGCATTCTTCATAGCTTGAATACCCTTGTTTTCATTTTTATGTCTAAGAATATGTTGAGAATTACACTCTATAGCAGAAAATAATTCCCTGCTGTGTATGGTAAGTAGAGAAGCTAAGTGTTATGTATGTGCCCTTAACATTTTTTCCTACTTCCCTTTTCTTCCCTTTTCTTTTAGCCCTTGTGACACTAACCACAGACTTCGCTTATTCTGTAACATTTTACTTCATTTAAAGTATAAGAAAATAATACATGCAACCTTCTAATTTAAAGGAACCCACCAGTACTTGACAAGGTTTGGAGACAGCATTTCCACTAAAGTGAAAATTTTATAAACAAACATAAAAAACCCTTTTCATACAACAATTTCACAAAGCTCTGAAATATACCAATTAGGCTTTTTTTTTCCCCTTGTCTCAATATGTCACTATGTTTTACTTAAAATTTGAAATACTCTTTTGAGTTGAATCTCCCAGTCTTCCCCACTGATTGTACTGTGGTTACCATCACAGAATGATCACAGTAGACAAACTGCATTTCTTCCAGATGAAATGGCAACGGGAGAGGTGCCTGAGGACTGGAGGAAAGCGAATGTCACTCCAGTCTTCAAAAAGGGCAAGAAGGAGGACCCGGGTAACTATAGACCGGTCAGCCTCACCTCCATCCCTGGAAAGGTGATGGAACAACTTGTTCTTGGTGCTGTCTCTAGGCACATCAAGGATAGGGGGATCATTAGGGGCAGTCAACATGGCTTCACCAACGGGAAGTCATGCTCAACCAACCTTTTGACACAGTCTCCCACAGCATCCTCGCAGCTAAACTGGGGAAGTGTGGTCTGGATGATCGGGTAGTGAGGTGGATTGTGAACTGGCTGAAGGAAAGAAGCCAGAGAGTGGTGGTCAATGGGACAGAGTCTAGTTGGAGGTCTGTGTCTAGCGGAGTCCCTCAAGGGTCGGTACTGGGACCAGTTCTATTCAATATATTCGTTAATGACTTGGATGAGGGAATAGAGTGCACTGTCAGCAAGTTCGCTGATGACACAAAACTGGGAGGAGTGGCTGACGCGCCGGAAGGCTGCGCAGCCATTCAGAGGGACCTGGACAGGCTGGAGAGTTGGGCGGGGAGAAATTTAATGAAATATAACAAGGGCAAGTGTAGAGTCCTGCATCTGGGCAAGAACAACCCCATGTACCAGTACAAGTTGGGGACAGACCTGTTGGAGAGCAGCGTAGGGGAAAGGGACCTGGGGGTCCTAGTGGACAGCAGGATGACCATGAGCCAGCAGTGTGCCCTTGTGGCCAAGAAGGCCAATGGCATCCTGGGGTGTATTAGAAGGGGTGTGGTCAGCAGGTCAAGAGAGGTTCTCCTCCCCCTCTACTCTGCCCTGGTGAGGCCGCATCTGGAGTATTGTGTCCAGTTCTGGGCCCCTCAGTTCAAGAAGGACAGGGAACTGCTCGAGAGAGTCCAGTGCAGAGCCACAAAGATGATTAAGGGAGTGGAACATCTCCCTTATGAGGAGAGGCTGAGGGAGCTGGGTCTCTTTAGCTTAGAGAAGAGGAGACTGAGGGGTGACCTCATTAATGTTTTTAAATATGTAAAGGGCAAGTGTCATGAGGATGGAGCCAGGCTCTTCTCAGTGACATCCCTTGACAGGACAAGGGGCAATGGGTGCAAGCTGGAACACAGGAGGTTCCACATAAATATGAGGAAAAACTTCTTTACGGTGAGGGTGACCGAACACTGGAACGGGCTGCCCAGAGAGGTTGTGGAGTCTCCTTCTCTGGAGACATTCAAAACCCGCCTGGACGCGTTCCTGTGTGATATGGTCTAGGCAATCCTGCCCCGGCAGGGGGATTGGACTAGATGATCTTTCAAGGTCCCTTCCAATCCCTAACATTCTGTGATTCTGTGACTGTGATTCTGTGAAATTAAACTGAAAGATGTGCTCCCGGCACACACCCAAAGCACTCCAACTTACAGTGATCTGTTGACCAGACTAGAATTACTCCAAGTAACTCCCTCAATGAATGTGATACAGATACTGGGTCCCCAGCATAAACTTCTTGCTTTACAGACCTGATCCCTGTGTGCTGTATTATCTGCTAATATAGATGTAGTTTTAGAACTCACACTTGATCAGAGTCATCACACCTGAAGATGCGAAATATCTTATATGTACATGTATTCTAATTTTTTTTACTTAACATAAAAGATATATTTTAAAACTATGTTCAGTCCCAAAAATTAATTCTGATCTCTATACTAAAAAGAAGGAAGAACAAGAAACATATCTACAAATATGAAATTATATACTCTCTGTTTGTTTTAGCAATCCATTGTAATATGGATTTTGTGCCACAAATATATTGAAGCTTCTGACAAATATCTATGTCCAAAATACTTCCTCTGGATTTCTTTTCACACAGTTTTAATCCAATTGTATAGCTCAATTTAGGACAAAATTCTTAGCTCTGTTTCACTACATTAAGTTCAACTTACACACCAAGAGTTAAATATCCAAAAAGGATGTGTACCTAAAAGAGGATTTAAAGGGACTCTAATTTCAAATTACAATTCTGAAGAGTTCCATGCAGATTTGGCCTGTTCAGTCTGAAAGAAATCTGTATTACACAATAGTATTGTGCAATTTCTTTCAAGGGTAGCAAGAGAAACATGTAAACTTCTTCTTGAAAAAGAATTTTTTCTATATTTCTCTTCAAGTTCCACACCTCATTCATAAATATGCAATCACAAGTTTAATTTGCTGGACTGAGATACTGCTAGCATTAAAGCTACTGTTGATCGTGACATGTCTTCTTTACTAGATACAGAGTATACCGTAATATTTGGTTGAACTTCATTTATAAATTCATCATGATTACAATTTAAATTCAAAATTAGGGAATTTCACTGACAGAAAGATGGGGCAAAAGTTTTCAGAACTATTTTACAATATGAAGCTAAATCTGAATTTATTTAACAATTTTTCAAATGAGAAAGACAATGAAAAACATTTAAAAATGCAAAATAAAACAGTATGAACAGCAACTACATAAGCTTTTCTGACCTAAAAAGCATTAATAGTCAAGAAAAACATTTTAATCACTGGACAGAAAAATTGAATATTAGGCCCTTCATAGAAGACCTGAAAATAAAATATTTAAAAAGGATAACACCTCAAGTTATTCTACCTACAATTTCCTATTCATTTCTTGACAATATACCAAAAACTGACAGTTAAATCTCTTGGACATCAAGAAAAATATACCACAAAACTTTTCAAACCTTCTCAAAATAACTACTCTCCTCAAAATACATTACATCTTTAGTGCAAAACCACAAGAGTATCATCTAAGACGTTAGACGCTCTATACTGATTTTGTTATTGTATGTCAGTGGCTTGAAAGATGTACAGACCAATTCCTGTTCTGCTGTAATATTTTGTACCATGACTCCACATGACTGCAAAAAAGAAAAACAACCCAAAATCCAACCCCATCTTTTAAAGATGGTGCTCGGCAAACTATCTGATGCCATGTCTTCAAAAGGGAAGGACTTCTCTCAATGACTGGGTTACTTCCCAACAAATCATTCACATCACGAAAAGGAACCTTTACACATTGCAATGCAATATTTTCCAAAACATTTAAAAAATAATGTTTACTGGCAACTGCAGAAGTAAGATCAATTTTTTATGATCTGGAAATTACTCTCAAAATTTTATCCTTTCACTTCTAAGCCAATCTCACCTTGCAAAAAATTTGACCACTACTGCCTCGCAATATGCGCTACAGTTTAACTGAATTTTTTAAGAGACAGCTCTTGAATGCAGATTTCCTGATTACAGGAGGAAAATGTAAAAATAAATAATTTTGCTGAAGCTTATATCATCAGTTGCATGATAAAATCTAACTATTTCAATTAACTGACACATACACAACAAAAAGCCTGCTATCCAGGAATAAAGATCTCTATGTCAATCTTACCTGAAGGCTTCAACTATGATTCTTTCAGATAACTTAGGAGAAACAGAATTGAAGGCTTTCTTGAAGTCTTCAAAAGCCAAAAATCCTCTACCTTTTAAATCAAGATTAGGCAAGAGAAAAATAATACAAATTAAGGGTTGTTTTTAAACTACTTAATACAACTATGTTTGCATGTGAGATAATCAATTCACATTTCTGAAATGATTGTACACTCTTTAAGTTACTTTATTTGCAAAATATTTTAGGATGGCTACATTACATAGACAAACAGTCTAAGAAAGATTTTATACTGACAATTCCTTTTTGCCACTGTGAACTCTGTTCAAAAGTACTGTGCCTACATCTACAACTCTCTTATTTAAGTTTTAATTTTCAAAGTAGACATTTTGAATTCAAAATTTCAGATTTGTGAAACTGAAAATATAGACTCTAAAATGTGTAAAATTACATTTCAAATCTATCATTTTCATTGACATCTTAGTTACCCTGAGCATTGCGTTTCAAAAATTTTCTTTCATAAAAAATTTCTCCTTCAGTTTAATCCTGCTGCAGACTTAAGATCCTGAATATGTTATATCAGAGTCATATCAACTGATCAGTCACTTAGGTTATGAATTCACTTCCAGATCCAACTGGAAAATAAAGCATCTCAAACAGGGCTATCGCAGATTGTGTGCAGCAGATAGCAAGACAAACAAAAGCACACTGCTTCAAACGGTTAAGTCCTTTGGAATAACTCACTAAAAATAACACTTCAAAAGCTACTTTTAGTTCATGGCAAAGGGCTGAGTGGATGCTTATCTGATCATCCCAACATCTGATCTGCCATATGTTTCACCTTCACTCTTTTCAAGGACCATAGTCCTATCTCAGGCCAGGAAGAAATAGGCAAAGGATCATCCGAATGTCCATCAGCTCAGAGGCTCCTCATGAATTTTTCCTTTTTTTTCAGTTTGGTGATGGGAGATCCTCTGCGATGTAGCAGGAATGAAAAAGAATCACCACATCTACTTCCCAAGAAGAACGAGAAAAAATCCTTGTTGCTTAAGAAAGATCTATAGCCATCACCAGGGACAGAAATCCATAAAATATGTGCCATAAGTGAGAGAAGATACATGAGTATGAGTAATAGAGAAGTAATGAGAGGTAGTAACAGCAAATAGGTAGGGTGAATGGCTAGAGATCTCTTTTAACAGCTGGAGGAGCTCATAGTACAACAGACAATCCAGAGCTACCATCTAGAATGCCGTAGCCTACTGACCCTGACTTCATTTATCGTAATACCATCGTGATCTTTGTTCCTCTGGCACTGTTTTACTTAACTTTGCAGCACCCAGGATATCTCATCTGAACTTCTTTTTATTTACTTCAGGTGTTCTGTTTTCCTTAATCGTTTTAGAATTAAATTAATACTCCAAATATTTAGGAGAAAAAAAACTTACCTTGGACATAAAAAGCTGTAAATATTTGCCTTTTTCACTACTGTATAGCCATGCAGCCTTCTTTGCACTCATGAGGTTTAAAAACTTTTCAAATAATAGACCTAGAAAAATGTAAAATATAAATAAATCTCCATGCAAAAAGTCTGTTTTATTTTTCTACTTAAAGATACGTACAACTGTGGTCTAAAAATTATGAATAATTTTACTTATATAAATAAACACAAAAATAAAACTGAAAAAATAGTCTTCAAAGTTAGATCATGATCATGCAAACATTTCAATATTGTTTAAATATTCTCACATATTTTCTATACTTGAGTATAATGCTTGTGTTTATTTCTACCTTTTTCTTCGTGTTGCCTGCCATCGCATGTTTCTTTGCACTGGAGAGAAACATGGACTTTTCTAAGTCGATAGCACTTGCACGCCATGGATAAAGATCCATGCTGCATAAACAATCTATCTGGCAGCATTCCTAGCAGTGAGAGAACTGTGAAATAATCTATAACCTCAGATATAGATTCCTACGAAATTCATAACAAAACTGAATGTAAAACTGGATTGGTTATTCCTCCTGTATACTATATGAAAGTCTTTACTTGTACATTTATCTTATCCTTTTAATGAACTGAGAATGAAAGAAATTGAAATGCAAACCTAGTTTGTAAGTACTTAATTGACCATTTATTCTAAAGTCAAAGCAAGACATAAAAATTAAGAAACAAAAATCTGCCCCTCAAAACTTCAGGCATCCCCATGAAACATGAAAATATTTTGATATAAAAATTCTGCAGATAACTGGGGGGGGAGGGGGCAAAAAAATCCCACTTCAGCTCAATATTAAACAGACAAATATTCCTTTCTCATAACTTTCTAGTGTATGCTTTATGCTCATTTTAAACAATTTCATTTTCTTTAGAAGGCAACATGACTGTATCCTGCAGGAATTTTTCTTTATCACATAACAAAAGCTCTGCACTTCTCTTCCTTTTGATTCATTCATATTCTATTCTTTCTGCAGTGGTTCAAAAGCACAACTCCTTCAGCTCCACCTGCTGTCTCAATTCAAATCTTAAACTCCAAGCTTACGGATTTCCAGTGTTTCTTTCCTTATTTCTTCTTGAAAAATAATATATTAAGAACTGTTACAGTCTCATTTTCCACAATTACAGAGACTTGCTACTTTCAACTGCTAGGTTCTGTATATGCACAATTTCGTTAGTAACAGAGGTTGCCTAAACATACTGAACTTGCCTGCATGAACAGCTTTCCATTCAATTGGATAACTACAGAAGTGAAACCATAAAAAGCAATATAAGCTTTCCATCCATTTATTTTTTCTCTTTCAGAGTAACATACAAACCCAGAAAATTATAGTATACGATTCTCCTTTTATAGAATGACTCCTATAATAAAGTGTCGCCTATTCATTGATCTTGAGACTTGGCAATTTATGTGCTACTAGAACAGGCTGTAAAGTTATCACAGAATCACAGAATGTTAGGGATTGGAAGGGACCTCGAAAGATCATCTAGTCCAATCCCCCTGCCGGGGCAGGATTGCCTAGACCATATCACACAGGAACGCGTCCAGGCGGGTTTTGAATGTCTCCAGAGAAGGAGACTCCACAACCTCTCTGGGCAGCCTGTTCCAGTGTTCAGTCACCCTTACAGTAAAGAAGTTTTTCCTCAAATTTAAGTGGAACCTCCTGTGCTCCAGCTTGCACCCATTGCCCCTTGTCCTGTCAAGGGATGTCACTGAGAAGAGCCTGGCTCCATCCTCTTGACACTTGCCCTTTACATATTTATAAACATTAATGAGGTCACCCCTCAGTCTCCTCTTCTCTAAGCTAAAGAGACCCAGCTCCCTCAGCCTCTCCTCATAAGGGAGATGTTCCACTCCCTTAATCATCTTTGTGGCTCTGCACTGGACTCTCTCGAGCAGTTCCCTGTCCTTCTTGAACTGAGGGGCCCAGAACTGGACACAATATTCCAGATGCGGCCTCACCAGGGCAGAGTAGAGGGGGAGGAGAACCTCTCTTGACCTGCTGACCACACCCCTTCTAATACACCCCAGGATGCCATTGGCCTTCTTGGCCACAAGGGCACACTGCTGGCTCATGGTCATCCTGTTGTCCACTAGGACCCCCAGGTCCCTTTCCCCTACGCTGGTCTCCAACAGGTCTGTCCCCAACTTGTACTGGTACATGGGGTTGTTCTTGCCCAGATGCAGGACTCTACACTTGCCCTTGTTATATTTCATTAAATTTCTCCCCGCCCAACTCTCCAGCCTGTCCAGGTCCCTCTGAATGGCTGCGCAGCCTTCCGGCGCGTCAGCCACTCCTCCCAGTTTTGTGTCATCAGCGAACTTGCTGACAGCGCACTCTAATCCCTCATCCAAGTCATTAACGAATATATTGAATAGAACTGGTCCCAGAACCGACCCTTGAGGAACTCCGCTAGACACAGACCTCCAACTGGACTCTGTCCCATTGACCACCACTCTCTGGCTTCTTTCCTTCAGCCAGTTCACAATCCACCTCACTACCCGATCATCCAGACCACACTTCCCCAGTTTAGCTGCGAGGATGCTGTGGGAGACTGTGTCAAACGCTTTACTGAAATCGAGATAGACCACATCCACAGCTTTACCATCATCTATCCACCGGGTTATGTCCTCATAAAAGGCTATCAAGTTGGTTGAGCAAGACTTCCCCTTGGTGAAGCCATGCTGAGTGCCCCTAATGATCCCCCTATCCTTGATGTGCCTAGAGACAGCACCAAGAACAAGTTGCTCCATCACCTTTCCAGGGATGGAGGTGAGGCTGACCGGTCTATAGTTACCCGGGTCCTCCTTCCTGCCCTTTTTGAAGACGGGAGTGACATTCGCTTTCCTCCAGTCCTCAGGCACCTCTCCCGTTGCCCACGACTTAGCAAAGATGATGGAGAGTGGCCTAGCAATGACTTCCGCCAGCTCCCTCAGCACCCGCGGGTGCATCCCATCAGGGCCCATGGATTTATGGACGTCCAGGTTGCTTAATTGGTCCCTGACCCAGCCCTCATCAACCAAGACAGATTCCTCCTCTATCCTGACTTCTTCTGAGGCCGCAGGGGTCCAGGGCTCCTCAGGACAGCCTCCAACAGTATAGACAGAGGCAAAGAAGGCATTCAGTAACTCCGCCTTCTTTTTATCCTCTGTCTCCAGGACCCCCACCTCATTCATCAATTATCTCAACATACAAAAAGGTCATCTTAAGAAAATATTCAAGCCAATTAGGTATTAACAAATCCATAATCTATCTTTATATATTAGTTCACTGTTTTTGGTTCAGGCATTCATATGTGGTTGTTCTCTTAAAAAAAAATGTAAAACCTTTATTCTGTATTTGTTGTCTAAACTAAAGATTTACAAGACAGGATGTGGTTTAATGAACACGGGTTTTGGCATCAATACTAGAATAAACAGAACCAGCCTCCACAAAGCCCTTCAAACTTATTGATACAAATACTTGTGGGGCCATGTGGCAACAGGGATGAGGGAACTTATTGATAAGAGCACCAATATTTTTTTGCCACTTGATTTTTTTATATGAATCATTTCTCCAATAAGACTTGCCACATGAGATGCATGGGCATAATGGGAGGGTTGTTACAGAAACAGATATTTATTGAACTGTGATGTAAGATTTAAGTATTTGCCCAAGTAAACAATGGAACAGTATCAAAAAACTGATAGAATATTTTTCATCACTTACCAACTTGAACACTAAAAATTACTAATTACTTTTCTCTATCACTAATCTATATAAAGTTGCTATTAAGAAATGCCACTTAGAGAAGCAAGAATAAGTTCAAGCTAAATGTACCATACAAGCACTAAAAATATTACAAAATGAAATGAAATCATATGATCCTCTAATAGCCATGGTCAGCTCATTTATAGAATCATAGAATAGAATCATAGAATCATTTAGGTTGGAAAAGACCCTTAGGATCACCAAGTCCAACCGTTAACCTAACACTATCAAGTCAATCACTAAACCAAGATTCACTAATACTCACTAATATTAGTGTGTTACCAAGATCCATTACAGTACAAAAGCAAAAAGCTAAACAACATGATGAAAACAAAATCTTGACTTTTCAGAACTGAATTAGAAGGTGACCAAGAGATCACCGGAAAAGATCTTTGAACAATGTAAGGAACAGAAAGAGAGTGTATATCCAAGAAAGCACAGAGGTCCACTTTGGGCTATATTTATACTGCTTTTTAGCACGACTGAGTGCTCATAAGTCCAAACTCTCGCATCTATGGTTATTAGAATACAAGACTGCACATAATTGCAGCACTGAGACAACTCACATGGGAGGACAGAACATGTTAGCAGCTTCTAGTACAACCTAAGCATACTCCATTCTGGAGAACAGACAAGCCAAACATGCTGTAACCAGTTAACCTAAGACTATATATTCCATTTGGCCTGCAACACTTTTCACATCATAAACTGTGTCAGGCATGCAAATAGACTAGGGAGTCCTTTTTAGAAGGCTATGATAAGATGTGCCAGAAGAGCAGCTGGAAGTTGTAAGCAGCCCTGAGCTCACTGCCCTTCTGTACTCTGGATGTTAGGATGCTCTGCTGTTGGTATTTTGTTCAGCAGCAGATGCCGACCTACTGGTGTCCTGATGGGAAGGTACAGAGCTGGGTCAGAGAAAACACTGGACATTTTGGGGGGCCTGGCCTCCTAGGCACAGCGTAGGAGAGTGCTTTTAGTCATCTAAATGTAAGAGCACCAGGAATGAAACTTCAGCTGGGGAAACAACATATTTTCATGATTACTAATCTTGCAGAACTCTTTTCATTTGAAACGCTTAACACCTGAATGTGCAGTTAGCCAGTTGAATGGTTGTTGAAACATGACAGCATTTTAGATCAGTTCAAATAATTTGGGGGAAAAGAGGGTCACTGAACCAAACTTTCAGAGAAAAAAAAAGTGTAAGTCCCAAAACCAATGCTGCTAGTTCCCAGAAATGATGACTTTTATATGCTAATATATCAAATATACATACAGTATCAGTCCAACAATCAAGTTAATCACTTTTGTTTTCATGTTTTCCTAGTTACGTGTTTCAGAAGGCTTAATTTTAAACAGTAGTAAGTTCAAAATCTCTATGAATAACCACACAAAAATAATGTTTTATAAAAAATAATATAGAATTGTTACAACAAATTATTTTGAAAAAGCAAGTGAAGTAGGAATGCGATCCAAATTTTATGGCCCACCTTCTCCAGTAAAGAGCTCGTTAATGACATCTAGTGGGTAAATCCAGTATTACTTTTAATTTACAGACTAAATGAAAACATGACCAAAAAAAAGGTGCAGCAGCAATTTACTAAAAATGCAGTTCCGTGATTGCAGTTGATGATGCTAAGTAATTGCCATTTCTACTGAAAAAATTATTTTAGTATGTAGTGTAGTTGAGGAAACAGTTTCACCTTAACTTAAGAAGTAATGCATACACACCATTCCCTATTTCTTGCAAAAGCTCTTGAAAGCACTCTCCTTACCAGGGCTGTTCTTAGTTACTTCCAAAGACAAGGGCTGTTACGATAGCCTCTGATTTAAAACATTTTGACAACAAAGTAAAATGCACAATAACATGCTCAAGAACTGGATCCTAACAATCAGCTTTTAGGACTGTAACTTCTGTGTTTGGTTCCTATCAGGTGCACAGAGAAAGCTGTATTTTGCAGAGCTGGATTAAAAACTACCAAAATGTTGAAAGGAACACTTACAAGGCCTATCCATCAGCAAAAGCAAAAGGTGTGGCTGTGCCATAAACTATAGTTAATGCACGTTAGCAAAAGCCACAAAGAAAAATATCTGTCTACCCAGGGACCTTCTAGTACTTCACAATAAGCAGTCATGGGGTAAAGAGCAACAGTTGCTGGGACTGGGCCCACTTAAGGAGCTCGCAAAACCACTAGATGACAAAATCACTCCGGGAACAAATGTTTTTAATTAATTTTTGTGCAGCTGGACAAACAAAATGGTCTACAGCCAGGTGGTTGCAGCACTGCCTAGAGACACCGCAGGTGTGACTTGGCACCTTTTCAGGAAGAAATAACTAAACCTGCACATCCTTTCTTCCCGGAGTCCTCCACTTGCATTCTCTTTCCAAGAAGGAGCCATCAGTGACTTATGCACAGAACCTGCTCTTGTTTGAATGCCTTAAGCATGTTTTGAGTACTCCTACTGGAAGAAACATTCAGGGAATTTAACAGAACAGCTAATTTTTACATGAAGGTAAAAACAGGTAGGAGAAGATAGATTAAGGGCAGCTGAGCATTTTCAGATGCATTTCAGATGCAGTAGTTACAACTCACTTTAGAAGTCTAAAGTATTTTTAGATCTGGCCCTAGCTCACTGAGAAAATGTTTACCCACAGCTGAAATATATCAGAGATTACTACTTTCACAGTTTAAGAAAACATTTCTGTGGTTTTTACTTTATCATAGAGAAAATTTTGTTTACGACCTTGTTAAGGATATTTTCCTAAAACACATATTTAAGTAAAAAATAAAAAATTGTCACAAATGGTCCTTGGGGAAGAAGATTGCTCAAACTGGAGAAGAAAGATGAATCATAATTTCTATGCTAAATATACTTTATAGTGTATTGGTCAAGCTTGTATCGAGGTCAGCCTGAACTGTGTCCAGTTCTGGGCCCCGCACTTCAAGAAAGATGTTGAGGTGTTGGAGCGAGTCCAGAGGAGGGTGACCAAGCTGGTGAAGGGTCTGACCTACGAAGAACGGCTGAGGGAGCTGGGGTTGTTTAGCCTGGAGGAGGCTCAGAGGTGACCTTATTGCAGTCTACAACTACCTGAAGGGAGGTTGTAGTGAAGTGGGAGTTGGCCTCTTCTCCCGGGCAACTAGCGATAGGACAAGAGGACATAGCCTCAAGCTTGGCCAGGGGAGGTTCAGGTTGGACATCGGGAAGAATTTCTTTACAGAAAGGGTCATTAGACATTGGAATGGGCTGCCCAGGGAGGTGGTGGAGTCACCATCTCTGGATGTGTTTAAGAAAAGACTGGACATGGCACTTAGTGCCATGGTCTAGTTGACAGGGTGGTGTAAGGGCAGCGGTTGGACTCGATGATCCCTGAGGTCTCTTCCAACCTGGTTGATTCTGTGATTCTGTGACATGCCATGAGAAAGACAAACTCACAGGCACACATGTAGTTTTTTTTGAAATCTTGCATGTGTGTTCTTCTTTTGAGATCGCTTGCAGTACTAGAGTAGAAACATGACTTCCAGAACTACATTAAGCCATACAATTTGTCCTGTATCTTCCTGTGAGTATGCAACACGACTTCTCTCAATAAACCTTTCTTTTTTTAAGATTTTCATACAGCTACAGATTTATATTAGAGAAGACAAGACTAAAAATGCCCAACTGTTACTTGAAACCGAAAAAAGCTACATTTTCGAGAATACATGTTTATTATTAGGATATGTGGTAGTTTCACTTCTACTGAAACCACTGAGTAAAGAAATGGAGTGTACCACTTATTAAAACCAATAATTGATCAATAACAAGCTCAGTAAGTCACTTATTTCATACATCTTATACACATATGAAATACAATGCATCCTACTGCTCATCACAGTCTACAGCAGGAAAGGTAAGGGTTTGGTTATTTTCTTTGAAAATAAATGCCCTCAGATAAGAAAATTAAGAATCTGTAGGTACTTCTGTTTACCAAACATACAGTAATCCACTCCAATTAGTGTGGACCAGTCAGTACACAGAGTTCTCAATAATGAGACATCTATATAAGCTGGATCTTCAGAAGATAAATGAAAAAATACATAACTTTGAGGGTTTATAACCAAATAACATTACTATGGCAACTTTAAAGTCCTCTCTGCTTAAATCACTTTTGTTGTCTTCATAGCACACTTCAAAAATCTAGAGAAAGAAAGTGATTTGCATTAAAAACCAATAAACCTGACCTAATATTTTTTACTTTGAATAACTGTTATGGGAAGAATAAAATAGGCACTTGCTGAATAAACTATGCTATTTTAAAAAACTGTTGAAGATTTTGTGCATCTCTGTCAGAATTCTGTTCATCTACTCTGTTACAGTAGCTGAAAATGGACTGAGTCCATTTAATTTAAAATTTTTGTTAAGTTAAAATAAAGTTTTCCTACTTCTACATTTTACGCGCTTATTATGAAAAGGCTTTTTGCAAACTTTGAATATATGGTACAGACTTCTAGAAACCAAATTACATTACATTTGTTTCTGCAAGTTCTTGAAAAATGCCAGGCATCTTTAATTCTCTCAGCAAAGTCACTATATAGACAGGAACTATGAGGAGGGACTACAATGTAAGCATAGTCAGAAGCCATCAAATTTTCTTAAGTACTTTTAGAAAACAAATAGTTTCCATAGTCTATACTTATAAAAGAGATTATGCACAAAGCATACAAAAACATGCAGCTTCCCTAAGAGCTTTTCCCACAGAAAAGCTCCAGCGAGGGTTGATAACAAAACATTGCATCTCACAGTACTGACGAGTATATCCACAGATTGTTTCAGGAAGCATTACACGAAACTGCAGAAAAGTACTAACAAAATCACACAAACAAGTTTAAATTCCATTAACGTTTTTCTAGGTGTAGCTTGACGATTTTACTGCCTGCTGATATGACACATTATTTGTTAACTTCAGTCACAAGCTTGTAATAAATTAGAGTAATGAGAACCAAATACTAAGACAGTTCATTTTGGTAGATAGAGCAAGCTTTGATGTAGTCCATGCTCTTACTTTGATTAATTTTACACCTGCTTTCCGCCCACTGCCTTCTTGAAGTCCTCACAGTTATCTCATTAGCGGGGCACTTCAGACACAGTAATTAACACCGAGCTGAATGAACAATTATGCAAATATTGCACCTGCCCTAAACTAATATTAAGGTCAAATAAAGCCTTATTAGATTAATTCAGGTCACTAAGACGTGACTGCTTTGCCGGTTTAGCAGCTTTGATAGAAATACCACAGCTGCTTGAGCGCGGCTCGACTCCCGCGCGTTCCTGGGAGGCGAGAAAAGCCCTCCGGGCACCACGGGGCACCGACAGGACGCGCCCACCGCGGCGGGTCGGGCTCCCCGCGGGCCCCTCCCGGCACCGCCGCGGCGGGGCCCGGCACGCTCCCCGCAGGCCCCGCGCTGCCTAGCAACCCGCGCGCCGCCGCCACCTCCCGTGGGGCAAGCGGAGAGCCGGCGTCGATTGGCTGAACTCGGACGCGCGCCATTGGCTCGGGAGGAGGGGCGGGGCGGGGCTGCGCTGGAGGAAGGCGGGGCTCGGCCTTCTGTTTATCTCAGGCTTCGGGCGCGCTGCCTGGGCGCTGGGGCCTAGCGGTAAGCGCTGTCCTCCCGCAGCGGGAGGGGGGTGGGTGTTGGCGGCGGCGGGGTTGGCGCGGTCCCAGGGCCGGGCAGCGGCCGTTGCCCGGCTGCGGGGCGGGAGCGGCCACTGGGGCCCGTGGCGCTGTGGCCCACGCGCTGGCTCGCGCCCCCTCAGCCGGCGGCGGCGGTGGCGGCGGCTGCCGCGCGCTGCTGTTGGCCCCGCCCCGGCCGCGGTGCCTCCCCCGGCCGCGGTGCCTCCCCCGGCCGCAGCCTCTGCCCCCCGCGCGGGGCGGTGTCCGAGGCGGCGGGAGCAGCGGCCGTCGGGGCGGTGGGGCCCGGGTCTCCTGCAGCCTTGGGCTGAGGGGAGAGGCGCGGCTGAGGCCTCGCTGGGGGCCGGGGTCCCGTAGAGGCAGCCGGAAAGAGCGGTCCTGGCTCGGCTCCGTGCTCCGGTGTCTCCTCAGCAGAGCGCGCTAGAGCCCTAAGCGTTAGGGTTGGTATGAGAAATATCTGTATGATGCGAATTACTCTTTTGATTTCTGAAATGCTTTCCTGTGCGGGCCCCTGTCCTAGCCGGTTTTCCATGTGCAGATTTCCACGGTAGCTGCTTCCCACTTGATGGTCGCTCCCATTACACGTGTTTCTTTGTTTCCTGGGCACGGAAACAAGCCTTGTGTGCTGTGAGATTTTCCCGAGTCAGAAGTTGCATGGAGATGCTGCCAAATACACAAAGCAAAGCTCCATAGTAATAAGTAAATGGAAACTAGGAAGGAAAACAGACCTGAGCATAGCAAAAATGCACAATTTATTTTGGTGGTTTGTTTTTTAATTCCTAGGAACATGCTTCAGGAAGGGGCACATGGAAAATGGACAGTATCTAGCAGTGATGAAAGTACAGAGGAGAATTCTGACAGTGAAAAACCATCTACATCTTCACTATCGGATGCTGCACGTGGCAGAACAAGTGGGCCACAATATCCATGCTCTGAAGCTAGGAAAGCTGCTCACAAAAGAAAAGCTTCTCCCCTGAAGTTCACTGATGATAAGTTTTCTACAGAAGTACCTCCAGCAGAAAAACAGAGAACTAGCCAAGAAGGCTTAGGCTGGTGTCTTTCTAGTAGTGATGAAGAGCCTGAAGATCAGAAAAAGCATTCCCACAAAGAATCACTGAAAGAAGAAAAATGTGATGCACCCAAAGAGCATCCTCTGAATCTTTGCAAAGATGATGAACTGTCAGAGAATCAGAAAGCAGAGGAGTATGATGAAACACCCAGTGAAGCCCAAGATACTTGGGATTTGTTGAATGGAGGAAACCCTTTCAGGTTTTTTCTCACTAAAGTTACAGGAATTGAACAGAGCTGTAATTCTGGAGCCCTGCACATAAAAGGTGAACAAGTGGCTTCTACAGAAGTGGGCTTTTGGGAGACTTATTTGGAAGAGCATGCTTGTTTTTTAGTTTGTGGGTATTTTTAAATGGAAATATTCCTTGGTGTAACTGAGGCTTTATAGTCTAAATGTGCAAGTTGTAGGAATTATCTTTGCCTTTCTCTTTTAGTAGCATAGTGTATAAAACATTAGTTTGCTGATACTGATTCTGTTGTAACTTCTGAGTTATGCTGCACAAATCTAATGTGCATTAGCCAAGGCAAATCATACGGTGCTTCTTATCGCTGCTTTCTGTGTGAGTTAATCTGGGAAAAAACACTTGCCTTCATGGCTCTTAAAGGGATACTTTTCTTTGGTGCCTAACCATGCTCCCTGAGTAGTTGTTAGTACTTATCTTCATGCTGCTGAGTGGTTTGGACCTAGTAATTCCCTATTACTTGGTGCGGTACAAGATACTACTTCTGAAGTTCTGTGGCTGGGATTCATGGGCACATTTCAATTCAATTAGAAGTGAGCATAAGTCAAGACGGAGTGAAGTGTTCGGTGTACAATACTGATGCTTCACGAATGCTGTGTACTTGTAGTTTGATGTAAGTGGGAACAGCTTTGTGCACCTGTAAACATCCTCTCATTCAAAATCTCATATGTCACCAGACAGAATCGAAACAAGCATTAATAAGAGATTTATGCACAGAAATACACTAAAATGAGGCAGAAAAATCTTGTATTTCTTTGAAGGAGAGCAAATGACTGAAGACCTATACAATTAGGTTGTAACTTTTCCTCAACCTTGCCTGTTCCCTATGAGCACTGATTATTGGTGGCAGCCTGGTGTGAGAGGCTTCAGTTGCTTTACTGGTGTATGTCTGTCTGCTTTGTGAGTTTATTGTGGCTTTTGGCCTGTCCTCTCAGGAGGAGTTGTCCTGCTAGGTGATTAGTTGAGCTGGTGGAGGGGCTGAGTTTTTTGTTTGTTTAACCTGCAAAACCAGATTTCTGTAGAGAAAGGGCATGAAATATTTACTCTATCCTAGAAGGTGTTTGTAGGATATGTTTTCAAGTTGCTGCTGTGCTTCCGTTATTGAGGTTATAAATCCTCAGTGGATTAGTATTCTGTGTTACCATCAGTGAGCTATGGGTACCCATATCCTACAATCAGTCTTCAACAGGTAAATCTTTAAGCATTAACTATGCCCTTATTGCTTCTACCCTGCCACAGTTCTTCAAGCCCTCTCTACACGGAGAGAGAGTAATTTGATATCCCTTTCTCCATATGATCTTGATCTTTCTCCTAGTGAGGTTTTAAAATTTGTTTTCTACTTTGAGAGGCTAATGCTTTTTATAAACATAAGACCATGACGGTTTCACAGGGCAATCAGTGACTTGAATATTCAAACAGTAAACTTAATTGTGAATGTCTCTGTTACACCAAGTCTGTGAACAGTCTGGCACTTGTGTTCTGGTAGTTATCAAACTGTTCAAGATGTGAAATGTTTACTTGTATCTTTTTTTTACTCAATTATGCTTTAATGTTTTTAATAGATATTTTGTCTCCTCTTTTTGGAACTCTCATATCTTCTGCCCAGGTGAGTTTCCTGTTTGCCAAATTGATTTCACTTGCTTACTTCACTTTATTAACCTTAAATGTGATAAGCCATGTTTGTGCCATGTAGCTGATATCAGCAGGGAACTGTTAAAATACAGAGGGAACTCTAAATGTTTTCAACTGTACAACAATTTATTGAAATACAACAATCATCCCATGTTAGAATTCAGTCAATTATAAGACTGCTTTCTATCTCCTGTTTTCAGGGAATCTGTAACTGAAAAATGCGTATTTATGTGCATGTAAATCATTTTTTTGAAAGAAAAAAGCCTTGCAATCTAGGAATGACATTTTTGTTATTGCATAGAAGCTCTTGCTATCATTCATGGTATAAGCACGTGGCAGAGATGGTTCTTGAACCAAAACTTTTACAGTATGTGTATGTGATTCTTTTTTTCTGCATATTAAATTTTATGAACACTAACACATGCTTTTGAATAACTTAAATTCATTCCTGAATTGTTAAGAGACATGCAAGAAAGCATGTGAAATTCAAAAATACGCCTGTTTTTCAAACATGCTGTGTATGATGTAAGTGGTATTGAGTGATGACTTTACACAGAAAGCCTTTTTGCTGTAGTTCAGTGTTCTGACAAACTCTGCTTTTTCTTTTAAATGAGTCTGTTTTCTTTTTCTTATGTACAAGTTTAACTACTGTATAGATGTGGGATGGCTTGTAAGACAGTATCCGCAGGAATTCAGGTATGTTTATTTTATGAAGATGAAATGATACAGTTTCCAAATAATTGTGTTCATGCAAGTTGCTGTTATAACTGACTGATAAACACTTGTTTGCAGTTGCAAATTATTGTTACCAGTTGTGTACATGTAAACTCTTGGTTTTCCTTGTATGCTTATTCCACAGTTGTTGTTCTCTGTTGATTTCTTGCCTCTTTTTCCAGACCATTAAATGGTCAGGGTTCAGTATGGCTGGCTTCTGATTTTTATTAATTAACACTCAGGAGGTCCCACTGTGGGCCACAACAACAATGCAGTAGATGACCTATAAAGATGGAATAAGAAGCTTTTTGCCATACGGTTCACTAAGCCAAGAGCAAGATAATGCAAGAGGAAGGAGGGAATGTAGGAAGGGCACGAGAAAACTAAGCAAAAATGATCAGGTTTTATGTTGTGGATATGATATGGTTGGAGTTCCTGGATATTGTTGTGAAAGCAGTTATTACATTTGCTTGAAATTCCATTCTGATAATTACAACCTACTGCAGATGAAGTGGGCGTATGATGTACAGTTTTCTCTCCTCTTTCTTGCATTTTACTGGAAGTGCAGTAGAACAGTATTAGGAAGTGAACATGAAACTACTGCTAGAGTAGACCTAGCCCTCTCTTTTTCACTCTCATTCTTCCCTTCTCTGTAAAGTAACAATGATTAAATTTTCTTAGATCCACGCTGTGTATATCGATACTTTTGAGAGCTTTTATCTCTCTGTTTCTAGCTATACAGACGAGAGTTCCTTACTAAATCTTGTATTATTAGTTTCCTTTTTGGTGTCTGATTTACTTCATGCTTTCTGTTTTCCTTTTTTTGAGTGTTTTCAAGTGTTTTTCACTTAAGAGGTTCTGTTGTAGTTACTGCTTTTTTGAATTAGTTAATAAGGCATATAGATTTTAGTGCCATCTTCCTGCTGGGCTATCAGATTTAGGGGCCAGAAGTCATAGCTACATGGAGTGGTTTAGACTGATTACTAGTTCACTTAATGTTTTAATAGTAATCTCCTTTTATTTAAGGAAGAAGCCATTGTTGATAGTTCATGGCGAAAAGAGAGAATCCAAAGCTGAACTGCTTGCACAGGCACGCCCTTATGAGAACATTAGCTTTTGTCAGGTAATTAACATTTGTATCATCCTTTGGTTGAAATTAAGCCATCTGCACTCAAAAATCATGTTATGGATGGAGAGACATGCCTTATATGGGAAGTCAGTAATTTATTGTTATGCTTTAAGGAATATGCTTACCAGGACCGTAGGAACATGGTAACTATGTGCCTGGTCTTCTGTGATTACGGTAGACTGTCACCCACAAAAGGTTTGCACAGAATGGTTGCCCACAAAAATGTCATGGGGCTCACAGAAGAGCTGCACGCCTTCTCCACTAACATGTAGCACTCAAGTTCTTGTAATGGCTGAAAAGGAATCACTTTTTGTGTAAAGTGCAGAACTTAGTCCTAGTGTCACTGTAATCTTAAGTCTCATCAAAGAATTATTATTTGTCCAAATATGTTTTACACAAGAAAATGCTGTTACAAATAGTCTCCATAATATTGTTTATATTGCTATGAGCACACTTCCTGGGCACATGCCATTTTCTCTCTGATGTTGTGCTCACTCTTTTGCTGTCCCTGAGTTATAAAATTATTGGCTTCAGCCTGCAGGGGGGGATGTGGTTATGGCAACTTGCCGGTGTTTCAGAATTTTGCTGGGAAGAGTATGTTATTGATCACGGAGATATCTTGCTCTTTGTTAGGAAGAGGATGATCTTGGAATTACCTTCCTTCTCAGGCAGTCTGGAAACCCTGAGCTTCCTAGAGATTGCTGTATTCATGCTAAACGTAATGAGTTCTCAAGGCCAGGATTTCCGGGCTGCTGTGTGCTGTATTAATCAGGTGTTTGCACTAAGTTGTGGAGTAGCGACAATTTTAGATGAAGATTTCAAATATGCAAACAATAAATTCATGTTTTTGCACATAATGTTTCCTTTTTGCACACAAAAAGAATTTGAATGTACTATGTCCCATATGATAAAGTTGTCAGTGTACTTAATAGTAAGTGTCAGGGGAACATGGCATTTGTGATGCTTTTCCTATTTGGGTATACTGCTTTAGATTCTTGTGGTAGTCTACATACATTCCATTATGTTAGTACCTCAAAATGAAAGGTAAGTATTTTAATCTTCTCCACGCCCATATTAACTAGGCGCAACATTGGAGCCATCACTGTTTAAAAGTATTTTCTTAACATCTGTAACTCAGGTTTCATTCTCTCCCTAGAAATTGTGTTGTTAATACTCTTTTTGTCAGTGCTCTGCTCTTATTAAAAGCATTTCTGTCTGGCTTCAGTCCTTTTTGTTGCAATGTTAGCCATTAAGCTGCTTGTAACAGTCATCATATGCTTTCAGTATCACAGAATGGTTGAGTTTGGAAGGGACCTCTGGAAGTCATATGGTCCAACTCTTCTGCTCAACCGGGGTTGCTTAGAGCCGGTTGACCAGGACAATGTCCGGATAGGTTTTGAATATCTCCAAGGATGGAGACTGCATAACCTCTCCGGGCAACCCGTGCCAGTGGTCAGTCACCTCACAGTAGAGCGTTTCCTGATGTTCAGAGGGAACCTCCGGTGTTTCAGTTTGTGCCCATCGCCTCTGGTCTTGTCACTGGGCACCACTGAAAAGAACCTAGCTCCCTTTTCTTTGCACCCTCCCTTCGGGTATTTGTACACAGTGATCAGATCCTCACTGAGCCTTCTCTTCTCCAGGCTGAATAGTCCCTGCTCTCTCAGCCTTTCCTCATGGGAGAGATACTCCAGTCCCTTAATCATCTTAGTGGCTGTTCGTTGGACTCTCTCCAGTATATCCGTATCTCTCCTGTACGGGGGAGCCCAGAAATGGACCCAGTGCTCCAGGTGTGACTTCACCAATGCTGAATAGAGGGGAAGAAGAATTGAAGGTCGTTGCCTCAACCTGCGGGCAACACTCTTCCTAATGCAGCCCTGGTCACTGTTAGTCATCTTTGCTGCAGGGGCACATGACTGGCTCATGTTCAACTTCTTGTCCAGCAGGACACTCATCTCCTTTTCTGCAAGGCTGACTGTTTCTGAAGATATTGCTGATAAGAGACCAGAAATTCTGCTGGAGCAGTTCCAGCAAAGAGTGACATTGCCATTTAAAGTCTAACTTCTAGAAATTAGAAAGCACATTTAAAGGTGTGGAGGGGAAAAATAATGTCATTTGTGATCTGTCCACTAGAGAGCAGTGAAATGAAACAAAATGAAGCAGCACCTCTCGTCCTTTAACATTCTTGCATATAGGAATGCACAATAGGAATTTTTAATGATCAACTTTTTAATTTTATAGGCTAAACTGGATATTGCATTTGGAACTCACCATACGTAAGTACCAGATGTGAAGCAGAAATCTCCACTTCTAAAGATGACCACAGAGTTGGTATATGCGGTTACCATAACTGGACTAGTAACTAGTGTCTAGTGCCTTAAAGTATTTATGGGATAGGAAGATAATTTATTACTGTTTGTGAAAACACAATGCTGAAGGCCTAATGTGTATTGATGAAATTCAAAAGTAGTATCTTTCATGTTCTATGTCTGTTTCATTTATCTGCAAGTTATTTTAAAGCCGTAAAACTGGGTTGCATAGAAATTACTGAGTCTTAAAGAAAAACTTCCTTAATTATTTTGCATTTATAGATGATAGGATTGTTCTAGTTTAAGGAAACAAATCAGCTATTAGGTAGATGAGAGATGTGCAAGTTAGACAATTGAAGTCAGTGAACTGCAGGTCCTGGCTCTTAACTCATGCCTTAATACCAAAACTGTAATGGAGATTCAATCAGTCGTTGGCAGGTCAGACACAACACTGATTTACTGCTCAGTTTTTGCAGTTAACATGGATGATCTGGAAATAATTACTGAATTTTGGGGTCTTTTCAAAGAAAAAACTAATTTGATATTATAAAAGTGTCACAAAGAGAATTTAGTAGAATGCAAGCTACAGATAAGAACAGATTTAATCTTATGTCTTGTAGTGAAGATCTTTGGTTTCAGGGCACTGCAGTATTTTTTAATCAATTAATCCTTTCGAATAGCTTGTTTCATAAAACATGACATTAAAACATCTGAAATGCTCACTTAAGGTACATCTGTGTTTCTGGTAGAAAGCATACTGACCTCCTCATTGTCTGTTTGGAGAAGAACATGCAAATAAAGGAAAGAAATTGGCGTTTTAAAAATCAGTCTTGCTTCTCTCTCAGGTTTAGTGAGGCACATTGAAAAACAACCTCAATTTCTTCTAATTGATCATTTTTAAAGCTTTAGCTTATTTTCACTTAGGCAGTTCAAGGAGCAGCTCTCATTCTCTGTATGCTCAACTTTGAATTTTTTTTCTTCTACCACACTTTGGGATAAATAAGTGATAGTGATGTTAAATGCTACAGTTCTTTAACCCTGTATTTTAAAGGGTTATTCTGGGTAGTGTATTTCTGAATGCATGTGCCACTGCAGGTGGAACACAACAAGCAGTTAGCAGACTGGTAAATTGCATCTTGGTGGGTAATGAAATAATTTTGTTCCAAGAGAAGCTTAACAGATTTCACCCCATCAAATATAAAGATTTAAATTCACGTCATTCCTGTTGTATAATATATGACTTATATATACCTTAATCTTGCACTTTATTTTGCTGTAAAATAAGTATTTTATAGTCAACTCAATTTGTGCTTAGATCAAGGCATAACACAGATGGGGGGAACTATTTTATAGTTAGGGAGTCTTGCATATTGCATAAACTATGTGGTAAGCACAGGAGGACATGTGCAGGTACTTGAATGTTAGTTTGCCGAACTCTAACATTAAAAGCTGAAATTATCGAATAAGTCACGCAGAATCACAGAATGTTAGGGATTGGAAGGGACCTCGAAAGATCATCTAGTCCAATCCCCCTGCCGGAGCAGGATTACCTAGATCATATCACACAGGAACGCGTCCAGGCGGGTTTTGAATGTCTCCAGAGAAGAAGTCATTGTCTAAATTTGAGCCTGATGTGATTTGCATAGCGTTATCTCACCATGGGACAGCAATGAAAATAAACGTGGTTTTCCTTACAGCTTTCAATCTTGAGCATTGGTTTGTATGGAAACCATCTTATCCTTCAGGGTCACTTGGATATGCTATCTTTACACAACATTGTAACTTTGTCTGAAAATTTGAGCACTTAAGTTGCAAAAAAATGCAGGCATTTATCTTTAACTCAGTTACTAGCTTTAAAACTCCTTTGTGCTGTAGCTTCAGTTCAGATTTATGGTAGATAAATATCTTTTTTTGCCATCCCAATAGTTAGTTACCTATATATCTTCTTTGATTTTAAAAGTTGACAGTTTAAAAGAACTAGGTTTTAATAAATTCAGCTATAAGCAGAGGCCTTTTAGTGTTCCTTAATTCTTGTTTGTTTGTTTGTTTTTTTTTTAAACTATTTGCAAAGGAATAAGTTTATCTGAAGAACATAGCAAATATAGAAAGTGTTCTGCAAGTATTCATTTTTGCTTTGGGAAATCAGTTGCTTGAGGTGTTAAGCTGTACTCTGGAATGTATCGTATGATGCCGTTGACAAAGTATAAGGGGATAGTCTAGTGACTGCCGTGAGAGTTTGGCATGCACGTGGATTGAAGTCTAAGTGTTCGCACTATGCTGAACAAATCTTTTGAAAATAATTATCTTAGAGCATTTTAATGAATTGTTAATTTGTCTCCTACTCTCAGTGTACCTGAAACACAGTGTTATATATATATTTTTTTTTTTCCAAAGGAAGATGATGTTGTTGTTATACGAAGAAGGTCTTCGAGTTGTGATACATACATCCAATCTTATTGCTGAAGATTGGCACCAGAAAACTCAGGGGTAAGCAACGATCTCTAGCAGGTATATGTTTAATTTAATACTTTCCGTAGGTATCTGCTGCTGCTGGCGAGAGGGTACTAGGTCAGATGATCCAGTGCTACAAGTCTTACACTCCTAAGATAGAGCTATCCTGCAAGAAAAAAATCAAACCTAGAATGGTGGTAGCTGTCTAAGCCTGAGCTCTACTTGCTTTCTACTGTAAACAAAATTATGTCTTGAGCTGGCTGTTTACCTTAAACTGAGTCTGACTGATTTAAGATCATTTATTATGCCATGCTGTCTCGTTATTAAAAAATTACCTAGCTATAAAGTACTCTTTATACAAATCTGAAGCAGCTATTTAAAATTTATCTTAATACTGCAAGAATAATGTGAATGTGCAGATGTTCTGCTTCTGCTGTGACTGTTTCTAGAATGTAATCTGATAAATGCTGGACACCATTAGTTCCTTAATACAGTAGATGACCCAGTATCCACCCAGTATGCTTTCCGTGGAAGGAATTTTCTTCCTGGTTTTTTTTGGTAGAAGTTTTTAAACTTAACGGCCAGCTTGGGACACAGTTTTGTTTAGAGCACAAAAAATAGGACTAAGTGACATGTTAGTATAAGGCCCCTCAACCTCTTGTTTTATTGGCTAATTTTATGGGAGCATTTTTTAGTTAGATCTCCACAGTAACTCAAGGTATAAAATTTCTTCATCAAACTAATTGAAAATTACTTCAGAAGTTACTGTCACCTTGACATCCATTTTGCTGCCATTAAATATGGCAAGGTTTTGAGTCTTTTCACTTGTCTGAGGCAAGCTCTCATAAGGGTTTTTAAGTGGCAAAAATATAACCATTGATTTTTTTGCCTTTAAATCTTTTACTTAGGGATGGCTTTAGTATCTTTTGGTAGTTAGCTTTTCAGAAAGCCAAGAAGGCATGAGAATATCTATTTGGGATGTTTGACAAGTTGCCCTACTTGTCAGTCATGAAAAATGTTTCTCTTTTTAGCTTTTGCACACTGCAGTAGTGCGCAGTATCACCAATATGATGGTTCACTGGCTTCTCTGTTTTATAGGCTTCTGAATTACGAAGGATAGTATCAACATGTTGTAAAGTTGATAATGCAGAACCTTTGGTTTCCATGGCTGCATTAATGTGTGACTGGAAAGAAATGCTAGATGCTTTCCCTGCGTAGTGCCCACCCTGTTTTATTCTGATGGAAGTTCTGGAGAGGCAAGTTGTCATTGTGGGCTACTCTTCAAACTATTCAGAACTTTCAGGTGCCCTAATTGGGGTTTTTCTCTGTCATTACACAAATCAGTAGCTTAGCAGAATGTGTTTCAGTGTTCTATTCACACAGAAAATCTTGATGAAAGGACTACTGGTTGGTAAGTTTGAGCCTGGCCTGTTTAACGGTGATGAAAGCTGTAAAAGTATGCATGGATAAATGTGTTGAGATAGTTGTTTTCATTTGAAAGTATTAGTTTTATGGTATTGAGTGTAAGAGTACGATTCTGTAATTGTAAAGCAAAGGTAAGTTGCTTTATAGCTAGTATCACAATAAATCTGCCTAGTATTCATTTAGGACCTTCAGATGTGCTTTAATCACTTATTAAACTAGGTGTTAATGTGTGGTGTCCTTGTTTTTGTGGCTTTGTTTTTAGAATATGGCTAAGCCCTTTATATCCAAGGCTACCTCAGGGAACAACTGGTTCTGCTGGTGAATCTGAAACTAATTTTAAATCTGACCTAACAAGTTACTTGATGGCTTACAATTCTCCTACGCTCAAGGAATGGATAGATCTGATTCAAGAACATGATTTATCAGAGACAAGGTATAGGTTATCTTGTGTTTATAGTAACTTGCATGCTTTTTTTCCAAAAAATTAAACATCTATGTTAGGATCTACTAGACCATGGGTTTGTTTTGTAAGCTTACCTTGTTTCAAACAAAAGTTCAAACGTGAGTCTAAATTTAAGCAGTTTTTAAAATCTATCTTATGCAGATTATGTTGAATTGGCCAAATTCTAGTTTTATAAACATACATTCTAAAGGAATGAAAAAAGGTACATCAGCAGTAACTTGACAGCAGGTAGCTGTAAGTAATAGGGTCTCAGAGTTTCATTTAAGTCAGTCTGGCTTAAATATTTGCTCCAATAAAATTACCAGTGGAAAAAACTGAGTTGTATTTGGTGTTTGTCATGTAAGAGGAATCATATAAGCAAAGGTTATTGTAATGGGGATTTTATTAAGAATAGGCTTCTGTACTTTTAAGGCAAAGATCAATCCATATACATATGTATAGAATTTTGCATGTTACAGGCATGGATCGTGTCTGGTAGGCAATATTAGGTTAAGGAATAATATATTTTGTCTTGAAACAGTCTCTAAAATCACATTGCTGATATTACATAAAATAATTCAGGATGGCTAATTCTAATAGATACATCCCGCATTTCCACTGAAATATGGTATTTAATTCAGAAAGTGTAAATCTCCTTGGCTGCTTAATAGCGGTTTTATAAGGTGGCAAAAATTTGTAGAAAAGAAAAGCTGAAAATTGTCATAAACTGTGGTGGAAGTAGAGACTGAAACCTTGTTTAGTTTAATGTATAAAATAAAAAATGTGCTTTTTTTCTTTACATGGAGTCTTACAAGATTGGAGAGGAGGGAAAGAAAATTATGTACCTTATAGTCAGGTGAGATAACAGCCTAAGCTGCTGTTTGTATTCACTTGCTCATCTGCATGAGCTTGGACAGGTTGGTTGAGCTGTAGCTGATGTGAGTTTATGCACGGGTTAGGGAAGGGTCACTTGTTAGGTTAAGGATCAGTTCCTTGCCATATAAAGTATGTAGGGGGCATTCATTCATGGATAAAGCTAGGTGTGAGATGCAGTAAGGAACAGCTTCTTAAACCATCTGTTGTGACTCTGGGCAGGTCTCTCTGTTTTGAGGGCAAAGTCAAACAGGTTACTAAACCATTATTAGGAAGACTGTTGAAAAAGCTGTACTTTGCATTTGAGCTGTTAGGTGCCCAGATAAAATCTCATACCTGAATCTGGTGATTTGGATGTAGCAATAGATGGGCTTTACTCAAAATTACGTGCCCAATTCTGTGTCAAACGAGCTATTTGCATTTATTGCTGACATTGTCTATCTTCTGCGTTTTTGTACACAGAAATAGATGCAGTTCCTGTCTATGCTATAGAACAGCCTGGTAGTGCATGACAGCCATATAGGATGCTAATAATAAATTATACAGCTGAAAATCCACTTTTCTTTATACTGTAAATCTTAAGTGTGAAAGATTAAATATTTCTAGTTGCACTTCTGTGTTCAAACTTGCTGATAAGTTTTACTACTTTACAAACGAAAACACTCCAGAGCTGCCAATAGCTTGGTGTTGGTTTTTTTTTTCTGTAGAGTATATCTGCTTGGTTCTACCCCTGGACGATATCAAGGTAGTGATAAAGAAAAGTGGGGTCATCTTCGGCTCAGAAAGGTACTAAAACTGTAACCTTTTTTGTTAATATCCTTTTAACTGAAAATATAATTTTGGAGAGCATTCTTTTGTTCCTTTCAATTTTTCCAGCTATGATCAGTGATCTTTTAATACATTGTTACCGTTTAAGTTAGCAATAACATAAGCTTGCAACTTATGACAGTGTAGACTTTGCACATAATATTTCTGGGCATTATTACCATGGTCAGTCTGTGGTCTGAGTTGTTATGTGCTTCCAGACCACTGAGGTGGCACCATCACTCAAATGACTTCCTGTCTGCTGTTGGTGTTTCTAACAAGTGTGATGCTGTCAAAATCCAGTCTTCTGTGACTGGGAACCAAATCTAGCCTATTTCAAAGGCACTCACTGAGGAAAGATGTGTTGATACAGACTTGCCTGCACCTGGGGAACAGGCTTATTTTATTTACTTAAATGTTAAGGGCTATTACAGTTTCTTTTTCCCTAATGACCTGGTAAAAACACATCAAATTAAAAACCAATTTGCACATAGTTGATGTCATCAATTCAGTCAGGTTTTTAGTTTTGTTCTAGTACATTTCTAAGATCTTGATTTTTTTCTTTTTTAATTATTTTTTTATGAAATGAATAATTAGGAACACAGATTATTTCTTTTACCCCCACCCTCTCCTGCATTATTTAGATAAGCCATAATGGTAAATCTTCATACAAAATTGCATCTCTCAACTTCGTAGGGCCCCTTCTTTTTCAGTATTTAGAATCAGGTAAGATATTTCATGTCATCTGTTAAACGCCTCATAATTAGGGAATTTTCAACCCGCTTCTCCGGCTGAAGTGGCATTATTTTAGATTCCATTGTGAATTTTACATGGAATTCTAATGCTGTCTATGGGAAACACTGAATAAAACCAAAATAAAACAGAAAAAGCCTGTACAGAATAAGATGGTCTCACGGCAAATGTTTCGGTGATTAAAAAGATGAACTTTTTTAGTGACAACGCAGATAGACCTGGTGACACTACACTGGCTGAAGCCATTTAGTTATGTGTCCTCTCTAGAGGTGGAAAAAGGTAACCACTGCATACAATTTAATATATGCCTATATCCATCTGTTTTTAATGTGAGTTTAAATTCCATTCACAGCTAAAGAACTCCTTTAAAAGGATTATTTCAATTTACTTTTCAATTGTTCTTTTTTTCCACTCTTATTCTGGTCTTCTATTGTAGCTGGGCTTTAGGATATGAGAGGAATTTTATGGCCAACAACCACTAAATATAAAAAGATCTGGTTGTTTAATTGTGACTTCTGGAGCTAATGGTTCATGTTTTTAGGAAGAGCTGCTAGCATTCTTTTACCCATTATTTAATGGTTGGCTTCAGTGCTTTTGGATAAAACTTGAGATGTTTGATCTTCTCTTGAAAGAACAGTGGGTTTATTTGGAGAGCCTGATGACTTTTTTTTATTGCAAAGTTAAATAGATAGTATGACTGTTAATCTCTTTTGTTGTCAGAAGTGAATTAGAGAGGATTTATTATATCAGAAGCGCTATCAAACCCCTAATTAAGGTTTTCTTTGCCTGTTGAAATCTAACAATGTTTTAATTACCCTCACTAGCTTTTGAAAGAGCATGCTTCGTCAATACCAGCACAAGAATCCTGGCCTGTTGTTGGACAGTTCTCAAGCATTGGTTCAATGGGAGCTGATGGGTCCAAATGGCTGTGCTCAGAGTTCCAGGAGAGCCTGTTGGCTGCAGGCAGCAGTGGGACAACTCTCCTTAAATGTGATGTTCCAATTCATTTGGTATGTCTTTTATATGCTAGTGACCTTTATTTAACATTATTCATTTGTTGTTTAAATCTTAGTCATTGGTTTGCTTTTAAGTTTTGGAAGACATTAATGTAGTTTTCATCCTGAAATCATAAGGATGCAACTTAGTGACATTTACTCGTGTATGGTATACTATAAAAATGTACTATAATTTCCATCTGCATGACACTGGAGTATATATAATCTAACCAAAATTATATTCCATTCTATAGCTTGTCTTTTGTAGATGCAGCTGTTTCTGCTGCTGAGATGTAGCTGAACCCTGAATGCTTAATACCTAAAATAAATTATTCTCTAACGTGGCTATTTTGGTCAGGTTATTAGCACAGTTAAGGGGAGGAGAAGAAACAAGTTTGTGACAGGAGCTTGTTAAATCAAGAACAAAATGTTGTCAGACTATGCACTTACCATGTGCTAATTGCTCCTCTATACTCTTATTTGAGATAAGAGTCTAAAATCTTATAAAATAATGTTAAGAGCTTACTTTGACCACCGTGGAAGTGGTTGAAGCAGGATTGTTTGAGTCTTGCTAGCTAATTTTGGTAAGCTCTGCAAGAGAGGTAAAAATATCTTTGTTACTGGCACACAACTAGTTTTAAGCTGCAGTGTAATTTTATTCTGAAAAATAAAGCTGTTAATGTTTTGGGTTTTTTCCCCTCAAGTAAGTTTTCTTTAAGGTGATTTTTGTTTGAAAATTGACATCTTGTGTATTTAGAGCTGCATTATTAAAGTTACTTTTTTTCCTCCCCCCCGCCATGGAGGTTTATCCAACTGTGAACAATGTGAGGCAAAGTCTGGAAGGCTATCCTGGTAAGCAGACGAACCCCCATTTCTTAGCTTTTTGTGGTCATAATGTCCTGCAAAATCACTTCAGTGTTGATGTTGAATGAACCTAAAGTTGTCATCTTGCTGAGAACTTGGTAGAATAGGTGGCAGTAGAATCTTTTTATTACTGTTGCTGGAGCTCTGACTCCAGCTCTCGTGTTGTGATTGGATAGAAAAAGCTTTGTGGGCATTGGTATATAATCTGTATAGTATATAAAGTCTGTATAGCCATGTTCATATGTCACTGTATAGGAAAAAACAGCTCTTGCCTCCTGTTCTAACTCCAGTCATACTTTCATTTTGGCAGAAAATTCAGGTTTGAGTGTGCCAAGTTGTCCTTGTGTTTACTTTGTAGTTTCATCCTGCACATCAGATACAATGGAGAATATGATGTTTCACTACTCGTTAGTCATTTTTTTAATATTTCAATATGTATTTGTTCTGTTCAGTCTTCCCATGTTTGTGTTCATGAAGTCAGTATATTTGTATAGAAAGCACAGCCCCAGCCAACCTGACAGAGAAAGAGGTACTGTAGTATTCTGATGCAGTGAAGCTTTTGTTTCTCAAAAGCAAGCACTTATGAGAGTTACACCCATGCATGCTAAGGGAGCTTGCTGATGTCAGTGCGAGGCTGTTGTTGATTAGTCTTCAAAAGGTCAAAGCAATTGGAAGAGATTCACGAGGACTGAAAGAAAGGAATTATTTCCTGTCTTCAGGAAGGGTAAGAAGGAGGATCTGGGGAACTATAGGCCTGTCAGCCTCACCTTGATCCTAGGAAGGTGATGGAACAAAGAATCCTGGAAACCATTTCCAAACATATGATGGACAAGAAGGTGATCAGGAGTAGTCAGCATTGATTTTTAAAGGAGAAATTATGCTTAATTAACCTGATGTTCTTCTATGACGAGGTGATTGGCTTGGTGAATGAGAGGAGTGCACTGGATGTTGTTTATCTTAACTTTAATAAAGCTTTTGACACCGTCTGCTAAAACGTCATTACAGACAACCTGATGAAATACAGGCTGGATGAGTGGACAGGGAGGCGGATTGGAAACTGGCTGAACTGCCAGGCATCAATGGTTGTGATCAATGGTGTGAAGGCCAACTGGAGGTCAGCCGCTAGCGGTGGTGTGTGCCAGGCATTATACTGGGACCACACATTTAATGTCTTCATTAATGACCTGAATCGTGGGGCAGAGTACACCCTCAGCGAGTTTGCAAATGATACAAACACAGGAGCAGTGGTTGATGTATCAAATGATTGTGCTGCTATTCAGAGGGACTGTACAGGCTGGAGAAGTGGGCTGATAGGAACCTCACGCAGTTCAGTGCTGGTGGTCACTAAGATGAAGATGAGCCAGAAGCTCTTCTTCTGGCAAGAAGGCCATCAGTGTCCTGGGCTGCATTAGCAAGCACATTGACAGCAGGCTGAGGGAGGTGACCCATCCCCTCTATTTAGCACTGGTGAGACCACATCTGGAGTGCTGTCTTCAGTTGTTGGCTTCCTAATACAAGACAGACATGGACATACTGAACCAAGTCCAGCAAAAGGCCATGAAGATGAATACAGGATTGGAACATCTGTCATATAAGGAGAGGCCGAGAGAGCCAAATAATTCTTGAACCTGGAGAAGAGAGCTTTCCTGGGAGATCTTATCAATGTGTATAAATACATATAGGAGGATGCGAAGTGGAGGCAGATTCTTTGCATAGTGACCAGTGAAAGAACAAGAGGCAATGGACATAAATTGAGATACAGGAGTTTTCAGTGTACCCTTACAGCAAAAATGTTTTCTGATGTTTAAATAGAATCGGTTGCTCAGAGAGGTTGCAGAGTCTCCATTCTTGGAGATACTCAACACCTGATAACTCCGTACTGAGCAACATGCTCCATTTGACCCTGCTTTGAACAGGGTTTTATTCTAGATGATCTCCAGAGGGTGTGTCCAGCTTCAATGATTCAGTGGTTCTTTGGCATTGCTGAATCCATAAACATGTTCCTGTTCCAAACTAGATACCTATGCTCCTATGTAGTATGAAGTAGAGTAGCTGTTGAGCTCTTCTAACAATTGGTGGAATTTGAACACAGGGATAGGGAGTGCTTTCAGCTCTGTCTTTCCTCTGAATTGAGCAGTGTTTGGACATATGTAGAAACTGCAGCCAGTGAGTTTATAGGTATCTGTGGTTCCCACAAGTAAGTTAGGACTTTTTGGAATACATCTGGTTGTCTACAGCACCTGTTTAGGAAAGTTGATACACTTGAATGTCAGAGATGCAATCTGTGCAATGACTTCTTACTGTCATTTCTTTCATATTGTGAAGTAACTGGGTGAATTACACAACTCTGTATTTGTGCAAGTGAACAGCTCTGTGGACTCCTGCAGTTAGTGCATCCCTGAGAGTAGTAAAGCTTTTGTAACAGGTCCTTATGGTGTCTTCTAGGATGGATTGAATGCAGTAGGTTTTGCATCATGGTTTTTAATACACAACACTAATATAACTCAGTATGCCATGACTGATTCTTCTTTGTTAAATTCATTTCAAAAAATCACAACATGCATTAGGCAGAGACCAAATCAATACAAATACAATTCCATCAGAGAAGTTCTTGCTCTTTAAAATAATGTTGTTTGGTGGTTTGTGGTTTGTTTTTCTTTTTTTCCCCCGAAAGCTGCTTGTTTTATTCCTTCTAGCTTGTATGGGTAATGATTCTAACCTGTTGATATCAAGTGGTATCATATAAAAAAATTACCCATAAACATCTGTCTTCTAAGAGGACTTAATTCTATAGCCTGTATACTGTTTCTCTTTTTCCTAGTGTAAATCTGCTATGTAGTGTTTAGGAACTTGCTAAATTAAAAGAATGAAAAAAAAAAAACCAAACAAACCCTATATACCATTTTATACTACTGGAGCATTTAACCATTTTCTGAAAATAAGTCGTGAGGATAGTACGGATAACTTATTCAGCAAGATGCTTGCTGCTTTTAGAATGTCTTTCAAAAAACAAATTTACATGTTCTGTTTTTTTTCCTTAAGCTGGTGGCTCGCTTCCATACAGTATACAGACAGCACAGAAGCAGCTGTGGTTGCATTCATATTTTCAGTAAGTCGAGCTCAATTCTTTGGTTTTTTTTTCTTAGACTGTATGTTTAAACTTACAGTGCTGTAATGTTTGAGTGTTAAAAGCAAATTAAGGGGAAGTGGTCAGAAGCATGATATTCTTAAGCTCTTTAAAATAAAAGCCTTTAGTTCCTTGTCTGCTGGTGTTATCTCTAAAACATAGTCAAAAGCATGCTATTTACCTGTAAAAACGATATGGGATGCTGTTGCTGATGGAGAACACTAGCAGATTTTAGATTCTGTAAACTTCTATTTAAGCTTTCCTTCTCTGAACTGGAATAGTGTTACTCCTCTTCCTGCTTCCCCCCCCCTTTTTTTTTTTAAACAGTTGTATTTCACTTTCCCACTTGTGCCTTGGTATTAACAGGATTTCAGCTGAGCCACAATAGGGTCAGGAGGGCTTTTTTTTTGTTTATTTGTGTGCAGTTCTCAGTCCCTTGTGGTAATACCATCTTTTGTTACAAGTGTCTGACGTTTTCAATTAAGAACTTCTATTTTCACTTACTGCTAATATTGCCAAATTCTGACAGTCTGACACGTTCTATGCCAGATGTCTCCCTCAGGCTAAATCTTTAAAAACTTAAGCGTGTTTTGAGAACAATGGGACAAGTTGTTTTGCACAGATAAAAAAAAAAAAAATATGAATCTGGTAACCTCTTACAAGACCACAGCTCCCCATTCCTTTCACCGGAAACTCTTAACTCTTCCAGGTGGAAGTTGCACTGGTAAGATATTTACCCATATCTAAGTAAGCATTTGTAAATTTGTGTATATATTCAGAGGGCTGAGAACACAATTGCTAGTTGCAGAGAGCATCTTCCATTGTGGAGTGAACATGATTGCTGCTGTGAGCCTTGCTGGTCGATGTCCAAGGAATGGAATTGGAACAGAAAGCATGTGAGGCTTTGTCTCTCCTGCCTTTGAAGTGTGCCCTCTGAGCACGTTCAGCAAAGAAGAAAGCTACAAACACCAAGACTTTAAGATTGTTCAGTCATGATTCAATAAGTGAAGAGAACATAAGACTGGAGGTGCTTGTGCAGCCTTAATTCAGGTTAATTACAGAGCATGAGAACAGGCTGCCCAGGGAGGTTGTGGAGTCTCCTTCTCTGGAGATATTCAAAACCCGCCTGGATGTGACCCTGTGCAACGTGCTATAGGGGAACCTGCTTTAGCCAGAGGGTTGGACTAGGTGGTCTCCAGAGGTACCTTCCAACACTAACCATTCTGTGATTCTGTTTTTATAAGCATATACCTCATGAGAATCTTGTTGGAAGAAAAATATAACCTTTTTTTGGTTAGTCTCTTATTTAGTGCACAGAACATTACTTGATAATGAGACCATTCATTGTTTTATTCCTGTTTAATGAGAAAACACCCACATACCTGTGTTACTGGCCATATTAGGGTCCTGCTTTGGCAACAAAAAGGCTGTTTTAAATTCATCTGTCAAATTGGTTGCAGATGACAAGTGGCCCTGCATAATTGCTCTGTAGTGACTACCCAGATGCAGATTCTTACCCTGTAGTAAGGGTAAGACACTAGGCCCTGAGGAGAGCCTGCATGTAAGCTGTTACCATAGAGCAGATGACATACAGCAGGTTCTTATCCATGGTAACCTGAGACACAAAAAATGGTAGGCCCTATTTCAATAGGGGTAAGTATAAGATGAGCTATTTTAAAGACTTGCCATAATGCAAAGCTTTGTGAGGCAGAAGGATTAGATGAATTTGTCTTTACCTCACTGGAAAATAATACAAAACCAAAAAGAAACTACTTTTACAAGTAGGGAGAGATTAATGGAGTTAGAAAATGGTGTCCTATAGTCTCACCCAAAGAGGCAGAACCTCTGTCCCAGGGATACAATTTTTATGATGTCTATGGGCTGCTTTTCTCTCTCTTCTGCCAGTTGAGTGTATTTAACTAACCTGTAATGCAGTTCTGAATTGTAGTTTCTCAAATTTCTCAAAGTAATTTCTCAAAAGAATAAGATGACTAAACTTAATATTGATTTCACTTTTCTGATAATAGCAAATGATTACTAGACTGCTTTGGTAGATTAGCTACTGTGTAAATGGTGCAATTTGCTCAGTTTTCTCACTGGTAAGGTTGCTGTTTTTTTCCTTTCAGTATTACTCATTGATAAGGAGACATTTGCAATGCTTAATGATTTCTGTTAGTTGCTGGTTTTGAAACAGTTGATCAGCTTGAGCAGTACATAAAACATTGTATTTTAATGCTCATTTTAGTTGATTGACTTTTAATACCATATGCCTTATGCTTGCGCAGTTACCTTGTCAAACTTTTATTTTCAAAGAATGGAAGAGATTGGTTTGACAGAGCTTGTTTGACTTGCTGTTGACAAGTCCATAATTGTAGTTGTATTACAGCTTTGTGTTCTTTAGGCCTGTAGAGTTTTGAAGAATAATCATCTTTCTTCTCAGTTCAAAGAACTACAGTGTTCCCCTAACATCATAAAAGATGAAAGATACAGAGCATTTACTCAGAGGACCTCCTGTTCTCTAATGCTTGAGACTAATGGTGTGAGTTGTTTTAACTATGCTCAAGCCTTGTTGCCAGTATCTTGAAATGGAAAGCCTATTCACTATTTGAAGAACTAAATGATGAAAGAGGTGGTGGTGTAGAAAATCAGTTACTCCTGGCTCTGTGTATGGGTTGAATGTGTCTGCACTGCTTGATTTTCAGGATGTTAGGATTATCTGGCTTCCCCGTCTCAGTAACTCCATTTGTAAAGGGGCCTGTGTCTGCTCCTTTACCTCATTTGTGCCAGAAATATCAGAACTCAAATTCGTTGCAGAGTAAAACAAATATTTGTCAGACATTTAAAAAAAAAAACAGTTCTGAAATTTTGCAAGTGGTTAAATACATATAAAAGCGATACTGCCTACTCACATAACTCTTTTTCCTCACCCCACACTTGAACTTTTAGTTTATGTGGTGCCATGAGCTCTAACTGTCAAAAAAAAAATAACTACTTCAAGCTGGGGTTTTGCTCCATAAAATTTCTCAAAGCTAGTTTCATTTAACTTACCATATTTTTCTCTGATGAGACTGAATATGCCTGAAGTTTATTGCAACATGAGATCAGTCCTGTGCACGTCCTCTGCCAGCTGCATTCTGATTAAAAGTTTGAAGCTTAAAATGTGTTAAGCCAATTTGACTTGTAAAAAGTTTAAGTAGCCTGAAATTGTTATATTGACACATGATCTCATCCTTGCTGTGCAAAGCCGCTGCACTCATATTTTACTTCAGGCTTTTTGTAATGTTTTTGCTTTTTTTTTTTGCTAAAATATGCCAGGAAAGTTCTATGGTGCAGTTGAAATTTAGCTGTATTAAGAATAGATTAAATGAGATATTGTACCCATCTGAAACCCCTTCCAGTTCTTTTGGTTTATCATTCCATTATGCAGTCTGGAGATAAGCTGACTTTTAGGCTGAAGGGAAAACATTTCTTAAATACTTCTTTGCTAATAATGCTTTTACTAAAAGCATCTGAGTTTTTCAATGAGGAAATTACTACACAAAAAAAAACCCAAAAAAAAACCCAAAAAAAAACAAAACCACAAACAAACAAAAGCCCAAAACAACCAAAGCTGATTAAAGAATATAATCACTTTCTTACCCTTTTTTGTCCTTACATATTTGTGTTGTCCTGTTAAAGAAAGTATGGTCAAAGTGTATGTTCCCCATTTTGATTTTAACTTTCTGGCATACTGGTTTCAATCACTTGTAATTGAAACTACCTTGCAATTAGATTACTGTAGAATGTAAATTCAAGAGAAGTGGTAGTAGTCTTGCTAAAACACAGTACTTAATTGCATCTGTCAAAGATGATAAGGAGGCAAAAAGGCAGTAGACTGAGATAGTATCTCCAAATTATTGCAGTTAATAGTGGGGGGAGAAGTTTGTCCTTGAATAAGGCAGTGAGATAGATGTAAAGAAAATCTGTGTTCAATTCCCAATTCTCCAATTTTTCCTGTTTTTCATTTCTACATTGTTACTGGAGTTCACAGAATCACAGAATGTTAGGGATTGGAAGGGACCTCGAAAGATCATCTAATCCAATCCCCCTGCCAGAGCAGGATTACCTAGATCATATCACACAGAAACGCATCCAGGCGGGTTTTGAATGTCTCCAGAGAAGGAGACTCCACAACCTCTCTGGGCAGCCTGGTCCAGTGTTCGGTCACCCTCACCGTAAAGAAGTTTTTCCTCATATTTATGTGGAACCTCCTGTGTTCCAGCTTGCACCCGTTGCCCCTTGTCCTGTCAAGGGATGTCACTGAGAAGAGCCTGGCTCCATCCTCTTGACACTTGCCCTTTACATATTTATAAACATTAATGAGGTCACCCCTCAGTCTCCTCTTCTCTAAGCTAAAGAGACCCAGCTCCCTCAGCCTCTCCTCATAAGGGAGATGTTCCACCCCCTTAATCATCTTCGCGGCTCTGCGCTGGACTCTCTCTAGCAGTTCCCTGTCCTTCTTGAACTGAGGGGCCCAGAACTGGACACAATATTCCAGATGCGGCCTCACCAGGGCAGAGTAGAGGGGGAGGAGAACCTCTCTTGACCTGCTGACCACACCCCTTCTAATACACCCCAGGGTGCCATTGGCCTTCTTGGCCACAAGGGCACATTGCTGGCTCGTGGTCATCCTGCTGTCCACTAGGACCCCCAGGTCCCTTTCCCCTACGCTGCCGAATTATTTTTGTGCCTTAAAGATAATGTTTGCCTAAACTGTCAGTTGTGAGATAAAAGCTATTAACAAGAATAGTTGAGTTATGGTATAGCCTTACAATCTGTATTTAAAGTGTAGAGTTCTGTAGGGGAACACAAGTGTAGTTAGCTGTTTCTGTATCACACATATCTTAAGTCTGTTCTTCAAAAACAGAATTCAGTGTTTTGGATTTCAGGATTAAAAATTCAGTTAAATAAAGTATTTTCAGCCTTTCTGTAGGGGGGAAAAAGTATTAAATGTTACAAGTATAGGGTAGTATTACTGAAAACATGGCACTGTAGTATGGTGAGTATTTTTTAGACCTCAAAATAAAACTGTATATGAAAAGAATTCATCTTCTTTTTCTAGCAAATGGTCAGCAGAAATCTCTGGTCGAAGTCATGCTATGCCTCACATTAAGACATACATGAGACCCTCTTCTGACTTCCAGAAGATTGCATGGTTCTTAGTTACAAGGTAAACAACTAACCATACACCTCTCACTTAGTCATATATAAAGTTCTTGTCAATTGCAGGCCCAGGTGAGTTACTGACATAATCCTTATAATACTTTAAGCAGTGATATGACTTTTTGTCCATATTTAATGTTTCTTCATTGCATTGCCCCTTTTGGGGCTGCCTGTTGAAAGGATTATGTCAGGAACTGTTCGCAATCGCAGCAAAATCTTGTCTGAGCTGTAACTGCCAATTTTGTGGTTCAGCATCAACTGAAGTGATAAGTGTTTTTAAACCTTGGCTTGAGTTTCTTTAACACATGCTGTACGTGAATGTGCTGGTTTGAACAGAATAGATATGGGTTAAGCCTAAGTTTATCCTTGTGCTGCCTTATCATTACAAAACATGTAGATACCTAATATTTGGAATCTGACCTTTTGTCAGGTTGAGTTGTTCAGCAGTCTAGCTTGACATCTAGCTTTGTATTTCTATTGTTTGTTTTTTTTAAAGAAGCCAAAAGAGGGAGCAAGAAATTTCTTTATGTGAGGGGAGAATGTCTTATTGTGAATGAAAAATACAGATACGTTTCAGTTTTGCCAAAACTGATTTTTGTGCAACCCTATATGCTATAGACCATGATCTTTGTATCCTTACTCTTATTAAATACTTAGTTACTTTAATCTTTTTTCCTCTTTATATTCTGGCTCTTTAAATTTCCTTACTCACTGGTACTGTTGCCTGCAATAGTAGTAGTGATTAAAGTGCTTTTTAAAGGACTTAAGTCATTCAAATGCAATGCTGAGTCCACCTAATACAGAAATTCATGGTTGCTTTTATTTTTTTCTTACATTTCTTCTATTCCACCATTTGCTACTATCAAAAAGCATCCAGTATGTCTGTCAGTTAAAATGTAATGTTTAAGCTTTGTATTTGGCTGTAGAAGTAGGTTTTGACAACAGAATTGCATTTATTTTTTGATTCCCAACTTGATCTACTTCATAGCAGAAACTGATGAAGGATGACCTACAACATGATGTTGAACAGCACATTAAACCAAAAATGCCTCTTCGATAAATACTTGTTTTCATAAATATATCTAAGAACAAAATATCAGGAGCAAAAGATATTGTTTAGCACTTGCAAAAATGCTCTGAACTAAATGTATTCTGATGTAACTAGTCATAATTGAGCTAGCATTTAATCTTCCTAAGTCTTCAAATTGAAGCTGTTTACCAATACCAAATTCCTTTCTGAAATGTGCAGAGAAGATTCAAAAAGCTGAATTTGTCTTGTAGAACTGTATGACACAAGTACGCTTGTATACTTATCCACGTGCGTTGTATGAATACTCTTCTATATATTGTCTCTGCTACTCCCACTGTGCTGTAAAAATAGCAGTAAGGATTAACACCCAAATCACTTCTTAGGAAAAGACTGTTCTGATTGAAGTTCTCTGGCTAGAAGTGCATTGCTACAGCTGTGGTACATTGTCTGCTGTGAAGATTATGCCTCACTGAAATGCTTTGTTTCTCTTTGCAGTGCCAATCTATCTAAAGCAGCTTGGGGAGCTCTGGAGAAAAATGGTACCCAACTGATGATCCGTTCTTATGAACTTGGAGTCCTTTTCTTGCCTTCAGCATTTGTAAGTTCATAGTTCAAATACAAATTCTGGGATATGCTGAGAATCTTCAAATACTGATGAATACAAATGTGACTGAATAATCTACTTACTAGGTTCTGTGTCTCCAGGTTAGAAAGCTAATAGCAAGTGGAGTTTACATAAGGTATTCTTTAAAAAAGAAACAGTCCGTTTTCCTGCACAGCAAGTACGGATTTGGTATTGGTGTGACTTTTGTCATGTTACTGAAAGGCAATAGAATTTTAAAATTGTAACATATACTAAATGTTGCTGGAAAGTATGATCAAATCTCTTCTTTCATGCTTCTTAAAACTAGGCTGTGAGTGCATATTCACATTGAAGTAATGCGTACAGGTTGTAACTTGAAAAACAATTCCTAATGTTGCACTGATTGCTGTTCTTGCTCTTTCCCTGAAATGTATTTGCAAAGCCATGTGACTGTCTCTTCTCAAACTTTCTACTTTGAGAACAAGTTCAAACGCGTCTTCTGAAATCTCTGATACAAATCTAAGAATGTCTTCATAAAAGGCTTAATTGAAAAGCCTTAATTAAAAGACCTTCATTAAAAGCTGAAGGATTGTATCTTCCAAACCTATGTGACAGCAGTCTCAGTATGTACAAAGCAAGTTTGACTCAAAGTAACTATTACTCTAGTGTGTGGAGCAGAGGATTGGGAGACATTAAATGTTTTCGTGGTAACTAAGGTCCATCTAGCTTGTAGTCTAGTCTTAGTGCAGTTGTAGCAGATGCTGTGGGGATTAGCACAATAAACAGTATGTATGTGATATCTCTTTAGTATATGTTCCCTGTGATTTATTTTGAAGGCTTTCCAGAATGAAAATTGTATCCAGACCATGATGGTTAGTAGCCACAACTCAGCTTATTCTCTTAACACATAAAGTTCCTTATTGAACTACTCTTGTTGGTTTTTAGCCCCCTACAGAATCCTATGATACTGAGTCCTGTGACTTAATTGTGCATTGTATTTAAGAAAAAAGCTTCCCTTTTTTGTTTAGATTGTTTTTTGTCTTATTTAGATCTACTACCTGATAGTGGGGAGAAGAGAGTTTCTTGTTCCTGTTGTTGATTCCTCCTTCTCTCTGGTGAACCTGTTGGTACTAAAATGTTATCAATAGCAGTTAGTCTATGATCAGAAACCAATCAAACTCCTTCCTCTGTGAAATTTCTTCTTTTCTAGGGAAGAAATTCCAAGTTTCTCTGATAAAAGTCCTTAGAAATATTTTTCTGATGAAGAATACATCTTTCGTAGATAATGTTCACGGATGTTCACGTAATGTGTCATCATTTTTGTTGTCTAGTAATGTACTCCCAAATGAATATTGAAGACTGATGGTTTCTGGCTGTAGCTGAAGCAGCTGATAGTTCTGTATCTCACTCTTGACATGTATTAAGGAGTTTACAGAATAGAGTGGTCTCTGATACTGTGAAACTTAGAGACAATATCAGACATCATTCTCCAGCATGGTTTATGTGGAAGAAGACTTCTAGAGAAAATGCACTGATCAGAGACTGAAACAAGAAAAATCCTACAACTTCCTATAGTAGGCAGCATTGGTTTTGATATCAGTGCACTCTTTTTTAAAAAAAAAAAAAAAAAAAGAGCAAATGTCACTTGCATAAACAACCATTAATGACAGAATGACAGTGTTGGGCAAAAAAAATTGTGCAAAAAGATTGACTTTTAATAGCAGCTGACCTCAAGGGATAATACAATGTTATAAGAAGTTGGCTACTGTTATCTTCAGATGCTGCCAAGCGAAGAATTGGCATATGGTACTGGTATGATTGTATTTAGGGGATAAAGTTTTTTGTATGAACATAACTGATCACCAGATTGCACAGTCTTTTTACATAATTTGAATATTCCTGTTCTGACTCTGGCTTTTCCATGCATTGCTAGTTTTGGAAAACATACTTCAAGTGGGTAGAAAATCAGGAATAACTGAGTAAGTCTTTTTACCAAGAGTGACCATACCTGTTTCAGATCTGAGCAATCTGCAAAATTTTCACTTTAAAACAAAACAACAACAACAAGCCAAAAAAACCCCTGTGAGAAGGTTTGGCTTGCATTCCATCCTGAACCTTGAATTCTACACAGGATTTCTTGCATGTGGAGGAGGGGAGGGGGGATCACCAGAACATTTTTTCAGAGTGCAAAAACATATGTAAAAAGATCTTGCATTTTCTGCCCCAGGCCTAAAATTCTAAGTCTTAATGCCTTTGATCTTATTCTTGTGATTTTTTTCTATAACTAACTCAGTTTCATTCTAAAGTCAGAGTTCATTTGGATGAACAGAATTATTTATTCAGGAGCCTTTAATTTATTTATCAGAAATATGAAAGATTCTGAAGGACTGGCACCTTAGAAAATTTCATCAATCTGAAGTTAAATCCTTTCTTTGCAAACTAGTTACACCTTTTTGCTATTAATGACTTTTTAATCATTCTGAGTGTTTATTTAGACAAAATTTATCAATGTTTTTGTTTCTGCTCGCAGTCCAGTCTTACCAGTTGGAATAAAATCCACTTAGCCATTTAAGAGATTAAGAATTTTTAAAAATGGAAGTGTATATTTATTCTTGTGTTGCATCAAAGTAACCAGAATTTAAATGCAGTGTCTAAGCTAAGTTTAGTGATGATTAAAACCAGATTGGCTACTTAGTAAGCACCTGTTCCAGCCTTTAGCAGGAGCCTGCAGGCCTGTTTACACAAGGAAATTGAGAGGTAGATTCTGCTATAAATCCAATATGAGTACTCTACTACTAATGACAACTGAAAGAACGGTTTTGGTAAATACTCTTGTGTAAACAGTTCCTAATGAAGCTCAAGCTTTGTGGTCATCAGGGTGAGAGGCAAAGAAGACATTGGTTGGATCTTCTCTCATGGGAGGAAAGGTTTCACTGAAACACTGCAAAAATTTGCCCTCTTCTCTCCTCTCTTTGCCAAACCTCTGTTTAGGGACCAGAGATAATTCTGCTTGGGGTGGGAGGGGGGCTGCATTGCTCTGAATTTTAAAGGCTTTTCAGCAATTTTTCATGCATTCTACATTCATATGCACACTCTGAATTTCTTTATGAAATGAACCCCAGAGAACACTTGGTTTTTAAATGTGTAAGAGTCCTTGACTTCTGGCATTCTGGTTTTTCGTTTTGGTCAGCCTTTTGGAAAAGGCAGTCAGGGTGTTGCTATTCCAATCCCCACTTTGTTCAGGAAAAGATCAAATTCACCTATTGCTATATAGCTCTGTGTTATTTTGACATTAGTTGAAGCAACAAGCAGTGTGAAAACTTCCTGCAGTGCAGAAGAATCACTGCTGAAAATTTGGCCATTAACTAAGGGGATGAAAAATGTTTATTTTGGGGTTTGTGTTTGTAGTAGCAAAAACGAGGGAGTATTAATACTTTTCATACACTGGGAGCATGAACTGTAATCTTGTATAGTATGCCTGCAAGGTAATACAGATTAATTAGAGAAGTAGGATTTGTCTGCTGCCAATCTACTCCACAGCTCCCTGCTCTTTGATTGTTGTGACTGTCCCCTAGAAAAAGATTTCAGGCTTTAAGACTGTAACAGTGTTATTGTGCTGCCTTATCCAGCACCTGTATAACTGTCAACCTTACAGCAATAATTAAGTTCTAGTTTTCATCTTGGGAGTGTCCACCTTCTCTCTTAATAAGAAAAAATTGTTATGAAAAATACAGTTTCTGTGCTGCTTTCTGATTTCTTTTTAAAGTTGAAAATAAACACAACTTATGTTCAACATAGTCAGTGTCAAATGCAAAAGCTAGGGGCTAGTATTTTCAAAACTGAACTTTCACTTGTACCCCTGACATGGTTATAGAAATGTAAGTAAGCTGTATTGCGGGGTGGGGGGGTGGGCTGTGGAGTGGGGTTGTTTGGGAGCCCAATGGCTTTTCAGAGAGTGCAGCAACATACATATCAGGAAGATGAGTCACTACCAACAAGTGAATAAGTACTGCTGAAAACAGATTTAACAGTAGGCATCTAGGATTTGCGTGGCTGATGTTTTTTATTGCAGCGTAAATTTATCCTTATGATGTGTGCGTAATGCAATCTTATATCTGAAAAAAACAAAAATAGCTTAATGCACACAAGATCTTCCTTTCTTAAGAATTGCCAGTTGATGGTTATAGCAGTAGAGTTCAGTACAAGTTGGCAAAACAGTCCAAGAACTGGAGCTAACACAGAGTCATGGTAGGTATCATATTATGATTACTGTGCTAGCAGTGTCCACATTAGTTTAACGCTTCCTCAGGCATATCTGTACAAGCTGCTGTCATTATAGTGACATGTCTTTCATTAACGAAATGCATTTGTCATGTTTTAGTAGACACCTGTGCTTTTGGCAAAGTTTTTCCTTTATGCAGCTTTAGGAGTCAGCATCTTGAGAAGATGGTTCCAAATATCTTTAAATGAGATTTAATTTAGCATCCATAACTTGAGATAACTTACTCTAAGGCTGTGTTTCAGTCTAATGATACTCTGCAGTAGATTTTCCAGTGATAGGATCTGACCCTTGGGATCTCAATCTGTCAAAAATCATTCATTTGAAAGGTGTCGTTACCGTTTAGAGATGAGAATTTTGTCTATTGGACTATCCTTTGTCATCAAAGTTTATGGAAATCTTAAAACTATATTGGGTAAAAAAGGAGCCCTCAGCAGGAATTGTAGTTAGTTACTCATTAGAGTAAATTAATCCAATTTCTATACATACAGTAGATCAAAACAACAAAAGTTACTCATACAAACCTGACCAAGATCTTTATCTCACTGAGTAGTTGTAGGATGAGTTCAGATTTGTAGAAGGGATGCTGACAATCTTGGGACTGTGGCGGTCATTTTTGTTTGATGTTCAAGGCCTCTCTTCTTTAAACCTACAACTGCTGCAGGCTTAGCTCCTCAGCCTAGGAAGAATAATATATGGTGAAGCTTTGCTGCAACTCAAGATCACGTTCTGGTGACAAGGAGGTTGCTGTACCTGGCTGACTCAGCAGATCAATCTAATAGAGAATTAACCACCTGATAAGGTAGGTTGGAGTCTGGCTTATCTCAAACATGTCGAAGCAATAGATTAGCTTAACATGAGGAACTACATCATCAGTTGTCCCTACCATGATTGTAGCCTGCCCATGGCTGTCTTCACTCCCTTAGTTGTACTGGCACTGCTGCTCAGCTGTGCTTTAAACCAACTCAGACTGGCCAAAACCAAATTGCACAACTTTTCAAAGCATTGTTCCAAGCTCTACATGATCAGGTGAGTGCTAATGCAAGGAAGAAGTTGGAAGGGCAAGTTCAGGGGGGCAGAAAGAAGGGAAGTGAGTATAGGATCACATTGAGATAACCTTCTTTTGGCCTTGTTTTGGAACCAGAGCCTGTGGAGAAAGCTGATCAGTGAAGTTTTGGATGAAAATATGCATAAATGGTTAGGGCCTGGCTGAGGAAAATGTATTGGGCGCTATAAATGGTAGAGCCAAGCCCAAAGATCTTTCCCTTTTTGTCACACTGGTTACGCTAAAGTAGCCACTGTTGGGGTAGTAGAAGGCTTTACTTTGTCATATCAAAGGCACATCTCAAAACTCTCAGTGGTCAAAAGCAGACACTTATGGAAAAGTTTAATGGGCAGGCATGTCTGTAGTAGTTTATCCCTGAAGATTTCTTGACTTAGAGGCTATAGGCTCTTCTGTGACCATCTCTTGTCTTCTCTTAAATGCCTATAAGCTTGTAGCATTCACAACCTGCTCTGGCTGAGTTCCACAACTTAACAGTGTCACATGAAGCCCAGTGTTCTGAAAATCAGATTAATTTGATGGTTTTCCCTTCTTGCATTGAAAGACGCAATAACCATGTGATCCCTATTCACCTTTTCTATACTTTTTTCTGTAGACCTTTATCTGTTTCTAGGCTGAAGAGTCCTTAGCCTGCTCAGTTGCTCCTAGGGTGGAGATTGTTTGATCATTCTTACTGCTTTTCTGTATTTTTTTAAAGTCTCTGTCATTTGGATGGGGAGGGTAGTGAGTGGAGGGATAAAGGTAGATGTGAGTTGGAGGTATAAATTTGGAGAAACAGATCCAGATATAAATCTGTGACACAATGATGTTCTCAAGGTTTTCCTCACCCACTCGATCTGGCCTGCTGTATTTTTTACAGAGTGATATGTAATAGGTTAGCCTCTGATTGTTTTGTTTTTCATTCGGAACTGACAGAAATGTGTACACATGAGAAACATTCTAATATATCATGATAGTTTAGTTTTGATTTTTGTCAAATAGCATAATTAAAATGTATGTAATATAAAGAGGCTTTGGGTGAGTACAGTGCTTTCTCTACAGCTCTCACAACTCTTCTAATTATAGAAAGCACACAAATATGTGCTCCTGTACAGGTGGCTGTACTAAAATCTGCCAGTGTGCATGAGATAGTCTTGTGTTTAGGTTTCAGTCCTCACAGAACACAACTTAATGGAAGCTCATCTAAAACTTGTAAGAATATTTAACATTTAATACATAATTTGGAAGAAAATACTTAGTTCTTTTCCTCCCAGTTTCCTGAATATTGATACTTAATTGTGAAGACTGGCAACCAGAAAAAAACAAGTCACCTGTCAGTAGTCACATGATATGGTGTATATGGGAGCAAAGTGGGGAGAGGGACTGCAGCTGCAGCTGTCTCCCCTTTGTTCATTGGGAAGTGCCTGCAGAGACAGTGACCGATAACAAGGAGGTAGAGAGACAAATATTAGCACTTGCCTTATGTACCTGCAGTCATCTGATATTCGAGTTGCAATGCTTAGCTTGTGAATCTCGTATGTGTGTGCCTTGCTGTTAACTCTGCATAAAAAGTGCTTCTTTGATAACTTTGGTTGTTGAGACTTTTGGTTCAGTGTGGCTTTAATGTACCATGTGGCAGAGTAGTATTAGGTGAACATAATGGAGAACTAGGAATAGACTAACATTTTTAGAAACTGAATTTTTTAAAGTTTGTTTGCAATTAAAAATACACAGAATACAAACTACATGAAGTGCTTTGCAATGTAACTGAGCATTCCTCGGCATCGAGAGACTTCAGTACAAGTACAGTCTGGCTATTGGAATGGTGATTTAATACTGCCAGTTTCTTCTGATAGTTCTGTTTCTTCAGGTTGTTTCATGCAGTTTGGTCACAAAGTTAATAACACTTATTCTGGTAGAAGTTAAAGACTGAGAACTATAGAATCGTTTAGGTTGGAAAGACCTTTAAGATCATCAAGTCCAACCATTAAAACATTCGTGGCAGTGGTGGGATTTGAACCCACGCTTCCAAAGAGACTGGAGCCTTAATCCAGCACCTTAGACCACTTGGCCACGCTACCCTGGTGGACCTCTGTTGTACATGCTTCATATTCCTAATCTTAGAAACTCCACTAGCTCTGTGGTTTGTGCCTTCTATTTTCTCATGAATACAAATTTGGAAGTGGATCATTCTTCACTTGCCATCTGTTGACTGCCAGTTTTTGTCTGGTTTTTAAAATGCTTCCAGAACTTATGCTTTGAGGTTGGGTCTTGGCTTGGTGTGCTAATGCAGACTCTCAGAAATATGTTGAATGGTTGTTCACAACATAGCAGCAGCTGTCATAATTTACAATTTTAGTGTTTACGGAAA